>NC_072738.1:152138724-152465522 GCF_026930045.1 Uloborus diversus | reverse complement strand
GTCCGGACGGGTCGAAATTGGCATACAGCCAAAACACTTTATAAATACGCTCAGGTAATCTTTAAACTGGGAGCTAAAATAATTTTTAACAACTGTGAGAAGTCTGCATTCGTACAACTAGTAGCAATTTAGGAAACTTTTATTAGGATACTTGGTTTTTCCAGGAAGTGGATAAAAACCTTTGAAATCCTGATTACGTTACACGGAAATACTCAGTAAAGTATCGGATTTTTTTTTACAGTGTAGGGTCGTTCGCCACATGCATTCGTCAATGGAATTGTTAAAAAAATTTTAAGCAATGTTTCCATGTTCGGAAATGTGCAAGACATTCCTTTATCTGCTTGATAAATGTGATTACGAGAGAGATCATCTGAAAAATTTCAATGGTGTGATCTGCGTCCTCCCTCCCCTCCTCCGCTCGACACCCATGCGCCACTATTTCACTAAATTGGCTGGTTTATAGAGATGAGACATGATTTTTCTTTCTTGCAGATCCCTCCCAGAAATGCTATCCCCCCAATAATGAGACTCTTATCCTTTTACAGCACCCTTTGTAAGAAATTGAACCGTTATAAACAGTGCTATCCGGCTTTAGTAATATTAATTAGAATAAATATTGCTTTAATGGTCGACTGCTTTTCTAGATTACAGAAAACGAATATGCAAATAATTAATCGATGGATGTTTCCTAAGGCTGAGGGTGCAAATTTCCTGTCCCCCCCCCCTCTCCACTGCAAAAACGATTCAGGAACGTTCCTGGGAAATAGTGGGCAGCTGATGTGCCCGATTTCTGCCAGTAACATACCTTGCAAAATCAAGGAACGTTTCTCGCTGAAATTTAGGAACCTTCCTAACATTATCCTGGAAGCCTCCTGAAAAGTTCAGAAATATTCCCGTTAAAAGCCAGTTGTGTCACTAGAAAATTCGAATAAACTTAGGAAGGGAGTTCTATCAAGGAAGTTCCAAGAGCATTACTGCAAACATGGCCGAAGCTAAGCCAGAATTGCTGGTAAGTAACGAGCAGTTTACTCACATGCAATTCTTGCAAAAGCAACGTAGCCTATACTTATTCGCTCCCTTTGGAAGCTTAATTGGCATAAACGGACCGCATCTGATTTGAAGCCGATACACTTTATAAATACGATCAGTTAATCTTTAAACTGGGAGCTAAAAATATATTTTCACAACAGTGAAAAGTCTGCATACGTGCGACTTGTAGCAATTCAGGAAACTTTTTGACAATGATACTTGGTTTTTGCAGGAAGTGGATAAAACCGTTAAAATCCTGAAACGTAACACGGAAATACCCAGTAACGTTTCGGAATTTTTTTTACCGTGTTTACGCTTTCTCTAGCGGTGCCATCTCCTCAAAAGAGACTAAATTCCTTTTGAAACATCTTCTATAAAAATTTCAATGGCGTAGTCTTCACTATGAACCAACGAACCCCCTCCTCCCTGCTGGGGCCGGCACCCTTGCTTTGGCAATAACTATTAGAATCAATTGCTGAGATATTAAATTAACAAAATGGACCAATGACTGTTCAATGCAGAAACTTTAACTAGAAATACTCATTCCAAGAGTGATGGATATCCTCCTCCCCCTGAAAATGTGCCCCCTAAAATTGAGACTAAAATTCTTTTACATACCTTCTCTCATAATTTTCCATGGTGTAGTCTCCATTACGAGCCCTTCCCCCACTTCCTCTTCACCCGGCAGCACCCCTGCTTCAAATATTATTGTTTGAATAAATTGGTGAAAAGTACTGATGAAAAAAATGGGGGGTCTATAAGCCAGCCCTCATAAGCCCATTGGTAAATCAATACCCGGCTGTAAATATACTCGTTCTTTTAGTTTCAGAGGGTAAAACCTAAAACCAAAGTATTCGAGCTTTAGATTCTAGCCGAACATCGGGGCCCCCTTCATCGTAATTCAAAATAGTAGCGAGACAAATTGAGGAAGGTGGCTAGCCCAGGCCTCATGAGCCTATTGGTATATCAGTCCTCGCTGTAAATATACTCCTTCTTTTAGTTTCAGTGTGGTAAAATCTAACACTAATGTATTCGTTCTTTAGATTCTAGCCGAACATCGGGGCCCCATTCATCGTAATTCAAAATAATAGCGAGACAAATTGGGGTGGGGGGGGGGGGGGGGCTAAACCAGGCCTCGTGCGCCTATTGGTATATCAGTCCCCGGCTGTAAATATACTCCTACTTTTAGTTTCAGTAGGTAAAATCTAACACTTAAAGTACTATTCGTTGTTTAGATTCTAGACGAACATCGGGGCCCTATTCATCGTAAGCCAAAATAGTAGCGAGACAAAGGAGGGGGGGTGGGGGGCAAAACCAGGCCTCGTGAGCCTATTGGTATATCAGTCCTCGGCTGTAAATATACTCCTTCTTTTAGTTTCAGTGGGTAAAATCTAACACTAATGTATTCGTTCTTTAGATTCTAGCCGAACATCGGGGCCCCATTCATCGTAATTCAAAATAATAGCGAGACAAATTGGGGTGGGGGGGGGGGGCTAAACCAGGCCTCGTGCGCCTATTGGTTATATCAGTCCCCGGCTGTAAATATACTCCTACTTTTAGTTTCAGTAGGTAAAATCTAACACTAATGTATTCGTTCTTTAGATTCTAGCCGAACATCGGGGCCCCATTCATCGTAATTCAAAATAATAGCGAGACAAATTGGGGTGGGGTGGGGCTAAACCAGGCCTCGTGAGCCTATTGGTATATCAGTCCTCGGCTGTAAATATACTCCTTCTTTTAGTTTCAGTGGGGTAAAATCTAACACTAATGTATTCGTTCTTTAGATTCTAGCCGAACATCGGGGCCCCATTCATCGTAATTCAAAATAGTAGCGAGACAAAGGAGGGGGGGGGGGGCTAAACCAGGCCTCGTGCGCCTATTGGTATATCAGTCCCCGGCTGTAAATATACTCCTACTTTTAGTTTCAGTAGGTAAAATCTAACACTAAAGTACTATTCGTTGTTTAGATTCTAGACGAACATCGGGGCCCTATTCATCGTAAGCCAAAATAGTAGCGAGACAAAGGAGTGGGGGGGGGGGGGCAAAACCAGGCCTCGTGAGCCTATTGGTATAATCAGTCCTCGGCTGTAAATATACTCCTTCTTTTAGTTTCAGTGGGTAAAATCTAACACTAATGTATTCGTTCTTTAGATTCTAGCCGAACATCGGGGCCCCATTCATCGTAATTCAAAATAATAGCGAGACAAATTGGGGTGGGGGGGGGGGGGCTAAACCAGGCCTCGTGCGCCTATTGGTATATCAGTCCCCGGCTGTAAATATACTCCTACTTTTAGTTTCAGTAGGTAAAATCTAACACTAAAGTACTATTCGTTGTTTAGATTCTAGACGAACATCGGGGCCCACGTACGAACCACACGAACCCACGACGAACATCGTAAGCCAAAATAGTAGCGAGACAAAGGAGGGGAGGGGGCAAAACCAGGCCTCGTGAGCCTATTGGTATATCAGTCCTCGGCTGTAAATATACTCCTTCTTTTAGTTTCAGTGGGTAAAATCTAACACTAATGTATTCGTTCTTTAGATTCTAGCCGAACATCGGGGCCCCATTCATCGTAAATTCAAAATAATAGCGAGACAAATTGGGGTGGGGGGGGGGGCTAAACCAGGCCTCGTGCGCCTATTGGTATATCAGTCCCCGGCTGTAAATATACTCCTACTTTTAGTTTCAGTAGGTAAAATCTAACACTAAAGTACTATTCGTTGTTTAGATTCTAGACGAACATCGGGGCCCTATTCATCGTAAGCCAAAATAGTAGCGAGACAAAGGAGGGGGGGGGGGCAAAACCAGGCCTCGTGAGCCTATTGGTATATCAGTCCTCGGCTGTAAATATACTCCTTCTTTTAGTTTCAGTGGGTAAAATCTAACACTAATGTATTCGTTCTTTAGATTCTAGCCGAACATCGGGGGCCCCATTCATCGTAATTCAAAATAATAGCGAGACAAATTGGGGTGGGGGGGGGGGCTAAACCAGGCCTCGTGCGCCTATTGGTATATCAGTCCTCGGCTGTAAATATACTCCTTCTTTTAGTTTCAGTGGGTAAAAATCTAACACTAATGTTATTCGTTCTTTAGATTCTAGCCGAACATCGGGGCCCCATTCATCGTAATTCAAAATAATAGCGAGACAAATTGGGGTGGGGGGGGGGGCTAAACCAGGCCTCGTGCGCCTATTGGTATATCAGTCCCCGGCTGTAAATATACTCCTACTTTTAGTTATCAGTAGGTTAAAATCTAACACTAAAGTACTATTCGTTGTTTAGATTCTAGACGAACATCGGGGCCCTATTCATCGTAAGCCAAAATAGTAGCGAGACAAAGGAGGGGGGGGGGGGGCAAAACCAGGCCTCGTGAGCCTATTGGTATATCAGTCCTCGGCTGTATATATACTCCTACTTTTAGTTTCAGTAGGTAAAATCTAACACTAAAGTACTATTCGTTGTTTAGATTCTAGACGAACATCGGAGCCCTATTCATCGTAAGCCAAAATAGTAGCGAGACAAAGGAGGGGGGGGGGGGGGCAAAACCAGCCTCGTGAGCCTATTGGTATATCAGTCCTCGGCTGTAAATATACTCCTTCTTTTAGTTTCAGTGGGTAAAATCTAACACTAATGTATTCGTTCTTTAGATTCTAGCCGAACATCGGGGCCCCATTCATCGTAATTCAAAATAATAGCGAGACAAATTGGGGTGGGGGGGGGGGCTAAACCAGGCCTCGTGCGCCTATTGGTATATCAGTCCCCGGCTGTAAATATACTCCTTCTTTTTGTTTCAGTAGGTAAAATCTAACACTAAAGTACTATTCGTTGTTTAGATTCTAGACGAACATCGGGGCCCTATTCATCGTAAGCCAAAATAGTAGCGAGACAAAGGAGGGGGGGGGGGGGCAAAACCAGGCCTCGTGAGCCTATTGGTATATCAGTCCCCGGCTGTAAATATACTCCTTCTTTTAGTTTCAGTGGTAAAATCTAACACTAAAGTATTCGTTCTTTAGATTCTAGCCGAACATCGGGGCCCCATTCATCGTAATTCAAAATAATAGCGAGACAATTTGGGATGGGGGGGGGGGGGCTAAAACAGGCCTCGTGAGCCTATTGATATATCAGTCCCCGGCTGTAAATATACTCCTTCTTTTAGTTTCAGTGGCAAAATCTAAAATTAAATTATTCGTTTTTTAGATTCTAGCCGAACATCGGGGCCCCATTCAGCGTAATTCAGAATAGAAGCTAGACAAATGGGGGGGGGGGGGGGCTAAACCAGGCCTCGTGAACCTATTCGTATATGTAATTCGGCTGTAAAAAATCTCGTTCGTTTGGATACAGTTCGAAAAATCTAAGTCAAATGTACTCTTGCTTTAGATTTAAGCCGACCTGTGGGGTCCTGCGGCATCATGGGGTTCCACGCGGCAGCGTAGTCCGCATCCTGTTAGACCCGCCACTGATCCTCACGCAAGTACGAGTATCCTAAGCAAAAGAGAGCGGCCATGGCCATGCGATCAGTTGTGTGGTGTCGCCATCATGCTGTCTGATCGCCAAATCGGAATGGTGATTATCCATTCGAACCTCGCAGGTGAAAACTGCGTCGCGCCTCACCCGCGTGTTTAACTACGTAGTAAGATGATATTGCATTCAACGTAACGGTGAATAGGCGTAACGTATATTTATAATGGCTACTAAGAAAACTTAACTGGCAGTAAATAAAGCTTCAACTCTTGTAATAAAAGGTCCACTGAAAAACTTAACCTTTTTCTCAGAACAGGTATTAAAAGTCCTACTAGCAACTAAATTTTTACGATGAAAACGGCCAGATAAAAAGAAATAAAAATCTGTGGTCTAGAATGATGTTATTTCATTTTTGAATAGTTTTTATCAAAACGAACTCGATATCTAGTCACTTTATTTTTCCCTAGATGGCAAAATAAAGCAATCCATGCTTTGAGGTGTTGATATATCAGTTCCGCTATCTAGGTTAATTAAGTACATGAGTGATTCTATAAAAAACAGGAAAGTTTAGTGTGCGTTTCTTTCAAAAAAAAAATTATTTATTTAAAGAGTTGGATAAAAAAGAAGAAATACTAAAGATTTCACGTGATTAAAATATTGCATCAACAAAGCTCAATTATTTGTATTTTACTGCATTTTTGTAACTGGTTTTCGTACGTATGTGTATGTGTATGCCATATTTTTATCTGTTGCAAACATCAAAAGAAAATCCCTCTTAATCATGGTTTTTGCAAACATACACTCCTGTTTGTGAAAATTGCTACACCACGAAGAACTTACGCGAGTGAGCTGAAAATTGCAGGAAATGTAAAGTAGGGCATGATATGCAAATGATTAGAATTGCAGATCGGTACCGCATGCGTATGCTGAGCAGCGCCCTCTGAACGGCGAATCGACCCGAATATAAATAGACGGTTGTAGCGAGGCGTGTATGATTATCAGTGGTTATATGCTAGAGTAAACGTTAACTGAATCTCTACTGTGCCTCTTCGACGAAAGAAAGCGAAATTTAAGCAAATTTCGGAGTTTGAACGGGGCAGAATCGTCGGCCTTCGTGAAGCTGGATTGTCTTATCATGCAGTAGCCGCTCATGTGCAGCGTAACAGCAGTACAATCATGCGTGTTTGGAAGCAGTGGACTGACGAGGATCGGACAGCTCGGAAATCCGGGAGTGGACCCCGAAATGTGATGTCATCTCGCGATGACAGACACCTGGTGCGTATGGCGCTGACGAACCGCACAGCTTTTTCTAGACAATTGGCAGCACATTGGTCAACAGCTACAAGTGTTTCATTGTGTGCTTCATCCATTCGGAGACTTCTGCTGCATCGTGGACTACGCGCAAGGACTCCTTTATACAGGATTCCTCTCACGCAAAACCATCGCTCCAACGCCTGCGACTACAATGGGTCAATGTGCGTAGGAGCTGGCGTGCTGATTGGCAGTGGGTCGTCTTTTCTGACGAATACCGCTTCAATTTGTGGCATCATGGTGGCCAAATTCGTGTCAGGCGCTTTGCCCGGTGAACGCACATTCCGGAGCGCATTATCAAACGCCACAGTGAACAAACACCCCGAGTTATTGTCTGGGGTGCCATAGCATATCATGGACGATCACAATTGCTACGAATTGTGGGCAATTTTAACCGTACCCGATACATAAACGAAGTTTTAGAGCCCCAAGCTATTCCTTTCTTGCAAAGATTGCCAGGGGCTGTATTCCAGCAGGATAATGCCCGTCCACATGTCGCCAGTACTGTCAAATCCTACCTTGATTCGCAGCAGGTACATCTTCTTCCTTGGCCTGCATATTCCCGGGATATGTCACCGATTGAACATGCATTGTAAAAAAATTCCGAAACGTTACTGGTTATTTCCGTGGAACGTTTCGTGATTTCAGAGGTTTTCACCTATTTCCCCAAAAAATCAAGTATCTTCGCAAAAAAGTTTCCTGAATTCCTAAAAGATGCACGAATGCAGACCTTGCACTGGTGTGAAAAATATTTTTTGCTACCAGTTTAAATATTGACGGAGCGTGTTTATTAAGTGTATCGGCTTTAGATTGTGTATGGTCCGTCCGGATTGACTAAGCTTCCAATGGGAGCAAATAAGTCACTGGATAGCTACAGCTCTGCGAGGCAGGAATTGCAGACAAGCAATATGCTTGGTTCTTGCTTGCAATTTTTGCGTAGCTTGGCCGTCGTTGATCTAATATTTCTGGAGCTTTCTTAGTAAATCAGGAAGGTTCACGACTATCTTTAATAGGGGAGATTTCTTAATATTTCAGAAAGGTTACTGACTTTTATCGGAAAACGTTCCCGGTTTTTCCAAGATATGTTACTGGCTGAAATTGGGCACATCAGCTGCCTATTATTTTCCAGGAACGTTTCTGAATCGTTTTTAGTGTGTGTGGTAATTCGTTGGGCGGCGTCTCGCTCGTGATCCTCGTCCTGTTGCTTCGACAGACGAACTTTGGTTGCGCATACAAACAACATGGAATACTCTTCCGCAGGCAGATATTCAAACTTTGTCGTGTAGCAGCTCTTATTGCGGCGCGTGGTAGCCACACAAAATACTAATATCTATCTCTTTTTATTGTTTGTTTGGTTTGAAAATGTAATCATTTATTTTTACCATTACCACTCAACTGTGTATTAAATTTCATTCAACTATGATGCTTCCTTCATAGTGTTGCAATTTTCACAAAGAGGAGTGCATATTTTTGAATTAATTAATACAAGAAATTTCATTATTTTGACAGAGAAAACTTAATTTTTTGTATGATATGCGTGCAAAAATAAGTTCAAAATTAATTCTTGTTAATCTAAACAAGGATTTCAACTAAAGGTTTATGTTCATTTGCTGCAAAAAGTGCGCCTGGATAGAAACAAAATGGCACATTGACTAAAACTCGAGAAGTTGTTATTCAAAAGTTACTGAAACGTATCGAGTTAGTCTCTTCTATCATCAATTAATCGGGAATTTATATTAAGCTAAAGTTAAAACTCTTTTCTATGTTTTTACGGCAATTAGAGTGTTACTTAAAGAGGAAGGTAATTTTTTTACAGGATGACAATGCAAGTACAGTAAGAACAGTGAAGTACGTTTCAGAAAAGTAAATAACTTGAGCAAAATTTTCTTGAACTACAGCTTTACAGCATAAAATGGACGTGCTTGAAATCCAATTTTGCTTCACAATAGCAGAATTTATGATTTCATTAAAAGTTTCAATTGATTGAATATCGATTTCCATTAGAATTTTGACACAAAAAAATAATCTAATTAAAACAAATGACATTTTTTCCAAAAAAAAATTGGGTAAATTAAGTAAATAAAAATAAAACAGTGTGCATTCACATATAACATATTCAATGCGGTATTGTACGATCAGCATGATAACGTACAATAGGGTGCCCCGTTTTGCGAATATAGTACCCACCTAAACTAGACAAAACCATGGACGTACTTATAAACATTTTTTTTTTCTAGAATCAAATATCTTCTGTGAAAAGTATTTTCTCGAAGTTTCTAAGCTTTAAGCAAAAACACTAAAATGTTCACTAGAAAATGAGCACTGCCGTGTGCAGGTAAACGGCAGTTTCTGCAGAAATGAGTTTTCGAGATATTTGAAGAAATGTGTTGGCTTCAATGCTAACGATAGGGAATGAGGTTGTTTCCTTCAGCCAAAAGAGGTACGTTTTGTCACTGAAATTGATAGAATAAGCAAAAACAATAACATAGACCCAGAAAATACTTTCATTTTCAATACAGTTATTTTTTAATTATTTTTTGAAAACGTCCGATTTTTGAAACAAGGCGTGATCTTGATGACGTCACAAATGATGCACTTTGCCGTATCTTTCTATCGCGATTCCACGTTATGACAATCAAGCAGCGATTTAAAATTGCGCTCTACGCTTGCTATCAACCCTACCGTTGCCAGTACACGTGAGTAAAGATGCGAATTAAATATTTTGCTCCGTGAATGGCAACACAGAATGGCATTTCATCATTTGTGATGTCATCGGACAGAAGCGCAAACATTGAAGGCGCGCCGATTTAAGTATTTTTTTTAAAATATTAAACTTAAACAAATTATGTGAAAAATGGTCCGATTCTATGATTTTAAGCATGCTCTTTCAGAAAAAAATAATTTTAAAATTTTGGAAACGACCCCATTGGTGGAATTAGACGTTTTTTTCAGCGAAACCAAATAAGAAAGCTTGTACAATAAAGCAAACGTACAACAGATGAAAAAATGCAAAAAAAAAAAAAAAAAAGAAAGAAAGAAAAATGTGCAGTTCCTGCCCTTTACCTGCCCACGGCAGGGTATGTCTTCTTTTCCAGAATTTACATTTGCTTTCTTTAACACAAAAGTTCTATGAGTTACTCTGAAGTAACTGTTTGAACCCACTTTACACATTAGCTGAAATATTTAGAAATGATAACTTAGGTTATTATTTCTATAGTGGTGGTAAAAAAAATTGCATCACTCGTGCCGCAAAGGAGAGGAATATCATCCGACTGCATTCACACAGTCAAGCATCCCGTATCCCAGATGATTTGGGGATGTATTTCTGATCAAGGTGTTAGTGGGCTTCACTTTATGCAAGGAACAGTAAACGCTCAGGTGTATATCGGCATTTTGGAGAAGAAATTGCTTCCTACTATCCGGGATCACTTTACTTCAATTCCAAACGTCATTTTCCAGGATGATTCCGCTCCGTGCTATAGGACAAAACTGGTAAATAACAACTTAAAAACCTTCATCCTGCCATTAGACTTCAATTGACGTGGAGTTAAGTAATTTTTTTTTTCTATAAACTCACACGCAGGTTCAGAAATGGAAAAATGAGCATGGGGTCAGCAGTTTGCCTTGGCCGGGAAACAGCCTCGATCTAGGTAAACAATTATCGGACTCCTGCTGTTAAATGTTTATTTCATAAGTTTTGCAGAATTTCACATACATTCATCGTTAATCGGTCGACCAAAACTTCTCACATAATCTTATTGTTGTGGAAAGGCGAGGGTGATGCAATTTGTTTTACCAGCACTGTAAACTAGAAAATAGCCCGTCAAGGTTTGACGGGTGAAAGTTGCTTCTATATTTGAGCGAATTCATTGCCTGTGCCTGTTTGGTGATATTTTGATAGTTGAAATTGTAACCCTCACTCCAGGGGAGGAACCCTAAACTCCAGTAGATAGCGTTCATTGCTAACCATTTTTTTTTTTTTCCCCTTCTTCATTCTCCTGAAATGACACAGTCTTAGCAATAAAACAGTTAAGTTACCAGATCCATTTCAGCCTTGTCACAATAAAGCCTTTCCGTGCATGTTAAACATTACCAACACACTTTATCATACTATCATGCCGTGGCGCGAGTTTCATTGTTGAAACACGAGGGTTTCCTCGATCATCGGCTATTATTTATACGAGAATTTTGATGTAGTAACTTAAGAGATCCGAATTATATTTAAGGTTAAGGTTGCGTAGCAAAAATCAGGCTTGTTTAGTTTTAGAAGAACTTATCAAAAATTTCCTAGCAGTAAATATTTGACACATGGAAGGAGACATTTTCTTTGAGGGGGAGGGTGGTATGAAATAGTTATCTATTTTTACATGTCAACGATCGAACCCTGCGTCGTATTTGTCATAGAAATGCTGCTGAAAACAAAAGTACGATGAATTAGAAAATTCCAACACGAAACTGCATCAAAAATTTATTAACTTTTCCTCGAAAGTAAGATACTCACGTTATTCCGTTCAGAACAAATTCAAACATTTGCTGTAGTTGTCATGAATCTTTTATTACTAAAAATAAATATTGAAAAGCACTTACTAAACGTTGCATTGACTCTCGGTTAATAATTACATTTCTCTGGCTTGCTTTTGTATTTCATCGATATGCAAAATTCGAAATCGTTCTAGAATATTAGAAAAACTTGATTTGAATTTTTTATTAGACTTTAGTTCATGGCAATGTAATTGGAAAAGCATTCATTAATTAGGCTTCGTATTTTTTAATTCTTTTAGAAAATGCTTTTGCAGTATTTTGAAGAAAAACCACTCTTCAAAGCGTATTTTTAGAATGTTTTAATGCGTGTTACCAAAGTTAAATATGCAAGTATACAAAACGAAAACACGATTAGAGTGAAATTGATGAATATATAGGATAAGTTCAGTAAATTACCGCCCATTAGCCAGGGCTAAAGCAGAAATACATGGAATACACCGCCAGCTCAGTCATTTCCAGCCGAGGACCGCAGTTTCGTGCCTATTAGCACTCATCAGCCCGGCATAGGAAAGTGACTCAGCTGGAGATGGAACTGGCGGTGTATTCCATGTATTTCTGCTTTAGCCCTGGCTAATGGGCGGTAATTTACTGAATATACCTTGCCTCGCGTTCAATCTTCGAGTTGAACCGAACCATTGCTTTGGTCACTCGCCTGGTCTGCTAATCCTGTATTAGCTACCAGTTTGTTTCGTACTCTTGGCTTCCTTAAGAGGTTTTCCATCGCCAGCTCTGTCACTTTCCTATGCCGGGCTGATGAGTGCAAATAGGCACGAAACTGTGGTCCTCGGCTGGAAATGACTGAGCTGGCGGTGTATTCCATATATAGGATAAGGTTTACAGGTTTGATGAAAAACAGTTTCCTCACACGGACCATATAGAAAGAGGTTGTTTCCTTCAGTCAAAAATGCTACTTTTAGTCACTAAAATTGATAGAATTAGCAAGAAAAAAAAATGACATGGAGCGAGAGAAAAGATTCATTTTCTCAACGCTTCATTTTTAATTTATTTTTTAAAATATCCGATTTCGAAAAAGAGGCGTGGTCTTTATGACGTCAAAAATGATGTACTTTGGCGCATCTGTTTACCGCGTTTTCACGTTATGATAATCAAGCAGCGAATTAAGTATTGCGCTCTAAGCTTGCTATCAACCATAACGTTGCCAACACATGTGAGTAAAGATGCGAATTAAATATTATATTCTGTGAAAATGGCATCGGTGAATGGCAGTTCATCATTTCTGATGTCATCGGTAGAAGTATAAACAATGAAAGCGCACCAATTTAAGTAATTTTTTTTAATATTAAACTTGGTCAAATTATTTAAAAGATGGTCGGATCCTATGTTTTTAAGCATGTTTTTCAGAAAAAAATACTTTTAAAATTTTGGAAACAACCCCATTGGCAAGCATCCAATCAAGACGAGACTGTCTGAAAGAGGGGGAAAAGTAAAAATTTCATGCGTGTGCTCTTTCAGAGCATAACTTGGTATAGGATGAAATTTATCATGTGTTATAAATTTCATCTGATATGCATAGTTATTTCACGAACTACCTGCTTTTTCAATGAAATAACTTAATTATAACACATTAACGGCAACATACATTTAAAAAAAATGTATCATACGTAAGTTTCAGACAATAAGGTCCTTTTTTTTTTAATTTCGTAAAATAATAAAAGTTTTTTACATTCTACAGTTCCAGTTCGACCAAGTTATACATACTCTCGTTTAATATAACCATAGTATATCATTTCGAGTAAATTGACAACAACGTGTATAAAATACAAATAAAGTAATAAAATAGAGTTAATAACTCAGCGAACAGCTGTTTCAAGGCTGTCAAATGCAAGCCACTTCATCAGTGCATAAAGAACGAAAAGCCAACACAATGTAGTTCCAACGACAAATGGAAGGAAGCAAAGTAAATAGACATAGAAACCAGAAACACTGCGTCACAGAACAGCAACGACACCTATAGTGCGGAAAAACGTCGCAAACAGAAAAAAGTTTTTAAAGATAAGATTTTCAAACACCCAGGGAAAGGGGGAGTACTCGACAAATCATTAACTACTGAAGCAGAATTTTTCCAAATATAATAGGATTCTCTAAAATCTAAACCATAAATCGAAGAACACCCATGAATAACCTTGGCAGAAGAAAAATCGAAATTATTTTCGATTTTTCTTCGATTATCATTCGATTTGATATAAATCTTAATCATAAGAAGAAAACTAAGAAAAACGTTGGTGGTATTTTGAAAATAAATTTACTATCCATGATGTGAATTCATAATTAGAAAAGTTTATTTTCTACATTTATATCTGTTTTCGTAAACAGAAGAGCATAAAACGGAAAGCTTATTTCACAGAAAGAAATAAACTTTCAATTTTATGCTCTTCTATTTTTGAAAAGAAAACCACCTTTCGCAAGATGTAGTTCTGTACTTTTTAATACATGAATGGCTTTACATAAAGATGTTGGCAAATTAATTTGCGTGATATTTGTGTGTAATATAAAAGTGCTTTAAAAAAAGACAGAATTTCTTTATGTGTGGTACGAAATGCGACTCAATAAGATGAAAAAAAGCAGTTTTTTAAAAGGAAGTTCGTACTTTTAATTAAAATTTTAACTATGGGAAGCTTTCAGAAATGAGCTCGTACTATTTTGTGAATAGTTTAGTGAGTTATAATAAAACACACCTGATGAAGTTAACAAACACATGAGAATATATTTAAGAACACATTTAATTACTTAACGGTGTTGGGAATTAATATAAAACCTTCCAAAACTAATTAAACGCTTTTGATTTGACGTATTGATTCAAAAATCAAAGATGGTATTAGTGTCTTGATTTGCATTTTTAAACTGCAGGTAATGGGGTTGTTTCTTTCAGTCAAAAGTAGTACTTCTAGTAACTGAAACTGATAGAATAAATAAATAAAAATAATAATAATAATAATAACATGGACCCAGAAAATTCTTTCATTTTCCCAACAGATATTTTAATTTTTTAAAATGTCCAATTTTGCAAACAAGGCGTGGTCTTGATGACGTCGCAAATGATGCTCTTTGGCGCATTTTGTACCGCGTTTCCACGTTATGATAATCAAGAAGCGAATTAAAATTGCGCTCTACGCTTGCTATCAGCCATATCGTTGCCAAAACACGTGAGTAAAGATGCGAATTAAATATTTTGCTCTGTGAATGGCAACACAGAATGGCATTTCATCATTTGTGATGTCATCGGCAAGAAATGTAAACAATGAAAGCGCAACGATTTAAGTATTTTTTTTAATATTAAACTTAAACAAATTATTTAAAAAATGGTTAGATCCTTAGTTTTTAAGCAAAGCTTTTAAAATTTTGGAGCCGACCCCATTCTTATGTACGTGGAATGTTTATTCCTCGGGCTTATGGCAGAAAGCGTAAGCTAAATTTTGTTTGGCGAACATAGATTCACATACTGTTCATACATAATGTTTTGTTACTGTTCATAGATTATGTTCATCATAAAAAGCAATTATAATGGTGAAGCAACCTGATCGGTAAAATGTGTGGCGAAATTTCAAGGAAACGAAATAAGCAAGATTCATCCAGGAACATAGTCGTAAACTATTCCGATAAGTAGCAGAGTTTATGCATGCAGTGCCATTGCCTGGTGTAGTTAGAGACTGAGAGATAACTATTATATTAAGTTAAAATATATTTATTCTTATACTCAAGAATTAACGTAAAATGAAGTACATGTTAAACAGACAAAATCAACACATAGAATCACCCACACATGGATACAGTCGACTGCTTAAATACAGGGTCCATTATGAAAGTAATGAGCATAATGTTATTGTGACGCGACGATAGATGGCAGCACGGTAAAACCGGCTGGGAAATGTGGTGCGGGATATGCCCTTTCAATGCATTCAGTGGTCAGTTGCTTTCGAGCAGTGTGAGCGGAGATAAGTGCCTCCGCTTGAAGTATGTTTTCAACTTTTGTAACATAACGCAATGGAGCGTTCGCTTGAACAATGATACGCCATAAAGTTTTGCGTAAGGTTTGGAAAAAATGCAACCGAAACATTCCAGATGCTGCAAGAAACCTTCAAGGACGATTGTATTTCAAGATCACAGTCTGGGAAGTGGCACAAGGCATTCAAAGAGAGCCAGGAAGAGGTCGCCGACGAACCCCGTTATGGATGTCCCCCGCCCCCCGGTGATCCCTCACCACCTTACAGTCCCTACTTAGCTTCATGTGACTTCTTTTTGTTTCTGCGACTCAAGAGAGAGAGAGAGAGAGAGAAGAAAGGAAAACATTGGGGAACATTGGGAAACATCCAACACCATGTTACAACGTTCCTGAGAGGCATTCCCTTGGAGGAGTTTCAGGGTGCCTTTCAGGCGTAGCAAGCACGTCTCCACAAGTGTATTGATGCAGGAGGAATGTATTTTGAAGAATATTGAACATTTGTACAAATTACGATCAATAAATATATTTTGCCAGTAAATGCTCATTACTTTCATAATGGACCCTGTACCTTCTTAAGCTACGGAAATTTGCATACGGTTAAGGAAATAAAACAGTTAATACATTACGACAGAATAAAATTTAAATTCCAACAAAAAACGAAATGTTGACGAGCAACGATGATGCACACAAAGCCAGAAACTGTATGAGAAACAGGAAGCAAATTTATTACAAAAACAGGATTGTACAAACATTGTAGTTTTTGAAAAAAATTTAAAGCGGAGCGGTGGTTTAAAGTTACGACCCTAAGTTTTGGTACGTACACGCATCGACAACGCAGCGGCCGACGAAAGCTTGTCGGGATGTCTCGTCTTTGACACGATCGGCGCAATTTCATTGCGACGCATGGAAAATACAACGTCAAAAAATCCGAAACGTTACTGATTACTTCTGGGTAACGTTCCGGCGTTTAAGGTTTTGCATCAGTTTCCTGTGAAAAACAAGTCTTTTTGCGAAAATCTTTCCTGAATCGCAACATGTTCTATAAACGTCGATTATACACTGTGGTAAAACATTTTTATTTACCAGTTGTAAAAATAATTAAAATTTCGTATTAGGTGTTTCTTTTTACTACTCTGACGGCCTCTCTGGATTGATGTAGCCCAATTAAGGGTGAATTGCAATCTTCGGAAATGGCAGCTCGCCATTCCGTGCTAAGGCCAGATTTGCTAAAGGAGAGCTATTCCTATATACATACACTATAGGTTATCACTGACGTTTCCTGAGAAAGTTTCCAGGTTTATTTTAGGAAGATACGAACCTTTCGCGGGAAACTTTCCTGGTTTCTGCCAGATATGTTACTGGTCAAAATTGATCTCATTATCTGCTTATTATTTTCCAGGAACATTTCGGGTTTTTTTTAGTATACAGCTGCAGCCATAAATTTTGACACTGCTTCAGAATTTTCTTAACCCCTTCAGACCTGGTGTCCGGTATACCGGACATACACTTTAAACAGCTGCTAATCATTTAATAATAGATTTAATTAGTTGATTTTTTTGTAGTTGACTCTTTACATTCTACTTATTATAATCTGTGAAATAATTCTTCGTTTTGATATTGACAACACTGACATATAAGGATTGAGAGGTAGAGAGTGGCTCATTTTTCCAACCATGGATTTTCATCTGATAAGCGAGGTTTTTTTCCTGATTTTTTTAAAAATATATAATCTTTAATTAATCGTTACAAACGCTTATATTATGTTTTGTAATTGTTTGTAGAACATTTTATAATGAAGTTTGTTCGGTATTTTATCGTTTTTGTATAAGAAATATTGATTTCAAAAATATAAGTCCGGAATATTGGACGTGCCATAACTCTTTTAATTTTTCTCCTACAAAGTCAAAATTTTGTCTATAAGATACCCTTTACCATAGTACACTACGTACCAAATACCAACATTTTTGGTCCAATATTTCATAATTCTGACTGAGGGGGTTTCTTAAAAACAAAATGTTTTTGTAAAATCGTTTTAGTAAATTTTTGATCTGCTTCGCTTATGTCAGCATTGCGTCTGCGACTATGTGTCGGCACTATGCTAAACTAACGAATGAGAAATATGGCATATTTCAGTAGAGCCAAACTTTTTTTCCTCTAACTGACGCATTTAGTTATTTTCCAATGTTTTAACTTTTATATATAACTTTAAGTGTAAAACTATCGTTTGAAGTCGTTATAACCAGTATGTTGTCCTTTTTGAGCACTACACTGTACAAAAATTCCGAAATGTTACTGACTATTTCCGTGTAACGTTACGGAATTTCTATGGTTTTTATCCACTTCTTGGAAAAATCCAGTATCCTTGTCAAAAAGTTTCCTGAATTGCTATACAAGTCGCACGAATGCAGACTTCTCACTGTTGCAAAAAAAAATATGTTTAGCTCCCAGTTCAAAGATTAACTGAGTGTATTTATAAAGTGTATCCGCTACAGTTCGATTGCGGCCCGTCCAGACTGGTAAGGCGGCCAGAGGGCGCAAATCAGTCTATGGACAACGTAGCTTTGCAAGAATTGCAGGCGAGAAAAATTCTTGATACTTACTTGCAATTCTTTCTTAGCTGTGGCCATGTTTGCAATACTGCTTTTGGAGCTTTCTTCGAAACGCAGTATGGTGTCAATATATTATAGTATGCTGAATATTTTAGGAAGCTTCCAGGATAATTTCAGGAAGGTTACCTAATTTTAGTGGAAAACGTTCCTGGTTTTTGCAAGAAATGTTACTGGAAAAAGTTGGACACATCAGCTGCCCATTATTTTCCAGGAACGTTTCTGAATCGTTTTCACAGTGTACGGCAAACCATCGAATTTTAAAAATGCGATTTTTCACATTCGTTAGTTTAGCATTGTGCCGACGATATGTTCCCACGCGGTTCTTGCTTGTTATCGACTATTCTAACTATCGGACCCTAGTGCCAAATACCCTTTCAGGACTCCCTGCAATCAAACTTTAAAATTTCAGTCATTAGTCGAAACAATATATCCCATTAGGGGGGCCCTATGAAACGCTGGCTCCAGCTCATGGCCTTGTAGGCCTATTCAGTAATCAAGCCGGTAGTATGCGTTTGTTTTTTACTTATTACATTTTTATTCCTCGTTTCTTTGTCAAGTATTGGGCTGCCAAATTTCTATGGGTTGATTTCCAGTAGGCAATGTGTTGTAATAATACACACGTGGGACCAGTGGCGGATACAAGGACAGGGTCATGGGGGTCCTGACCCCTCCCCCCTAACTGTCAAGAATATCGACACTGCTTTATGATTAAAATTTAAACGATTTCAGGAGTCTTTCAATTCATTAAATATTTTTGGAAATAAATATTTGAAACACTATTTTTTTTTTTTTTTTGCTTATGAAAATAATTTGTAGCGTTTGCGGCCTATATATTAAGTGCTATATTCCTGGCCAATTTCGTGCTTTTTATTGACAACCAAGCAGGGGGAAGGGGCATGATTGCCCCCTCCCTAAAATGGTAGTCTGTATGCGCCCCTGAGTGGGGCGTAAGGATGGGTGGCAAAGTTGTCTTCTATGACTCTGTATTATTTTAATTCAAGTTCACCATTTTTTTTTTTTTTGTTGTTGTTGTTGTTTTCTTAAGTTTAACGTTACAATTTTTTATTAACTTGACTTTGTGCCTCTTAACAGTAGTTTCCGTAAAAGATAAACTAAGAAAGTAAAAAATAAAACTATTTTTAATATATGTTTTCGATCCACTTACTGCACTTTTTCAGTTCCATTTTTTCCCGATCTTCGTCAGGTCTCTTTTGGAATAAAGAATTGTAGTAGTTGTCCTTGTTCTTATCATCTGAAAAGAAAATATTTATTTAATTGTTATAAAAAAAAAGAAAATATTTATGTAATTGTTATATTATCATTATGTTTTAGCACTTTTTTCTTAACTAACTAAAAATGATAAGATTTCGGTAAGTGAACAGATTTCTTTCTTTTTCATTTTAACGATTCAGTTAGCTAAAGAAATTTCCCGATATGGTAAATGCAAAAGTCATTCAAGTTCGACATTGTCAATTTAAGCATTCAAAACAGAATTTAAAATAGCAATAATCATTTTATACACCCGTAACTATTACAGAGTATGTGAACTTTAAATTGTATAATTGGTTTAGATCATGAAATAACTATACTAAATCGGCAGCGTTTAGGCAAAAATCATCAAGTCCAACGCTAAAAGCTGACATTATCAATTCAAAGTATCAAACCAGAATTAAGAACAGCATTATAGTTTTAGAAGCCCATAACTCTTACAGAAAAAGGATTTTTAAATAATATAATTGGTTTACACCATAAAAGAACTAGCTGTATTCATTGCATTGATTTATCAAATTTTTCATGTGAACCTAAATTGACTTTTGTCAGAACGCCAACAAATATTGTTTACTCCGCAAATTTCATCAGTTGCACACTAACTTTTAATTTTAATAAGAGTCGAGACTTTTAACTTTCCTGGTCAATAATTTGCACCTAAGTTAACAGGAACCTTGTCAAATGATCATTTTCTTTCATTACTGTCCCACGCATGCATCGATTAAATGCTCAGGGAGTTTTCAACGTATCCTTATATATTATTAGCTGATAATACTTGTTCTGCCACATAAAATTTTTTCTAGGATTCATCAACTCTTTTGGATATTTTACAGCTTCATCAGAATCGCTAACTGTATCGATCGATTTGTATGATACCAAGTCGCCAGATCGTACCTCGAAGTTTATAAATCGTCAACAGCCACATTTTTTGCTGCCTCGCTGTAAAAACGATTCGGAAACGTTCCTGGAAAATAATGGGCAGCTCATACGCCCAATTTCTTCCAGTAACAAATCTTGCAAAAACCAGGAAAGTTTCCCGCTAAAATTCAGTAATCTTCCTGAAAAAATCAGAAATCCCTCCGTTTAAGCCAGTCGTATCTCTGGAATTTTAGAGTAAACTTAGGTAGGTAATATAATAGCTTGTTAACTTCCTGATTTAATCGAAAAGTTCCATAAGCGGAATTGCAAACACGGCCAAAGCTAAGCCAGAATTGCAAGTAAGTATCAAGAGTATCACTCGCATGCAAAGTACCGTAGTTCAAATCGCTCTGTCAGGAAACTTAATCAGTCTGGACGGCCCGTAGCCGAACTGGAGTCGATACACTTTATAAACACGCTCAGTTAGTATTTTAACTGGAAGCTAAAAATATTTTTCACAACAAAGAGAAGCCTGCATTCGTGCAACTAGTAGCCATTCAGGAAACTTTTTGACTATGATATTTGATTTTTCGAGGAAGTGGATAAAGACCATTGAAATCCCGAAACGTTACACGAAAATACTCAGTAACGTTTCAGAATTTTTTTACTGTGCAAATATGGTTCTTTCTGCATGATGCATATATTGTGTGCGGTGCGTACATCGCGGTCAATGAGAACATTTTCTCGAATCGACGATAATGCTGAAATTAGTGAGCAATTTTATGCGTTCAAAATTTTCATAGACAGCAAATTTTCATTCGTCGATATCTGACAATGGGTCCGAGAATTTGTCAGCAGACGGATCTTGTAGCATTTGACGTACATGTTTTAGCAGGACTTTTCTAACATTACGATACAGTGGCGAGGATTTTATGTAAACTTTAATCTCATCAGCGACATTTGAATGTAGAATGACGGAAATGTTTGTCTGAAATGACTTGAAGAGAGTAACTGAGTGCCTCGTTACCTTTTGATGTACACTGCGTCGGGGTAATTTTGAATATTCAGTGGCAGCTTAAATGCTGAAAGAGCTGTTCTGCATCCATCCAGTAAAGTTACTGCAATGCCAAATGATGCAATGGATAATGAGATGTCATTATTAGATCATATTTCGCAAGAATTGGCAAAATTAAAAAAGTTTTCTAGTTTCACATGGTGCATCTCCCCTCCCACGAAAAAAATGCACCTTGACCCGCCGAAACTGCCAGAGGTATAATCGGAATGTCACTATACAGAATTTTTTATTTTTTTTTTTATTTTTTTTTCCAAATTGGGAGTCAAAAAATACCAATAACCGCTGCAAAAGAATCAAAGAGCGAAATTGAAAATAATTGCAAAATCCTTGCTTAAATTTTTCAAACATTTTATTTGTTGATGAGTAGCAGGTGGCAACAAATAAAAATTTTAAATCTTTGAGAGTTTTTCGATTTTTTGCCAAAGCGTCGCGTCATTTTGACACTTGGTAGCAAAAAAAATTCTAGATAGACACTATTTACCTATCGGTATGATATATATACGTTGCGACCTATTCTCATACCTGCCAAATACACATAAAAAAATTATAAAAAAAGGTCGAGGCGTTTCAGGGTGGGGGGTCAAACACAAACATCCTGATATGACAGTTTTATGTATTAAATTTTTTGACTTTTTTTGGTATTTTTTATTTGGTGTTTAAAATAACTATATTCCCAAAATTTACGCATCCTAAACCCCCACCCACTTTCCATTTTTTAATCGCAAATCTCTCAATTATCAAAATATTTCCGCAAAAGAATCAAAGAACGATACTGAAAACCATTGTAAAAAGCCTTGCTTAAATTAATTTCAAACATTTTATTTGTTATAAATAGAAAATAGCAATAAATAAAATTTTAATCATTGAGAGTTTCCGAAGAGCCATCTAGTGGGGCCATGTTCCAATATTTTGCCGGAGCGTCGCGAAAAAAACTCTAAAAAGGGACTTTCTAAATACCTAGCGATATGAAATATACTTTAGGCCCTGTTCTCATGCCTAACAAATACACATAAAAAATTTCATGAAAATAGGTCGAGCCGTTTTGGAGAAGTTCAATAACTAACACCGAGACAGGAGATTTTTATATATTAAATTTCTGCAGCTTGTTTTTTGGCGCTACGTGAGATCTTTCTCATTCCTTGATCGGTTTCTTTGATTTACCCTCCCCCCCCCCATTTTAAAGCTAATCGCACGGGCTAATGAAGAAAAATAGACTCCCTGTCTAAAATTTTTTTTTTTTTTTTTGTCAAAAAAAAATCTGTTTAAAGCACTAAACTGAGGTTTTCGGTTAAATTTGTAAGTTTAACTTGCGCTGTGACCGACAGAGCTGAAAACCATGATCGGTAGAGCGTTCAACTGGTAAACAAAAGAATGAGTGTTTGGGCCCAGCCCGGACGATCTGCCAGAATCAAAATATTAGATAAATAACCCGCATTACATGAACACTTAAAATACAATAAACTAGTCGACCCGTGCGAAACTCTGCACTGTGCTTAGAATCGTTTCACGTGGCATTTTGCTCTTTAAAAATTTCAAAAAAAAAAAAAAAAAGAACATTATGAAGAAGAATCGAAAAAAGTTAACTTATTAAAGTAAACGGAGAAAGTTAACGCAAAAAAGAAGTCATGCAGTTTGAAGACATCAGCAACAAAACCTCCTTAAATCCAACGTTGTGATAATGTGATCATCGCTCACCTTTTTTTTCAATGCAAACATAAATATCATTAAAAAGTGACTGAGTGACTCGTGAAAAAGCAGTAGTTGTGCATGTGAAAAAGCAGGTTGCGGCAAATACTGTCCTGCCTATATGAGCATCTGACGAAAAAAAAAGAAACATTAAAGAGATATTTATTGGCACGGATTTGAACTAGAGCCATTCTGATTAACAACATGGCACTCCAACCAACCGAGAAGTTGTGCCGTGGTTTTCGAATGCTATTCATTGAAGCAATGTGTAATAAAAAGACAGCAAAAAAAGCTTTTTTCCAGAAAAAAAAAAAAGACCATGCGTCTATGTTTTGTAATTAGCCAGCATGATACGCTTTAAAATTATTCGTAAAACATGGAATTTGATTAAGGAATGAAGAAGATCTCGCGTATCATTTGAAACAAACATTCTAGAGAAATAATAAAAAAGAAAATTAATTTGAATTCTGAAATTTTGAATTCAAATTATGTTTTTCGCAATCACGAACTGAGAGAGGACCCTACTCATTGGAGTTATTGCTTCTAGAAACAGCTCCTGTCCCCCCCCCCCCCCCCAAGCCTGCCTCTCCTCCTGGGCGGTTACGTGTGCATAGTTGTTTGTGTGCGTAGACCTGTGTGTATACACGTAGGCGTGTGTGAGTGTATGTGTGTGAAGTCGTGTGTGTGTGTATGTGTGTGAATGAGCGTGTGTGTAGGACATGGACGCCTCCGACCAGGAGAAGCGGATAGCTCAAAACCGGAGCAGCCGCGCCGCGCCGCCAGGACGGTGGGTGGTGGAGCTGCAGAGGCTTTTGGTCCAAGTTGAAAAAGGCACGGACACCAAACACGGTCAAATGAGAACAATAAGCAATCGTGATTGCTCAATAAAATTGAAAATAAGTGTTTCTATTTTTGAAAATTGATGCAATTTCGCATAACAGGCTGCTATAACCGTTACGACTTCAATGCCAGCACATGTCTTTCTTTAAATCGAACATTTGAAATTCAAAACCAAAACCAGTTGAACTAAGTCTATTTTTAAGTGTAAATTTTCGAACGTAAACAAAATGCATTCTCCACCCCCCCCCCCCCTGAAAGCAAAGGAGTAGAAAATGATTTCTTACTAATGAAGTTGATAATAATTTTAATGTTTTACTTCGTATTCGAATAAATAGTTAAAGGTTTATTGGGTGAAACTCGTAATTTCTGTTTGGCGTAGTATTTTTTCATACAAAAAGTTCGAACACTGCTATGAGAAAGATATACATTTTAGCATACAATGAAAAAGTTTTTCTGAACAAAAAGGATTCCCTTGAGGTCTGAATTTTTAAATCTAATACGTTTTTATGCTTACATTATGCTTAGTGGTCTGAACCGGAGTCAAAGCTTAAGAAAAAAGAAAACACATTTCGATTAATAGTCAATTTATCTGAATAATTTCTGTATCCTGCTAAATTAATTGAAACGCCAAGTAGCATTCCCGTCGTATTTATTTTATTTCCTTAGGTGTGTTATCTGTTGTATGTTATGAGTACATGTAATGCGTAATATTTTTCTAAATTAGCTATTATTCCCGGGAGGGCCCAAAGTTCAACTAGTTTATAGCCGAACGTTGTACCGAAAAAAAATTATCAATTTAACCGAACAACTAAATCCAGTGCTTTTAAGCTTTATTTTAAAAAAAAAAAGAAAGAAAACAGGTTAATTGTAATTTTTTTTTCGCCGAAAGCGACACAAAAAATTCGAAAATTGTATTAAAATTTTTCTTTAAAAAAAATCTGCATAGTAACTACAGGTTTCATCAAGGTTTTGCAACAGCAAGGGGGCTTCCGAAAAATTGATTTTTAGACTGTAAGTCTATTTTTCGTCATTAGCCAGCCTGATAAGTTTTAAAAATGAGTGGGGACTTTCTTCAAGAGATAAGAAAGATTTCGCATACCAACAGAAAAATAATCCATAGAAATAATATAAAAGATAAGATATTGAAGAGAAGTGTTTTTATTTTTGAAAATTTATACAATTTGTTATTACAGGCTGCTTGAACCGTTATGGCTTAGATGGCAGCACATGTTCATCATTTAACCGAACGGTTAAATTACAAAATAAGTTGAACTAAGTTCGTTTTTTAAGTGTAGCTTTTCGAATGTAGTAAAAATGTGACTATCTATTTGTTTTTCTGGTTTTTTTTTCCCCGAAAGAAGGGGGAAAATGATATTTTACCCATCAAGTTGTTTGTAATTTTAATGTTTTACTTCGTATTCTAATAAATATTCATAGTTTAACTAAATGAAAAGCGTAATTTAATTTGTGGAAGGAATGTTTTTATTTGTGCAAAGGGTAAAAAACTGTCATTAGAAGATCAACATTTCAGTATAACATTTTTTTTTCTAAACAAAAAGTATTACATTGTAGTCTGAAATCTTAAACCTGATACTTATATTTTCGCTTACATTATGCTTTAGTTTTCTAATCAGAACGATACTTTAAAAACAAACTCCCCCCCCCCCCCCCCAAAAAAAAAAACCTTACAGCTAAGAAAATAATTGAACTACAGAGTGCATCAAGTTTTCGTAACAGCATGGAGCGTTCCTATTGCATTTGGTTTATTCCCTCACTTGTGTTATTTATTGCTTATAAGCGTCGATGTAATGTATTATATTTGTCTAATTTTTCGATGAAGACAATCCGGGCTGGGCCCGAACACTCATTCTCCTGGTTACCAGTCAAACGCTCTGCCAATCGAGCTATTCTGCTCTGCTGATCGGAGTGCAAGTTAAACTCAAAAATTTAACCAGAAACCTCAGTTCTGTGCTTTAAAACAGGTTTTTTTGATTTAAAAAAAAATAGGATGTCGGCCCCCCTTTTTTTTTTTTTGTCATCAGCCTGCATGATAAGCTTTAAAATGAGGAGTAAATCAAAGAAATCGATCAAGAATTGAGGAAGATCTCGCGTAAGAATAAAAAACAGGCTACAGAAATAATATATAAGGATTACGCAAGGGAGGCAATAAAATAAATGAGGCGGGAACGCTCTTTGCTGTTAGGGAAACTTGATTCAACCTGTAGCTAAACTGACTCTGAATAGCAAGGTTTTTTTTAAGCATTGGTTCCGCTCTGAAAACTAATGCATAGTATGAGCATAAATAACAATATCAGGTTTAAGATTTCGGACTTCAAGGGAATCCTTTTTTGCGCAGAAAAATATTTTCCTTTGCATGCTTAAATACAGATTCTTCTAAAGACGGTCTTCGACCTTTTGTAATAATGAAAAAGTTACTGCCTCAAATTGAAATTCTGCTTTTCATTTAGATAACCTATGAACATTTATGAAAATATGAAGGAAGCATAAAACTATTATTAACTTCATGAGAGAGGTATCATTTTTTTCCCTTTTGCTTTCGGCAGAAAATACATAGCCAGTCACTTTTTAACTACATTCGAAAAGCTACGCTTAAAAAACTTACATAGTTCTACTGCTTTTGTATTTTAACTAGGGGTTGCAATACCGGACCAGAAGTTGAATACCGGTATTCGGTATATTTAAAACGCGATACCGGAATATCGGTAATAATACCGGTATTTGAAATTTCTCAAAAATTGCTTGAGAACACGTTATTTCTTTGCCATATTTCATAATTTTGCACAAAAATTGTATTATTATGAAAACTTATTGTGAACAAAAATAACTAGTATGTTGTGGCCATCACGAAACTTTCTTCTATATTTTTCTTTTTTTGAGCAATCACGATTGCTTATTGCTTTCATTTGACCGTTTTTGACGTTCCTTTGATTTTTCCCACCGCCACCCTCTGCACCATCACCGTGGACAGGCGGGCTCCTCACGATGCAGCACCTATAGCGAAAGCCGTCTTCAGGTTGCATCCATGTCCTACACACACGCGCATACATACACAACTACACACACACGCACACATACACACACACAAACACATACACACATACATCTACACACACATACACCTACCCATACTTACACAAACACACACGCATACATACACACACATACACACAACTACCCACACATTCCTGCCTG
This sequence comes from Uloborus diversus, assembly GCF_026930045.1. Lineage (NCBI taxonomy): Eukaryota > Metazoa > Arthropoda > Arachnida > Araneae > Uloboridae > Uloborus > Uloborus diversus. The sequence goes on along the minus strand of NC_072738.1, from coordinate 152,438,668 downwards.
CACACAGACACAAACACAAATGCCTACACACATACACATACCCCCCACACACAAACCCAGCCGTAGGTGGGGTCTGGTCTTTAGGGGCCAGGCCCGTCCCTATGCCGGTCCCAAGCCCGGGTAAATGGGGAGGGTTTTACGATGGTGTAGCATCCACGTATGTAAAACGACCACTCTTTACTTGCGTGTGAGCAGATTTGTATCTGCCCAACGGCTATCGAGTGGGACAGTGAGTAGGCAATGGGCACCACCGGAGTCAGGTCCGTACCTGGGTCCACGGTGTCTAGAGTCGTAAGTGGTTTAGATCTCGTTCCCTTACGGGTAAGGGGGCCCCGGCCGAAAGGTCAGTTCTCTGGAAGCCCCAGATGGCATAGCAGAGCGGGGTTCCCTGTTTCGTACCCCCCACACACACATACACATACCCCCCCACACTTATGCCAGCACACAGACACAAACACACATACCCGTACACACAAACACCCCCCCCCCCCCACACACACACACAAACACACATGCCTACATACACACACTCGTGATTGCGAAAAACATAATTTGAATTCAAGATGTCAAAATTCAAATTAATTTTTTTTTATTTTTTTCTGATCCCTCCCCATGCTTGACGAGGAAGCAATATTCCCAACAAAAACAAAATTACACATGCAAAAACTTGACGACTATCCCAATGTCTGAATTATTGCAAAAGCAAAGCAAAGAGCGAAAATTGAAAGTTTTTTTAAAAGCCTTGCTTGAATTAATTACAAATATTTTATTTGTTAACAAACATAAGATGGCAACAGTTAAAAATTTTAAATCATTGAGATAATATTTCCTATCATTTCCATACAATTAAAATCACGAGAAATACGCAGACGACAATCTATTACGATTTATCTTTCTTATTGTTGCATTAATAAAAATATTTTTATTCGCAAAAAAAAAAAAAAAATCAACACCTCTTGGAGCGATCGGCGTCAAAATTGAACCAAAGCCTGTTTACACATGGATTCACATATATTCCAAATTTCAACCAGAACGTAGCATTACTTCTTGAGATAGGACACTCAAAATGGAAAAAAAGAACGGGTGATTGCGCTACCCCCTTTTTAGCTGTTGACACAAAAATAAAATCAGTTCTTATACCCACTAAGGGCTACTTGCCGATAAATTTTTCTTTCATTCCGTTCATTATTTCTTGAGATACAGCAGTCACAATTGACGACAAAAAACGTTCTATAGCTCAACCCCCGTTTGCGTTATTGACACCAAAATTGAATCAGCACCTGTTCCTGTTAATACCAACATATGGACCAAATTTTGTTTGATTCCGCCAGTTACTTCCTGAGTAATAGCAAGCACGCGTAACTCGAAAAACGTCCCATTGCTCCACCCCCCTTGGAGGAATTCGCGCCAAAAACTAATGGGCACAAGTTCACATAGGGGCACATATGTGTACCGAATTTCGTTCGATTTCATGCGGTAGTTTTTGTTGTAGAGCGGCAACAAAAAACTGGTCACACACAGACGTGACACACATACACACACACATACACACACACATACAGACAGACAGACATTTTCCAAAAATGGTCGAAATGGACTCAGCACACCTCAAAACGTTCGAATCCGTCAAAATTCGAAATTCGAAAATTTGCACGAATCCAATACTTTCTTCTATATATTAGATATAGAAGAAAGTAAAAATGAAAGAACAAATGTCATAATAAACTAGTATGTTGTGGCCATCACGAAACTTTCTTCTATATCTTTCTTGTGAATTCTGATCAATCCCTATGCTTGAAAAGAATGCAATATTCCCAGCAAAAAAAAAAAAAACTTGACGACCGTCCGAATTCCTGAATTCCCGCAAAAGCAAAGCAAAGAACGACTTGAAAGTTATTTTAAAAGCCTTGCTTGAATTAATTAGATGTTTTATTTGTTAACAAACATAAAATGGCAACAGTTATTAATTTTAAATCATTGCGATAACATTTCCGATTATCTCCCGAAAATTAAAATCACGTGAAATAAGCAGACGAGAATATTGTAATTTATCTTTCTTATTGTTGCATTTATAAAGCTATTTTTATTAACACAAAAAAAAAAAAAAAAAATCAGACCCCCATGGAGCGATTGGCGCCAAAATTGAAACAACGCCTATTTACAAATAGATTCACATTTATTCCAAATTTCATCCAGAACGTAGCATTACTTCTTGAGAAATGGCACTCACAATGGAAAAAAAAGAACATTCGATTGCGCCACCTCCTTTTCAGTTTTTGACACCAAAATAAAATCAGCTCTTATACCCACTAAGGTCTACTTGCCGATAAATTTTTCTTTCATTCCGTTCATTATTTCTTGAGATACAGCAGTCACAATTGACGACAAAAAACGTTCTATAGCTCAACCCCCGTTTGAGTTATTGCCACCAAAATTGAATCAGCACCTGTTCCTGTTAATGGCAACATATGGTCCAAATTTTGTTTGATTCCGCCAGTTACTTCCTGAGGAATAGCAAGCACGCGTAACTCAAAAAACGTCCCATTGCTCCACCCCTCTTGGAGGAATTCGCGCCAAAAACCAATGGGCACAAGTTCACATAGGGGCACATATGTGTACCAAATTTCGTTCGATTTCGTGCGGTACTTTTTGCTGTAGAGCGGCCACAAAAAACTGGTCACACACAGACGTGACACACACACATACACACATACATACACACACACATACATACACACACACAGACAGACAGACATTTTCCAAAAATAGTCGAAATGGACTCAGCACACCTCAAAACGTTCGAATCCGTCAAAATTCGAAATTCGAAAATTTGCACGAATCCAATACTTTCTTCTATATATTAGATAGGGTCTGGTGGGGTAAAGTGGTCATAAAATCGTAGGTTTTCAACTTTGGTGGAAAATAAATGCAACAAATTCTTTAAAAACTTCAACTTTTTTTGTTGTTTTTTTACATTGCATTATTAAAGAACACGGTACATTAAATTTTAGGAAGAGAAATATTGATTTTATTAGTTTTATAGAACTTTCTTTTCCCTATGTTTTTATGACCACTTTACCCCATGGGGTGGGGGAAAGTGGTCATAGCATGGGGTAAAGTGGTCATAGTTAAAAATAGATGCAAAACCATTATAAAGAACCCTAATACTTGTATATTTCAGTTGTTTTTATAGTTACAAGTATATTCACGAGTACATGCGTGTATACAAGAATATATACATGTCGTGTTATACACGAGTAAACACGTTCCTATATGAGTAGATACATGTATAAATCAGATACATTCATGCACGTGCCTACTCAAGCATATACGTGTATATACGAGTATATAAGCATGTATCCGTGATTACCTACAGGAGTGTATACGTGTCTACATGAGTACGTAGGTGTCACATGTATATACGTGGCACATATATGTACGTGTCACGTGTATATACGAGTATATACGCGTATAAACGAACATCATATGCGCGTATGCACTTGTATCTCGAGAAAATATGTGCATACTTGAGTATATATGTGTATAGTAGACGTATATACGCATATGTAAGTGTACATACATACATATACGGGTATACACGAGTTAATTCGTGGATACATCCAGTGCGTCTTTGGTACGTGTCTACTCACGTATATATAATATAAAAGCACGAGTATATACGCATGTATACGTTTAAACACGATTATATAGCTGTATAGACGTATATACGTACATTTACGTATATACTCCAGTCTATGTATGTATACACGAGAATATACGCTGATATACATGTCGGCTTACAGAGTGAATCTAAGCTCTTGGACAAAAATCAAAGGGGTGTGAGAGGGGAGGATAAGAAGCAAAGAATCATAAGGAAGTTATAATCACTGACGCGCTACATGCACACAAAGCCAGAAACTGATGGATGCAAAGCAGGGCACAAATTTGTTGCTCAAAGGTGATTTTACGTAACATTTTAGTTTTTAAGAAATATTTAGAGCAGTTGTTGAAAGTTTCGGTCTGTAGTAGCTCTAATACACGCTACGCAACAAAGGCGCAGCGGCTGATGAAAGTTTTTCAAAAGTCTCGTTATTGCAACAGAGAGGGATCTGTGAATGCGACGCATGTATTACAGCTCAAGGCCGCAAATTTCATCAATCGCTTTAAAACTTTCTTAAGTCCTAAAATGTTGTGTAAAATTGTATTTGTGTAACATATATATATATATATATATATATATATATATATATATATATATATATATATATATATATATATATATATATATATATATATAAATTTGTGACTTCTTTTGCATCCATCAATTTCTCACTTTGCGTGCATGTAGCGCGTCAGCATTGTGTTTGTGCCCATATGTTCCTTATTGAGTCTTCCTTCTTATCCTCTCCTCTAACACCTTTTAATAATTTGCTCAAGAATGTAAACTTACCCTATATACTTAAAATACACCACCAGCTCAGTTATTCCATCAGTTTCGTGCTTTTTAGCACTCATCAGCCCGGAATAGGAATCACATGAGCAGGTGGCGAAGAGCTGGTGGTGTATTTTAAATATTTCTGCCTTAGCCCTGGCTTAGGGCGGTAACTTACTACAAAATCACCCTATATACTTTTATATCATATGCTTGTATGTAAGTGTCTACTCGAGTACGTACGCGTATAGACGTGTCTACCTGAGTACATAAGTGTTTTTATATATACGTGTTTACGAGTGTAAGCGAGCATATACGTGTATAGTAGAACGTATGGCTGTATGGATAAAAAATACTTGCAGATACCCATATAGGTATTTATTGGCGCATATATGTGAATATGTCTATGTACATGTCTACACGAGTATATATGCGTATATATACGCATATACTCGTATATTTAACCCCGTTTACTGTAAAAACAATACATATTAAGTAAAATTAATATTTCATTTGTATCTGCCTCATACCTAAAGATTAAGTGACATTAGAAGAACAATATTCGTTAAGCCTAATATTATGACCACTTTACCCCATCTTACTTAAATTGTTCTAAAAAATTATCTAAATTAGATTCAGCTAACTGCTAATGAGTAAGAGTTCTTGAGACATGTAGGAAGCTTCCTGTACAGTCAATCTGTTCCTAATTCTAACAAACAAAATTTCCCAATGATGTTAAAATAGGTGTTCAGATTTTTAAATTTTTCATGTTCACGCAAAACATTTTTTTTTACCGAATAAAATTTTGCCAGTTGTAAAATATTGTATTCAAAATGTAGTTTCTAATTGCCTTACTCTAAAATAAAATTTTCACATCCATTCAAACATTCATTTCCAAGCTATAGCCATTTATTTTACGTATGACCACTTTACCCCATTGACCACTTTCCCCCACCAGACCCTATAGAAGAAAGTAAAAATCAATGCTAGTATAAAGCATAATGCATCTATTGAATTGTCTCTAAGCCTGGAACTCATTTTAGTGCTCAACTTTCCTACAGTTGAAACTACTCTTTCTGAATTCACGCAGGTTGGTGGTACGATTAACAATGCGTTATACACCTCTTCTAATTTAATTGTCTAAAAGTATTTTATCTTCAAAAAAATTCGGTTTGTTGCATGTCATTTTTTAATAAACCCTTTTGTGTTATGTGTGTGTTTCTTTCGTATTGTGTGTATGTCTTATTTTTTATTTTCTTCTATATCTAATATATAGAAGAAAGTATTGGATTCGTGCAAATTTTCGAATTTCGAATTTTGACGGATTCGAACGTTTTGAGGTGTGCTGAGTCCATTTCGACTATTTTTGGAAAATGTCTGTCTGTCTGTGTGTGTGTGTATGTGTGTGTGTGTGTATGTGTGTCACGTCTGTGTGTGACCAGTTTTTTGTGGCCGCTCTACAGCAAAATCTACCGCATGAAATTACACGAAATTTGGTACACATGTGTGCCCCTATGTGAACTTGTGCCCATTGGTTTTTGGTGCGAATTCCTCCAAGGGGGGTGGAGCAATGGGACGTTTTTTGAGTTACGCGTGCTTGCTATTCCTCAGGAAGTAACTGGCGGAATCAAACAAAATTTGGTCCATATGTTGCCCCTAACAGGAGCAGGTGCTGATTCAATTTTGGTGTCAATAGCTCAAACGGGGGTTGAGTTATAGAACGTTTTTTGTCGTCAATTGTGACTGCTGTATCTCAAGAAATAACGAACGGAATCAAAACAAAAAAATTTTGACAAGTAGCCCTTAGTAGGTATAAAAGCTGATTTTATTTTGGTGTCAACAGCTAAAAAGGGGGTAGCGCAATCGCCCGTTCTTTTTTTCCATTGTGAGTATTGTCCGTTTTTCACTAGTTGAGACTTGGCCACGCCCCCAACACGTGGTATCGGAAGATTCTATATGCGTCTTTTGGGGATGAGGCTTCAGACCAACACTGAGAAAGGTTGCAATTGGCCATCGTTATCGCGCTGTAGGAAGACGAGTGTTCTATAATTTTCTAAGAAATTACCTCCCACCTTCTTTCCCGAAAAAAGGTGTGCTACTAAGACAATTGTTCGACTTAAAGTATTTTAAGATTTGCAGTGTATTTCTATACGTTTTGGGTTAATTTATCATTGATTTTGCGAAGGAAATCCTAAACTTTCTGTCTTTCACGCTAAATAAACATTTTCTGAAAACACGGTGAACAGTTGCAGGTGAAATTGGAAGGAAAATTTTTCCTTCTATTCTGCTGAAACTTTCACAGCTCTCAAACGTGGGTTTTTCATAGGTATTCTAATTATAAATCTCTAATCGCATATTGTTAACTTTGCTGGTCAACCATTTCTCACCTAATTTTCGATCCGATTTTCTTCTTTAAAGCGTTTATTAAATATTACACAGTGCTTAGGGATAAATGAACTACTTTTGCAATATTTCGAACTGTTTTACTTCGAATATAATGAAGAATTAATGCGTTTTCGAATTGTGTTTGTTGTTACTTTGCGAATACGAGTCATTTTTAAAATAATACGTAGATTTGTAAAGTTTAATGCCAAAAGATTTTTTAACTATCACCGCATTGAAAAAATAACAAAAAAAAAGAGAAAGAAAGAAAACGACAGACGATAACTTTAATTTCGAATTTTTTTGAAAATATTTCTCTGTCACCTCATTTTTGGCCCATTTCAAACAGTCAATATTTTGTATAAAAAAAATGTTGAATTGATGTAATCATGTAGAGACAGTATGAAAAAGTATTGAACTACTATTTCGATTCCTAGGCACTTCATTTTTAACCATACACATTTAAAGCCTACGAACAATTTTGGAAGCCTCAGTAGGTAAGTTGCACTCTGTGTGACACATTTCAATACTTTAGTACTATTTTTTTTTTTCCAATATGGCTTTTATTCTTCAGAAAACAGAACAAAAATTAAAGCTTTTCACATGCCAATATGGTTATCTACAGAATAATTGAATAAGTGCCTGAAACAACGTTTTATGTTACTGTTTTAACCTATTTATTTTTGTAAATACGAAAAAATATACATGCTTTTTTTATTCAAGTTTTTTCGATTACTCTAAAAGTAATTCAGTTCTTCCAGTACTTTTAGGGAACAGCGTTACGTGTGGGGATCATAAAATAGGCAAAAGTTTGTTGTCCGTATTCTAATACAGATCCGAACAAGGACGGACACAAGGGAGGGGCGATGGGGCGACCGCCCCTTCCTTGAGTCGAGATGCAGAACTCTTCCACGGCATGTCTTTGATACTGAAGTTGAAAATTGTTTTAGCCTATCTTCAATAGTTTGACGAAGCTCTTGCTGTCTGGAAAATGAAAGTGTAGCACATATCTTATTCTTAACACATTACTGATGGAGATCTGAACTTTGTATAGGAAGTATTTCAAAGTTCCAAAAACTCAATTTTAGAAGATTTTAGATGATATTAAATAGGGTTATAGGGTTCAAGGGCTCTTCTCAAAATTGAAGTCCCCCCTCCCCCCCAAAAAAAGAGGAACTTTAATGGGACACCTTTGATGGCGTTAAGGTAAGGGATGGGGTTTGGTACACTCCTCCGCAATTTTGTAGAAAAGGAAGTCCCTCCCCTTCCCAAAATAACTGAAATGAGACGATCTTTAATGGTGTTTGGAAAGGGGGGGGGGGGGTGGAGGTTTGCGAATTTATAAAAGGGAGGAATTTTATAATAAAATTTATAAATAAAAGGAGGAAATTTATAAAAAAGAAATCAATCGCCCCCAACTTGAATAGTTTCTGGATCCGTCCTTGGCTCTGAATGTAAAATGCGTTATTTTTATCAAGAAACTTTGCTATAGTCAACCTATTCAGTTGTTCAACATATCCCACACTGGCAAGGAAACTGACTCAACCACAAGAAAAAAAAAAACAGCAATGGAGAAAATTAAGGTTTGACGCAATAGTAATTTTAAGTGATTTAGTCTCAAACATTACAATATGCGCAGTCAACTTATTATGTGATGTTTATTAATTAGTTTTTGAAGTATAGATAGATAATGCATACTTTAAGCTCGAAAAATATTCTTCCAAATTGTGAAATTTTAATGATGTGTCATTATTGATGAAATCGTTTCTACGCCCCCCCCCCCCCGCACCATTTAGGTGAGCTAACTTTGCGGTTTTTGTGTCGAGAAAAAGCACTAAATTTAGATTTTAAATCAATAGCCGGTACGGTTTTCCCAGATTTTGAATTGTGTCACTTTCCTTGCCGGAGTGCGATATGATTCTTTATTAAAAACATACATGATCATAAACAAATTGTGACTAGAGCTATCCAGGAAGGAGGGGGGGAGCCGGTCTTTTCCCTTAAAACAATTGTTACTGCGATTTTGGTGACTTAGAGCAAACCTAAGGAGTCGTTCACAAATGATGTCACGCTTGAAAGGGGTAGGGAGAGAGGGTTCGGGGTTCATGAACTTCGGACAGTTAGTCTCAAGGTGGAAGGAGGGGATTATAAGAAATATGACTTCACATATTTTGGTCCAAATAAAAGCGTTCGTTATAGCAATATGTTCATCGAACATTGCGTGAGATGTGACGAGGGGAGAGGCTAAGGTGAAGTGTAACGTCCTTTATGGACAATCCGTGTTTACGTTAGGCTACTGCGTACTAAAGTGTTATAACTAACTTCGTTTCTGCCTCCCCCCCCAGAAACGAAGTTGGTTACCTCCCCCCCCCCCCCGCCTTGAAAATACTCGCCCTGGGGGTAGTCGTCATCTCTTAAGCCGGACCCAACCGATAAACCTATAATTTTAAAACAGTATTCAAACCAAAGACACTTTTTATAACGCATCGCAAATTATTACATATTTCTAAACATTAATATTCATGCAATACTTAGAGAAATAGCCTTGATTTTAATAGTCAATTGCTTTAAATATTTCAGATTGATTTTTTATTGTTTTCTCATTTACTTTTATTTCTCACATGTAAATCCTTTCTGGAACAATTGCCCAGTCCCCGCCTTTGGTTCAACCAAGTTTTTTTGGGGGGGGGGAGGGGGGGGGCAACTTTTGTTCGAATAATGTTTTCATGATTTTTCAAAAATAACTGCTACTGTAGATCTACTGACTGTATATCCGCTCTATATGATCTGAAATTTTGTACAGTCCATACAGATGCATCAAAAAGACCCAACCCGTAAGAGCTACTGAGTCACCCCCCCCCCCCTCAAGAAAGGGGAGAGGGAGATGGAGAGAGATATTAAGTCTTCAAAACGAACGCAACCCTTAAGCATTTCAATGCCACAGTCTGTGTGGCAATGAAGTTTTCCTGTCCCCCCCCCCCCCTTTTTTTTTCATCAGCGCACTTGCAATTTCGAATATAGGACGTGTTAGTGTTTAAAAGGATATCGTTCAAAATTCAAAAAGCCTATCCTTAATAGAAATGTTTCATTCGGAAAACAAAATACCTTACTTTTTTTTGTAAATACAATATTTTTGTTCTGAAATTTTCAGTTTAAAAAGTATAGATTCCCCGTAGACGACAATTACGCGAAGCTAGAAACGAAAGGAAAGAACACAAAGACATTTTTACAAATTCAAATGCCCGCCAAATTTAGGGTTGTCTCAATTGAAAGCGGTAGCGATCACCCCCGCGCTAAACTTTGCTTTGCTTTCGGGAAGGCGTTCCGAAGTCTCTTCTCCTCATGAACGCACAATACCCTATCTCAAGAAGTAATGCTACGTTCTGGTTGAAATTTGGAATATATGTGAATCCATACGTAAACAGGCTTTGGTTCAATTTTGACTCCAATCGCTCCAAGAGGTGTTGATTTTTTTTGAGCAATCACGATTGCTTATTGCTTTCATTTGACTGTTTTTGACGTTCCTTTGATTTTTCCCGCCAGCACCCTCCGCACCATCACCGTCGACCGGCTCCTCACGATGCTGCTCCTCTAGCGAAAGCCGTCTCCAGGTTGCATCCATGTCCTACACACACGCGCATACATACACAACTACACACACACACACGCACACACATACATCTATTCACACATACACCTACACACACAAACACATGCACAAACGCATACATACACACACATACACACAACTACCCACACATTCATGCCTGCATACAGACACAAACACATATGCCTACACACACATACACATACCCCCCCCCCCACACCCATACACATACCCCCCCCCACACTTATGCCAGCACACAGACATGAAAACACATACCCCGTACACACAAATCCCCCCCCCACACACAAACACACATGCCTACATACACACACTCGTAATTGCGAAAAACATAATTTGAATTCAAAATGTCAAAATTCAAATTAATTTTTCCCTTTTTTTTTTTTTTTGCGAATAAAAATAGTTTTATTAATGCAACAATAAGAAAGATAAATCATAATAGATTGCCGTCTGCGTATTTCTCGTGATTTTAATTGTATGGAAATGATCGGAAATATTATCTCAACTAGCTGCGTCGCCCGGCTTTGCACGGTCCACCTCAAAAATAAAAGTTATGTCAAGTGACGCGAGTTCAACACTCAGGCTTGAACCAAAAAAAAAAAGTCATTGTAGTTTTGCGGCAGATTGCGGAAAACCCCCCAAAAAAGTAAACAATTTAAATCCCCTGATTACAGGAAAAGCCTCAAAACAAAAACAAGAATTTTACCTGTTCATATTCGAGAAAAAGAAATGGCAACAGATCTTTCATCTCAATGATTTTCTTCACGCTGTAAATTTTAATAAAAGCGTTCATCCGGAAAGTTGAGTTGAAGCACTGAATAATAATTTGAATGGAGGAAAGCCTTCGAAAAATATGGATTTTATTTTGAAATCTAAGAGTCATAATTAATAATTTTTAATTGATATCTCCGCTAATTATTATCGGAGGATTATGTTAAATAGCCAAACATGAAGACGGGAAGATGACGAATCCATCGATACCTGGTTCGATGGTCAGTTCACTGTCGTTCGGGAGAAGAAGCTTGGACATAGATAGATAGATACTCAGATTTTATATGTATAAGATGATTTAAAATGTTTAAGTGTTGCCATCTTATGTTTGTTAACAAATAAAATATTTGTAATTAATTCAAGTAAGGCTTTAAAAGTAACTTTCAATTTTCGCTCTTTGTTTTGCTTTTACAATAATTCAGACATTGGGATGGTCGTCAAGTTTTTGCATTTGTAATTTTGTTTTTGTTAGGAATATTGCTTCCTCGTCAAGCATGGGGAGGGATCAGAAAAAGGAAAAATATAGAAGAAAGTTTCGTAACGGCCACAACATACTAGTTTAATTTAAAGCTAGTTGAAATTTCTTTCCTGAGAGACGATACTTTTCCAATATTAACATCATTTTCTCTTGAGCAGGAGGGGTTTGTGTTTACTTTTTATTAGGCCTTTTTTAGTTGAAATTTACGATAAAGCTGACTAAATTTGATCTTGTCGGTTTCTATTTTAGCTTTCTTTTCAAAATTCTTTGCAATTAGAACTATGTAAATGTCAGAAAATATCTTTGAATTCGAGGAACATGATTATGTTTTCTCTCTATGCAAGTATTCAAGGCAATATATAATTTTTATATATTATCTTGCCAAGTATGAAGCCAAAAAGCGAGACGGCACAACAAACCATTACCTCTGCCAACAAATTGCCATTTGTAATGCTAACAAGCAAAAGGTTTAGTCAAAATTTAGTACAGTTGAGACAAATATTTAAGAAAAAAAAATCATAAAGCATTCCCGCAATTGATGGTTTGAAGTAATTGTTCATCGGACAAGGGGGGGGGGGGGGGCATTCAGAATTACACTCGAAATTAATTCTCCCAAAAGGGAAAATGGGCGATCAGGGAAATGGAAAAAATAAATACATGGTGCACAAAATGCTTTTTTTTAGTGATATTCTATTAGTTCATGCTTTTGAAACTAAATTTTTACATCAATAGATTGATTTCTGTTCCGCATCATGAAAAAATAAATGTACATTTAAAATATAAGTAGACATTCAATATGATAAATTGAAAACCCTTTAATTAAAACTATTTATTATTTTCAGCTAATACCGGAAGTACCGGTATTTTCCTTAGAAAATACCGGTATTACGAAATTGCAAAATTGCTCGAAATACCGGTATTCGGTACACCGGTATACCGGTATTGCAATCCCTAATTTTAACCGTTCGGTTAACAAGTGCTGCCATCTGAGCTATAACGGTTCAAGCAGGCTGCTATGTCAAATTGCATAAATTTTCAAAAATTAAAAATTCTTCTCTTCAATATCTTATTTTATATATTATTTTTGTTGACTGTTTTTCTGTCAGTGCACGAGAAATGTCTTTTTTCTGGATAAAATTCTCCCCCTCATTATAAAGCTTATCGTACCAGCTAATATCGAAAAATAGAGCTTACGTCTACAACTCAATTTTTCGGTCAAAAAAAAAAATTTTTTTTTTCTTCTTTTTGTATTGTATATTAGTTCAATGAATAGCATTCGAAAGCTTAGGTTAGGAATTTGCTCGATAGGAATTTGCGTTGCGTATAAACGAGAAAGAGGCAAAATCGTATCTGGGACGAAAATTTTCGTTTCAGTGATTTTGTTTTCATCAGTAGAATTCTAATTCAATTTTCCAATTTCTCCAACTACTTTCGGCGAAAAATACCTTACATTTGGTCTGTTTTTAAAAAAAGAAAGTTTAAAATTGCCGGACTGAGTTGATCATTTAATGTAATCCTTGCCTTCTGACCGACTGAGCAGAGTAGCTCAATCGATATACCATTTGTCGAGAGTGGCAACAGTGCCGATAAAGATACTTTTCTTCTTAAGAGTGGCAACGATCAGTGCGCGCGAGAATGTATCTTGGTTCTTCAGTTGATGTGTTGTGTATGTTTTTGAGATGTTCGTTGCAAGTTAAATGTACTATTTTAAGCTATAACTGTGTCACAGTTATTTCAAAGTCAAAGACTTATGATACATCGGGTAGATGTTTTTATTGAAAAGAATATTCATTTTAGCCCCGAAATTCGAAACGTAACACCATTCGGCTGTTAACCATAGACCAGAGTTTAAGTCTTGTTCGGACAATTCGCCAGTATCAAAGAACTAGATCAATATATTACGCATTGCATGTACACTTAACATACAATAAAACACAAATGAGGAGATAAAATAAATGAGACGGGAACGCTCCTTGCCGTTGTAAAACTTCGATGAAGCCAGTAGTTCTAATGTAGATATTTCTTTTCTGCAAAATTCTAATACAATTTTCAAATTTTGCCGCCACTATTGGCGAAAAAAGCAAATCACAACTCAACTGTTAAAAAAAAAAGTTTAAAAGCACCGGACTGAGATGTTTAGTTAAATTGATAAGTTTTTTTCGGTACAGCGTTCGGCTATAAATTTGCTGAGCTACAGCTAGGATCCTGCCCGTGATGTCTGTCATTACAGCTAAATTCAGATTAATATCGCACATTATGTACAGTCATAGAAAAAAAAAACGAAACACTCGATCGTATTCAAAGACTATTGACACTAGAGACACGTTTAAGGTGTTATTGTTTTAGGAATAAAAAGTTCTACATAATTATGTTAAAAAATTGTTGTTAAGGGGTCGTCTTCATATTAAAACGAGAATCAACTTCAAATTTTTCAATGAGAACCCCCCTTTTTTATCACATATTTGTGATCAGCATCTTTTTTAAACTTTGTATGCAAAGTTTTGTTTAATTCGAACCAGCCGTTACTTCAGAATCGAGTTTTGAAAAATTCCTCTCGTAATGTTAAAACGTATTTTGATATTTTTACTCATAACACAAAAACTAGATTAGGCACAGCAAAGATTGTTTTTTTATATCAAAATATGAATCGATCCAACAATAAAAACATGATTTACAACACCTAAAATGTAATTTTAGTTTTTTTATGAATTATTTTAATATTTTTTGAAAAAAATGTGATTTGAAACCGTATTAAATTTTAACAGAAAAACAATCTAGAGGAGCTTTTATGCGGGAATCCAAAATTTGAGCTCAAAATATTCAGAAGTTTTTGCGCTATGCTTAAAATCTCATTTTTTCCCACTTTAGGGGACCGTATACTTTTTTAAAACAGAAATTATGAAAGTTGGTATCTTCGTAAAAAAAGAAAAAAATTGTTCAACAAAATAAGCAAACCAATTATGACGTGGTTTCTCTACATTAGAGTTACGTCTATGAATTTTTTAAATGCACAAATTTATTCCCTGTCTCTGCAGAAGAACAACACAATATTGCAACCGTCAGTTTTTTTTGGAGATCGTTCAAACGTCAACGTGCAAATAATGCGAAGCACTACTTCGTTGTCTAATAAAAGAATATTTTATAGAACTTTTTAAATTATAAGCTACACTTAAAATTCTTCGTTTTTTATTTTTTTATTTTTTCCCCCTGCGTTTAGCCATTGCCTTTTGTAAAACAATAACTCAGAAAAAAATTTAACATGCACAACTTTTTCACAGACACATACAATAAAACCTCATTGTCTTGCTAGTTATGTTGCAATAGACAGTGAAGAATTAATGGCTCTTCCCGGCGATAATTTGCTAAAAGGAAAAATTATTGCCTTGTCTAAATCGGGAAAAAGCACTCGAAAAATAACCGACCGTGTGAAGTTTCGCCTTGAACAGTATCCAGATAGGTCAATAGGTAATATTTGTTACTGGTTTTTAGGATTTTTTTTTTTTTTTTTTTTTTGTAAAGTGTTTGAATAATTTTCAATGTGTTAAGATCTAGGAGAGGAAATTTTAGTTGCAGTAGTGGACCGCGTGCTTTGAGCCGTATTCCGCACAAAAGTAGTAGTTGTGACTAATTGTGAACTTTTTTTTTTTTTTTTTTGACTTCGTCAAAGATTTAACAAAACATTAACTTGGGTGTTAGATAAAGTTGAGATTTTGTCTATTCTTAATTATAATTTAAATACTTATTTTTCTATTTACTTTCTCCGTCATTGTCCGTGCATTTCACATCAAAATCATTCTTGCAAGACAAAGATAAAATTTCAAATTATTTTCTTTTTTTGAATAACATAGAAAAATATCGACAAAAAAAAAGAGTTATGATAGATTAGTGTTATCAACTACTAGATGTCTATCTTATATATTAAATGCATGTTCTTCAAAATCCAATATCTGAATAATCGGCTCCACCTTTATGACACCGGCACTCTATTTCTACTTTCTGATCTTATTCTTTAAGAAAACAACTGGCCGCATGGCCAGCTTAAAGGGCTGAATGCGACCCGCGTTTTCACTGCGACGCAACAGCGGGTTGGTTTTCCCATTCGATGGATGCTGTGAATCCTAATAACGAGCATAACAGCCCTGAACCAGGTTTGACCGACCATTGAAGCAGGTGTCATGTCATTGCAGCTGAGAGTGCCTAAAAACTGGTGGATGAAGAAAATTATCTCACCAGTGAGATGCCGTAAACATGCAGCAGATAATTAACTTTACCTACCAGTTTATTCGCACTCTCAGCTTCAATGAGGTGGCTTCTGCATCCCGCTCGTTAAGTTCCGATTCCAGTCTGCAAAATCCGTAGCAAGGATGAAATTGTAGTCTCTGGATAGATTAACTTACCTGTCGGGTACGCTGCGTGTAGTATTGCTATTAGTGCACCAGCCTGATAATATAGACAATTTTCGTTTGCAGGCATATAGTTCACGAAACAAAATTAGATAATGTTAATATTTGTTTATGGAAAGTCTCATTTCGGTTCACCTTCGTTTAAGCTAAAATACCTTGTCTTTTTAAATTACGGGTTGGACCATCTCGGAGCTAGAAACAGCATTGGAAAATTACTTTCCTAAATTGCTTTTGAGAGCCATTACATGTTTAACTAAAACCGCCAATTGTGTTATGCTTTTTTAATAATACCACGCATTTTGATCTTTCGCATCAAATTTGGATTTGAACTAAATTCTCTTTTTTTGATTACAAAAAAGCCGCTAGAACAATTACTGTTTGTCCACTGTGTTAATTAAAATAACCATATTTTTCCCAAATAAAGTTCGAATATGAACGGTTTGTTCATTAACGGGTATTTATATTCGTCTCTTTCTGTTTTATTTTTTAGATTGATACTTTGTTCATTTTATGTATATAGAGCAGATTTTCACGGAATAAATGGACCTTGCTTCGCTCGTGTCTCCAATCTATTTAATGCTGCGTCTTTCCACGTTGTGCGGTATATTTTTTATAATTTTGTGTGCGATGGCCCAAACTTCTGCCAATGTTCTGAGAAATTAAAAACGCGCAATTCCATTTGACATCAAAAGACTTTCTATTCATTCCAAAATAAACCTGTAACATAGGTGCAACACATTTATCAAACATATTCACATCATGATTCTTGGTATAAGGTTGGATATTTACATTTCTGTGAGGCTAATTTGTTGAATGATTATATAAGCAATACTATAGGTTCATATTAGAAAAGCCAAAAAGTTCCATTACTTTTAATTTGTCATTATTCGATTTACTAAATTACGATCTATACGATGGACCAGCCAAACCCCATCCGTCTTTCTTAGGTTAATCCAGATCGACAAAAATCAGTAAATATTTCAACTTTTTTTTCAAAAAGTTGAAAAAACAAGCTTTCGATTGTAAATCGCTTTTTAGCGCAACATTATCGGCCAAAAAGTATAGAATTACGGAAGAAAAAAAAGAATTTCAAAAAATCATGAATTGAGCTGGATAATCTCGATTTTTACTTGATAAACTGTGACCTTGAAAGAAGCGTGTTCAATGTGGTGACGGTCCCTTAAACGTTTTTTGTTAATAACTCCTGTTCTACTGCACGGAATGGAGTGAAATTTTGTACCCTGGCTGTATTTTGCGGTCTAAACATAATTATGTAGCAAAAAATAGGGGTTCCCATTTCAAAATCAAGAGTTGGTGCTCATTTTTCTTTGTATATGGTCCCTTATCAAAATTTTACCTACGTAGTTTTAAAGAAGACTTTAAACCAAGTCGGATGACATATTTTTTTCTTTTCTAGCATGTATAGTGGCCGAATAATTAAAAGTGTTTCGTTTTTTTTTTTTTTCAATGACTGTACATGTAAGCATAACATTCAATCGATAACACACGTAAGGAAAAAAAAATAATGCGACGGGAAGGCTCCTTGGTGTTTCAATTCCTTTATGCAGGCTACAGTTGTTATTCAGGAAAGTTGACTAATAATCGAAGTGTTATCTTTCTTTTTTTTAAGCATTGACTCCGTTTAGAAAACTAAGCGTAATGTAAGCATAAAAAAGTATCAGATTTAAAAATTCAGACCTCATGGGAATCCTTTTTGTGCAAAAAACTTTATCTGTGTATGCGGAAATGTAGATTTTTCATCTAGCAGGGTTCGACCTTTTGTACGAATAAAAAATTCCTACCCCAAATTGAAATTACGTGATTCATCCAGTAAACCTTTAACTATTTACTAGAATACGAAGTAAAACATTAAAATTACTATCAACTTCATTAGTAAGATGTCGTTTTCTTCACCTCTGCTTTCGGCGAAAATTAAACAAACAATTGCATTTTGTCTACGTTCGAAAAATTACACTTAAAAAACGGACTCAGTTCAATTGATTTTGATTTGTTTCTTTTAAGTGTTCGATTAAGAGAAAACCATGTGCTGACATCCAATCCGTAACGGTTAATGCAGTCTGCTACCAGAAAGTTATATAAATTTTCAAAAATAAAAACACTTCTTTTCAATCTTATTTATTATTTCTTTAGACTTTTTTATTCTGTCGCTACGCGAGATTTTCAATTTTCATTACCATAATTCCATGTTTTACGAATAATTTTTAAAAGTTTCATGTTGGCCAATGCAAAACACATAAGCGTGATCTTTTTTTTTTCTTCCCAAAAAAGCTTTTTTTGCTGTTTTTTTTATTACACATTGCTTCAATGAATAGCGTTCGAAAACAAAGGTGCGATTGCTCGGTTGGTTGGAGTGTCGTGCTGATAATCAGAGTACCGCCAGTTCGAAACCGTGCCAATAAATATATCTTTAATGTTTCTTTTCTTTCTATTCAGACGCTCACAGTAGCAGGATTGTATTTGCCACAACCCGTTTTTTCGCATGATCAATTACTGTTTTTTCACGAGTCACTCAGTCACACTTTTAATTATACGTATTTGTGTTTGCATTAAAAATACGTACAACCAAAAATTGAGTGATGCTCACATTATCACAACGTTGTATTTAACGAGGTTTTGTTGCTGATGTATTCAAATTACAGGGTTTCCAGCAAAGTACTCCCTGGTTTCAAAATTAAATATCTCGAAAACCAAGGACAGTATTGGAATAAAATAAACTGTATGTTTATTGGGAAACCCATAAAAATCATATACAGGAATACGGAAATTAGTTTTAAAAACTGCCAACAGGTGGCGCTGCACAATGTAATTGCAATAGGAATCTCTATAAATTGTGCTGCGAAGAGGTTAGTTGTTTCAGCAGTTGTTTAGTCTCTCAGATATGCTTACATATACGCTAGAAATTATCGTCCAACCTCTTATTGGATTTTCGCTGTACATATTATAAATAGTCCTTATTTATCCACTCATATTTATCCTTCGTTTTTCATACTTGTCAATTATTTCACATGTGCTTGTAAATATTGTATATACTCAAATGGCCCTGAAAAGATTCCTTTTTTTTTTATATATATATTTTCCTCCTCCCCCTCATACCATCAATGATCTGTTCCATGTTATGACCCTATACCCTCACACCCGGCAAAAGAGCTCACGCTCTCCACCGAAGAAAAATCATGATCCGTATCCGTATCCAACCTCTTCGCAGCACTATTTATGGAGACTTCTATTGCAATTACAGTGTGCAGCGCCACCTGTTGGCACTTTTTAAAACTAATTTCCAAGTTTCCATATATGATTTTTGTGGGTTTCACAATAAACATACCGTTTATTTTATTCCAATATCGTCCTTTGTTTTCGAGATATTTAATGTTGAAACCAGGGAGTCCTTTGCTGGTCACCCTGTATATGCTATAATTAAACTGTTCTAAGGGTAAATATTAAATATTGACCCATCTGGATATTCTTAAAGGAGAAATTTCTCACTGTCGGCTATTTTTCGAATGCTCTTTCTCGATTAGACAGGGCAATAATTTTTCCTTTTAGCAAATTATCACTGAGACGAGCCATTCTACACTGCCTGTTGCAACACGACTAGCAAGACAATGACGCTTGATTGTATGTTCATGTAAAAAAGTCGTGAATGTTAATTTTATTCAGTTATTGTTTTACAAAAAGAATATACTGCAATGGCTAAACGTAGAAAGAAAAAAAGTAGTAGTATTTTGAGTGTAGCATTTGATTTAAGATGTTCTGTAAAATATTTTTTATTAGACATTGAAATAGTGTTTCACATTACTTACGTTTTGACGTTTAAACGATTTCCACATAAAACTGATGATTGCAATATTGAGTTGTTCTTCTGCAGAGACAGCGAATAAATATTTTCTTTTAAAAAAATCATAGACGTAACTCTAATGAAGAAAAACCACGCTACAGTTGGTTTACTTATTTTGTTGAACAATTTCGTTCTTTTTTTTTTTTTTTTTTTTTTTTTTTTTTTTTTTTTTTTTTACGAAGAAACCAACTTTCATAATTTCAGTTTTAAAAAGGTTTACGGTCCTCTAAAGTGGGAAAAAATGAATTTTCAAGCATAGCGCAAAAACTACTGAATATTTTGAGTTCAAATTTTGGATTCCCTCATAAAAGCTTTTCTAGATTGTTTTTCGATTAAAATTTAATATGGTTTCAGAGCATATTTTTTTTCTAAAAACATTATTATAATTCATAACAAAATCTAAATTTGCATTTTAGCTCTTGTAAAGGATTTTTTTATTATTGGGTCGATTCATATTTTTATATATAAAAAAAAACAATCTTTGCCGCATCTAAACTAGTTTATGCGTTAAGTGTAGAAATATCAAAATACGTTTTAAAATTGCGAGAGGGATTTTTCAAAATTCAATTCTGAAGTAACGGCTGGATCAAATTAAACAAAATTTAGTATACAAAGTTAAAAAAAGGCTACTGATCACAAATATGTGATAAAAAAAGGAATGTTCTAATTGAAAATTTTGAAGTTGATGCTCGTTTCTATATGAAGACCCTTAACAACAATATTTTAACATAATTAATTAGAACACATTATTCCTGAAAAAATAACACCTTATACGTGTCTGTAGTGTCAATAGTCTTCGAATTCGCACAAGTGTTTCGGTTTTTTTTTCTATGACTGCACGTGTTGTACACCTCTCAATACCATTTTTTGCTCGCCCACATTATGATAATTTGCTCGTCCACGTTATGATAATTTGCTCGTCAACGTTATGATAATTTGCTCGGTAAAATGTTCTTAAAATTGGAATAGAAAAAGAATGAAATCGAATTTTCAAAAAATCACTTCAAAGTGCTCCCCCCCCCCCCCTATGCTACGAACTAATTTTGTGCCAAATTTCATGAAAATCGGCCGAACGGTCTCGGCGCTATGCGCGTAACAATCATCCAAAAATCCAGAGACACAGACTTTCATCTTTATTATTAGTAAAGAAACATCGTGTTATATATTTTTGAAGAGCCTTGAATAGAAAGGCAAAATGTCAGTCCTTTCCGCGTTCCAGAAAAACCTGTTCGAAAGTTCGAACCTACAGTTCAACCCCCCCCCCCTCCCCTTCTCTCTCTCTCTCTTCATTACACATTTAACTTTCGGATGATTTTTCTCGCCTTAATCCTTTTCCTTTCTGACCTTTTTCGGTTTAGCAATAAATTCTACTCTGCAAACACTGTGTGTAGTCATATTGAACTTAACGGTTAGGAAAAAATGCCATTTTGTCTTTCTTCCCTGGACTCCTTAACTGAGTAGAAAATGTAGTTATACTGCAGTAAAGTATTTTTAGTATTCTAGTCAATATTTCATATTTCATAAAAATTTAATTTTTAAAATAAATTTTAGTTAATCAATTTTCAACTGGAAAATGTAATGATCGGAGAAGAGAGATTATTAGGAATTACCCCAAGGTTACTCTGATTTCAATGTACTTAGAAATAAGTATTGTTATTAAAAAAAATTGCTCTTCATATTTGTAAAAAGTCTGCGTAAGAGGCTTTAATACCTCAGTAATAAAAATGGTTCAAAATATTCCTACGCGTTTTCTGAATTTAAAATTTTAATTAAAATATTTTGCGCGTCAAAAACGATAGTTAAAGGTGTGTTAGCGAAAAGATTAAAAAAGAGTTAATTTTCCACGAAACAGTTTCGTGAAAAATACATCACTAATAATCTAGTTTTTGAGCATATGAATATTATTCGTTAAGTAAACTCATTATTTCTTGCTACACCAAGTCTAATTAAATGTAATTAACGCTCTTATACGTCAGTGAAAATTTCAAAAAAATGTCAATAGCAAAATTGTTAATGGAAAAGATTAGCAAATTTTCATTCGCGGAAAAAAGACCTCTTTATCTGCATAGAAAAACCGATAAAAATAATATTAGTTACATTTTTAATAACGTAAAGTTTACTCTGATTATATTCTGACGAAAGCCTAAAGACACAAAATTTTATCGAACATTCAATTAAAGTAATTTATTTACGCTGATTGAGAAAGCTATACCTAGTTTATTGAAATTAATTAAACCTGCCCCCACCATAATAAGTTATTAAATTCTTTCCTCGAAACTCAAGGGGAAAAGGAGGTCTTCTCACTCGAGGGGGAAATTGACGTTGAAATTCAAAGGACATTCTTTCGCCTACGGATTTCATTACCTTCAATAACAGTAATGTTTAAAGTTAACGTTAATTAAGTAAAACGAAAATAATGTTACATTCAGACAATAAAAGATATCTATTTTATATTTGATCTCTTAAACTTAAAACATCTGCCCTGCCAATAAGAAAACTCATCAAGAGAAATTATCTAAATAAACCTTTATTTATCCTCACTTTAAACAAAGCCTTGTCTTGACGGGAACAGGCCACTATATAAGGGGAGCTGACTTGTCTGTCATTTTGGTTCCAAAATATAAGGGGCACGAAATTAGTTTT
Source organism: Uloborus diversus (assembly GCF_026930045.1). NCBI lineage: Eukaryota > Metazoa > Arthropoda > Arachnida > Araneae > Uloboridae > Uloborus > Uloborus diversus. The sequence continues at coordinate 152,416,078 of NC_072738.1, read as the reverse complement.
TATAAAAAAGCATCGTAGCAGAAAACTGGTGCCCTAGCTTTTTTAAGCAAAACCTTGTCTTGACGGGAACAGGCCACTATATAAGAGGAGCTGACTTGGTGCCCTAGCTTTTTTAAACAAAACCTTGTCTTCACGGGAACAGGCCACTATATAAGAGGAGCTGACTTGTCTGTCATTTTGGTTCCAAAATGTAAGAGGCACGAAATTAGTTTTTATAAAAAAGCATCGTAGCAGAAAACTGGTGCCCTAGCTTTTTTAAACAAAACCTTGTCTTGATAGGAACAGACCACTACATAAGAGGAGCTGACTTGTCTGTCATTTTGGTTCCAAAATATAAGGGGCACGAAATTAGTTTTTATAAAAAAGCATCGTAGCAGAAAACTGGTGCCCTAGCTTTAAATGTGTTGCCTGATTGAGGTTTGATTATTTTATTCTGTAAATGAAGGAGATTAAATTAATACAAATGAAAAACAAGTAAAGTGAAAGATTCATTACAGTTTACATTTACCGATACATTTTTGTTGAACTTGTGAACTACGTTATCTTTCCAAATTAACCTTAGGTGACATCAGGGTCGTCCGAACGGGGGGGGCGGGGGGGGGGGCAATCGCCCCGGGCGCCACGAAATGAGAGGGCGCTGCAAGGCGCCTCTCGTTTCGTGAATCATAGATGCACAGTCATAGACACACAAAATAAAGAATCATTGCAAATGATTCTCTATTTTTTTCTTTGTGCACGAAAATATTCCTCTCTCCCGGTCTTCAAAAGGTTTGTTTCCTTTGCATAATTGAAGCAGATACAAATTCTGAGAATATAACTGTCTTGAATCAAACCAAAGTTTTAGGGGGGGGGGGGGTCGCATTGAAAAAAAAGAAATTTTGATCTGATTAAAAATGGGGGGTTCGGTCAAAATTTTGAAACTTTTCGTTTTAAAAACGCAATTTTAGTCTTTCTTTGCAGATGCTACAAGGTAAAGGGATCTCATCGGAAATTCCTAGAAATTGAAGCTTCAAAAACGCGATTATAGGCCATGTTCATTGACGTTAGGGTAAGGGATAGAGCTCAGGGACAGTCCCAGATCGATTTAAAAAAATTGATTGAGATCAATTCCTTCTCCCCCCGCAAGTTCTCGAAATTGAAGTTTCAAAAACGTAATTTACACAAACTTGGTAGATTTTATGGGAAGGAGTTCTTTCCTAAGAAATTTTTTCAAAATTATCTTCCAAAAAACTTAAGCAATGTTTTATATTCAGGAGCTATTCAACTTAAAGTTTTGTAAGTGTTTTTGAAAATCCTATTGTTTGTGAAGTTAAAGAAAGGCGGTATGGGAATGCTTAGCCGAATATCTTCTGAAACTCAAGTTTTAAAAATGCGATTATGCGGTCATATTTTGCAAGATTAGGGCCAGTAATTTTCTGAAATTAAAGCCTCAAAAACGCATTTCTGAGCAATTTCTAACGTTGTATTTAGGGGCTTTTCCTTAAAAAATTCTCGAAATAAAATAGAGATCTTGAAGCAAAATTTCAAATGCTTCATAATGCTTCTGGTGTTTGCGGAGGGGGAGGGTATATTTGTATAATTATTATGACTAAAAAATATTAGAAACAGATTTATTGCTTGCGTATTAATTTGTATTATCCAAACTCTCTAATTGTTTTGTTCATCAATATTTAAAAAAAACGACACGTTCAGGCGTATGATGCACTGCTGATGTTATAACTAACTTGATTTTTCTTTTTGTCTTGAAGGGGGGAGGAGCCAGGAAACTTTCGCCCCGGGCGCCATCAGCTCTTCCGACGGCCCTGAGTTACATTTTACTCAGCTTACAGGGTGTGTAGGAAAGAACTCATGTACAGAAACTTGGAAATGAGTAACAAAAATTGCCAACAGGGGGCGCTGCACGCTGTAATTGCAATAGAAGTCCCCATAAATAGTGCTGCGAAGGGGTTGGACGATAATTTCTAGCGTAAATGAAAGTACTTCTGAGAGGCAAAACTACTGCTGAAGCACCTAACCCCTTCGCAGCACTATTTATGGGGACTTCTATTGCAATTACAGCGTGCAGCGCCCCTGTTGGCAATTTTTGTTACTAATCTCCAAGTTTCTGTATATGATTTTAATGGGTTTCACAATAAACATATCGTTTATTTTATTCCAATATCGGAATTTGTTTTCGAGATATTCAATTTTGAAATCAGGGAGTCCTTTCTTGAACACCCATGTATCATCAGTTGTTTTACGACATAGCAACCAACGAACATTATAACGTTTTTTCAAATGTTACAACTGAAACAAAGTTGGATCCAAAATGTCGGATAAGTCGGGCTATCCTCATCAAAGGATTTGTGAAATTCCGGAACGTTGTCCGGAAATTATTTGTGACGTTTCGTAATTAGTTTCTAGTGTTTATTCCTTAGTGACAGTTTTCTGTAAGTAGAAATTTAAGACCTGCGTGATTTAAACCATACATAAGTTTATACAATGTCTCATCAAATTGTTAATGCGCCGTTACCGGGCAGCAGTTAGTGAAAGTTCATCGGACCACAGGTTGAATATTGCTGTGCATAGAGATATTTTTCCCGTATTTCACACATTGAAAAATCTGGAACACTACTCAAACATTTAGACAAGCGTATGTTCATAGTTTGTACTTTTAATTAAAATTTATTATCATGGAAAATGAAATAAAAAGAGAAAATGAATGTTTAAAATACAATGTGACTGCTTTTATTTTATTTTTATTTATTTACTAGTGGTACCCTCACGGCTTTGCCCGTAATAGAAAAATTAAAAGATCTTTTGGTTCGCCTGTATATTTACAAATAGTGTATGGTGAATTTTCTCGCCAATTGGCTTGTACCCATGATACGAATCCACGTTATGATAATTTCGTATCTCGCCAATTGACTGGTGCCCACGTTACGGTTCCACGTTATGATAATTTCGTAATTTACTCGTCCATCTTATGAAAATTTTGTTCTTCAAATTGGAAAGGGAAAAGAACCACATCGAATTTTCGAAAAATCACTTCGAAATGCACACCCCCACGCTACAAACTAACTTTGTGCGAAATTTCATGAAAATTGGCCGAACGGTCTTGGCGCTATGCGCGTCACAGAGATCCTGACAGACAGAGGGTCTATCAGCTTTATTATTAGTAAAGATTTTCATGGATTACGACAAATACTCGGAACCCTATAATTCTATAACCCCTTGCATAGGACAGGGCGACTTATCCAACATTTTGGTTCCACGGCAGCTTTGGATCTAACCTCACTTCTAGTATTGATAAATATGTTATAACTAGTCGACCCGTGCGGAACTCCGCACTGAGCTTCGAATCGTTTCATAAGGCATTTCGCTCTTTAAAAATTTCAAAGAAAGAACATTATGAAGAAGAACCGAAAAAAAGTAAACGCAGAAGAGAAGCCATGTAATTTAAAGACATCAGTAACAAAACCTCGTTAAATACAACGTTGTGTGATTTGATCATCGCTCACCTTTTGGTCGTACATATTTTCAATGCAAACGACATAAATATCATTAAAAGTGGCTGAGTAATGACTCGTGAAAAAGCAATAATTGTGCATGTGAAAAAAACAGGTTGTGGCAAATACAGTCCTGCCCATGTTAGCATCTGACATGAAAAAAAAAACATTAGAGAGATATTTATTGGAAAGGAATCGAATTAGCGACATTCTGATTAACAGCCCGACACCTCAACAAACCTAGCAATTGCACCTTCCTTTTCGAAAGCTATTCATTGAAGGAATGTGTAGTAAGAAACAGCAAAAAAGCTTTTTGCCAAAAAAAAAAAAAGAAGAAGAAGAACAAGAAGATCATGCTTCTATATTTTGTCATTAACCAGCATGATACGATTTAAAATTATTCGTTAAGCATGGAATTTGATTAAAGAATGATGAATATCTCACGTAGCGATAGAAATAAACATTCTAGAGAAGTAATAAATTAGATTGAAAATAAGTGTTTTTATCTTTGAATATTAAGCTATTTCACATAGAAGGTTGATTTAACCGTTACGGCTTAAATATACGCACATGTTTCTCTTTTAATCGAACACTTAAAATTCAAAACCAAAACCAGTTGAACTGAATCCGTTTTTTAAGTGTAATTTTTCGAACGTAGACTAAATGTATTTTTTGGGTGAAACTCGGAGTTTTAATTTGGCGTAGAATTTTTTTCATTTGTATAAAAGGTCGAACACTGCTATTAGAAAAATCTACATTTCAGCGTACAAAGAAAATGTTTTTCTGCACAAAAAGGATTCCCTTGAGGTAAATCTAATACTTTTTTATGCTTACATTATGTTTAGTGGTCTGGACGGAGTCAAAGCTTAAAAAAAGGAAGAACACCCTTCGATTAACAGTCAATTTATCCGAATGATAACTGTAGCCTGCATAAAGGAATCAAAACACCAAGTCGCATTCCCACTGCATTTATTTTATTACGTGTGTATGTTATGAGTACATGTAATGCGTAATACTAATATAAATTTGATATTATGTCGGACAGCCCAAGCTTGCCCGAAGTTCAGATAGTTTATACCCGAACGCTCTACCGAAAAAAACTTATCAATTTAACCGAACAACTAAGTCCAGTGATTTTAAGCTTTATTAATATATAAACACACACACACACACACACAAACTATTTTTTTTTTTTTTTTTTGCCGAAAGCGACGTAAAACATTGGAAAACTGCATTAGAATTTCGCTTTAAAAAAATGCATAAGAACTACAGGCTGCATCAAGGTTTTGAAACAGTAAGGGGTGTTTTCGAAAACTTGATTTTTCGACCGTAAGTCTATTTTTCGCCGTTAGCCAGCCTGATAAATTTTAAAATGAGAGGGGAACAATATATAAGGCAAGATATTGAAGAGAAATGTTTTTATTTTTGAAAATTTTTTCAATTTGTTACCGCTGGCTGCTTGAAGCGTTATGACTTAGATGGCAGCACGTGTTCATCATTTAACTTCACGGTTAAAATACAAAATAAATTGAACTATGCTCTTTTTTAAGAGTAGCTTTTCGAATTTAGTAAAAATGTGATAAGCTATTTTTTATTTTTATTTTTTTTTTTTTTTTTGCAAAAAAAATATGTATTTTACCCATCAAATTGAGGTAGTAATGTTTTTATTTGTACAAAGAGTCAAAAACTCATTAGAAGAATATATATTTCAATATACGATTTATTATTTTTTTCTGAACAAAAAACAATTCTATTGTAGTCTGAAATCTTAAACCTGTTACTTATATTTTCACGTACATTATGCTTTAATTTTCTTACCAGAGCCAAAGCGTAAAAAAAATTTTAAAAAAACGTACAATTCAGAAGTACTTTAGCACGAAAGCACATCAATTTTTCATACCAGCAAAGTGCGTTTCCTACTCATTTATTCTATTCCCTCATAATTGTTACTCACTTAATTAAGTATTCATGCAATGCACGATATTTCTCTAATTTTTAGATACAGATTGTCCGGACGTGGGCCCGAACACGCATTCTCCTGGTTACGAGGAGAACGCTCTGCCGATCAATCTATTCAGCTCTGTCGGTCATAGTGCAAGTTAAAGTTATAGGTTTAACCGAAAGTCTCATTCTGGTTCTTTAAAACAGGTTTTTCGGCTCAAAAAACAATTTTTAGACCGTGGGTCTATTTTTCGTCAGTAGCCAACACCATAAGCTTTAAAATAAGGTGTAAATCAAAGAAATCGATCAAGAATTGAGGAAAATCTGGCGTAGAAACCAAAAACAGGCTACAGAAATAATATATAAGGATTTTCGCTGGTTGCAACGTTGTTAAACAACTGATGATAAGTTTATTAAAACGTCACTTTAGGAAAATCTAGAAAGATAACATAGTTCACCAATTCTACAAAAATGTATCGAGAAATTTTTACTCTAATGAACTTTATTATCACACCTTATTGTCTTTTTAATTTGCGTCAATTAAATATTCTCCATTTACAGAAAAAAATAAACAGACTTCATTCAGACAACCCATCTAAAGCTTGGCCACCAGTTTGCTGCTACAAGACTTTTGTACAAATACTGATTTTGTCCCCCGCGAAGTTTGGAACCAAAATTTCAGATAAGTTACCTTCCCTTATATAGTGGCCTTATGAAACTCAGTACACAACTCTTCTTTTATTGCCATCTTTCTTCGATTTTCTTTTCTTTTTTTTTAATTGATCACTAATACGGTATTTTCTATAATCGTCACCTTAAAACACAGAAGCTATTCATCGTCGGCTGTACATGTGAGAAAATGTCGTTGATAACAAAAAATGTAATGCGGTTGGATTTGTTTTGATGGTTGTGATAAATTTTCAGATTTTACTTTGCATTACCGAACCCTATCGTTGATGAAACTACCAATAATATCAATAGTTTTTAGGTCTGTTGAAAAAAGAAATGGTTTGATGCAAAGAAGCATTTAATAATTGAGGAGTTTCCTTTCAAAACCAATTTTACATTTTTTTATCCAATTTTACATTTTTTCGGAAAAATTAAAAAAACGTTTTATGCACAAACACTAACAGTTAGAATTAGACTTTCTCACAATGTTTTGGTAGTGACTATTGGCATAAGTCTAGGCATATTTCCTCAATTTTACCAGACCTTAACTGGCAATTTTATTTAGGATATATTCCCCTTTGGTGTAAAACACTGGATGTCATCTTTTATGCAAAGAAAAAAAAAAACATGCATTTTCTTCAGAAATAAACTTTATTAGATTGAAACAAAATATTCAACATTTTTTAATATTTTTTTTTAATCCACTTTATTCGTTCCTACTTACTTTATTCTTTTCACTGAACTTTAAAGAAAGAAAAATAAAAGGACCTTCGATCTAATTAAGTATGAACAATAAGACCACCCAAGCCAATTCAAATAACAACGTTGTCGGTATTAATAGATCACAATATTTACAACTATTAAACACAATTACAATTTTTATCACAACTAATCATTAATTAATCACAATTTAATAGTCACACTTATTATTTAATATTGTTTAGTAATCATAATTTGAGGTCGCGCTTACCTAACTGATAACAGGCTTGCACAAGGCGCGAGGTGCTGCGATCTCTAAATACCAGGGTTGGCAAAAACCCGGGTTTTTTTTTAAAAAAGCCCATGGACCCAGGGTTTTTTGGGTTTTTTTAAATAAAACCCAAAAAAAACCCAACTAAAGTTGGGTTTTTTAAAAGAAATGTGGTTTTTTTTTTGTCTTTTTTTAGGGAAAATGTGGGGTACTTGTATCATATTGTAGCGTAAGTATATGGACAAAGTGCAAAAATTATCTTCGGGTAAAAAGCTGGAAAACTAGTTAAAATTCAGAGTTTTCTGAAGAAAAGTATAAAAGACAAAAAAACCCAAGAATGTTAAAGTTTCGGATTTTTTAATTTTCATTATTACCAACAGTTAAGGCAAAGTTACTTCTCGAGTGATAAAATCTATTGTTCGTTTTCAATTACTACATTTTTTTTTTTTTTTTTGCATTTTACTTTATAGTATTTCATTTTGTTATGCAAAACTACTGTAGAACCTCAATTAGTTTAAATCCCTTTTTACTGAATTCCAGCTTAATCAAGACATTTCTTTGAATTTTATGTTGCCTGTTTTTCTATTTCTGTGTACAGGGTAAGAAATATTAAACTTTTTTGTAAAATAATGAAAATACTGTACTTGCTCTGTTTTCTGTCGACCGTTTGAAAAATCTGTTTAGTATTTCTAAAAAATTTACCTTTTGTTTATTCAAGATTTGCGACGTGTTGGTTAGAAGAAAATAATTTACATGAAAGCCTTTTAACTAGATTAGTTTCCTCTGTACAATCTACAAATATTGAGAAAATCAGACGTGACAGGACTTGGTCAAGATAATTTGAGTTATTTATTGACCATCAGTTAAAGAAAAAAGTTAAATACATTTGTTTAAAATCTTTCAAGTATATTTTTAATGCCGTTAAGAGTTAAGAAATACTATTAAAGCTCAAAATTCATTTTTTATGTTCATTGTCTGTGGTGAAGAACAAATAAAAAAGAAGTTTAAATTGTGAAAGTATTTAAAGTAATTAATTTTTTTTTTAAACTTCTCACAAAATTTTAAAAAACCCAAAAGTGGGCTAAATAATGGGTTTTTTTTAAATGGGTTTTTTCAAAAAAACCCATTGGGTCCAACCCAATTGGGTCCAATTCGGCCAACCCTGCTAAATACGGACGGGTATCGTGCTTGATTGGAAATGCTCAGGCAGTGCCTCGCTACGCTATTTTATTTGGGAACTACTTTCGAATTGGATGTGGCAAATTCAAATTTGGATATCTGCCCTTTTGATATGAAAGTGAATGATTAGATACCGGTAAATAAGGGATAGGTTCCACTTTGCTGTAAAAGATCTGGCGAGAAATAAGGGGGTTACGCATTTTTTAACAGTAGATATAAACCACACTTCGAGAAGAAAAAAAAATATATTCGTCGATAGGGCTTCTTATATTAGAGATTCTGAAAACGAAAAAAAAAATCCAAAAGTGGATATAATCCGTTTTGAAAGTAAACTCCTCAATGACCATTATTCCTTCAGGATAATGAACACTCGTTATGCCGTATTTTAACTAAAGTTTAAATCATTTGCACAATTATAAATTCAAAACCACATTTTGTCATCTACATGCTCAAGTACAGGGATTTATTAAGTCCTGAACTCCTCAAAAAAGTTTTTTTTTTTTTTAATATTGAGGACGTATGCATAATTCCCCTTTCTTTTTTTTTCTTTTTTTGAACACTCACGATTGCTTATTGTTCTCATTTGATCGTTGTTGATGTCCGTGCCTTTCTCAGCTTGGACCAGAGGTCTCTGCAGCACCACTGCCCTCCGTCCTCTGCAGGAGGGCTGTAAGTATCGCCTCCTGGAATCCGTTTCTTCTGGTCGGTAGCGTCCATGTCCTGTAGACACGCACGCTCATACACACACACACGCTCATACACACACACACGCTCATACACACACACACGCTCATACACACACACATGCTCATACACACACACACGCTCATACACACACACACACGCTCATACACACACACACACACGCTCATACACACACGCTCATACACACACACACACACGCTCATACACACACACACGCTCATACACACACACACGCTCATACACACACACACACGCTCATACACACACGCGCTCATTCACACAGACGCTCATACACACACACATGTTCAAGCCTTTACACACATACACACACGCCTACGTGCATGCACACATGCCTACACATGCACGCACGCGCGCCTACACACAGCTATACATACGTAACCGCCCAGGAGGAGGGATTGGCTTGTGGGGGGGGGGGGGGACAGGAGTCGTTTCTAGAAACAATAGCCCACAATGAGCAGGGTTCTGTCGCAACTCGTGATTGCGAAAAACATAATTTGAATTCAAAATTTCAGAATTCAAGTTAATTTTCAATTTTTCAATTTAGCTCATTGTAAAACACATGAAACCATGATTTTTTTTCTCTCTTTTTTGAGCCCTGAGGCGTGAAGTTTTTTCCCATAAGTATGATATTAATTATAGGCATGCATGTAGCGCTAACATCGAAAAGTGAAAATGGGGACTATGAGCGAAATAACCCTTAGGGGTGCAGCAAGGAGTGTTTTGACTGTCAACTTCCCAGAACCTTTGGTTTTAAAACAGACTACCCAAATTAATATGATAGTTTACATTTTCTATACATTTTACTTTGCTGTGACTACTGTACTGGTAAAACTACAAAAATAAAACAGAATTTAACAACAATAACAAAAAAGTTGCATTAAGTTTAATGATTTCTAAATAATCAAATAACATGGTTTAAGAAACTATTTTCATGAGAATATTCTTAACTTTTAACCAAGACTTGTTTATTCTCCAGCAGATTTCTTTTCTTTTTTTTCAAGACTAACATTAAAAAGGACATTTTCATCTACAAAATATTGCTAGTAAAATTACCATAAATCGAAATTCTTCTTGTTGTAAATATTCAAGTTATTAAAATGCGTGAACCATACCTAATTTTACCGTAGAATAATTTTGAGTTTCAAAATTTGTCATTTCTCCCAAAATTTCCATTCTAATTTGAGATGACATTTGATTAAGTTTTCTACCCACGCAGGAAGCATGAGGAAAGAAATTTCCGGTTTCTGCGAGAATAACAAGGATGGTGCTTCAAATATGATGTTTTGAGAGTGTTATGAGGACGATGTGGGAAGAGATTTGTTAGTTTCTATATTTTTCGTACATTTTAAGCAAAAATATGATTTTTTTTTCAGTTCTGTCTTAATCAGTTTTTGCATGCCTGTATTCACACATACATACATGTACAAGACTTAAAAAACATACACTTTTATATTTTTATTTATACGTTTACTTATTTTTACTTCCTTTTACAAAAAAGGAAGCATTGTATTCGCGAAAAAAAATTCACTCAAAAATCGACCTTAATTTCCATTTTGCTCAACCCCGAATGAATGTTGAATTTTTTCTCGAATCGACCGCACGTGGATCGACCTAAGAACGTATAAACACGCGAAATATCCATTTCGACGATTCCCGAGTTAATTACAACGTGTTTTCTCGTGACGTCTGAATGTACGTATGTATGTGCTGTGCGTACGTGCGTATGTGCGTACGTATGTCGCATAACTCAAGAACGGTATGTCCTAGAAAGTTGTAATTTGGTACGTAGACTCTTAGTGGTGTCTAGTAGTGCACCTCTCCTTTTAATTGCATTCGGGTGTTTCTAAAGGGGTCTTTTTCCCCTTTTTGGGGAAAAATCATTGTTAATTTCGATTCAAACTCAAGTGGAGTTATAATTTGTCGGACACTTGGCGATATATCGCCAGTCTTTTGGTCGCCAAGTTTTGTCGCCAACTTCGCGACAAATTTGGCTGTTTTTTTTTATTATTTTTTTTAAAAAAATTTGGTTTTAATTTCGCTATTGTTGGTGATATTTAGAGAATAAATTATTGAATCACATTAAAATTACCAATAATGGGGAAATGACATGAAATTGGAGTGAAAGAAAGTACTGTGATGCACACATGTGCTCGTTTCATATGAAATTAAGTGTTATAACGAGGACGGTGCTTCAAGAATGATGTTTTGAGAGTGTCCGGAGGACGACGTGGGTAGAAATTTGTTAGTTTCAATATTTTTAGTGTTTTTTAGGCAAAAATACGATTACTATTTTTCCGTTCAGTTCTAACAATTTTTTCTATGTTAATATTCATACTCACATATATATAAATGGTTTTTATAAACATGCACATTTATCTTTCTATATAAACATTAGCTTATTTATTTACATGAAACGTTCCTTTATACCTGAGATGCTCCGCAAAAAAAAAGTCAACTTATAAACATTTATTTTTCAGGAATTCAGGTTTCTATTTTTAGGTAGGGTTGGTTGGGTCCGAAATGAGAACAAAAAACTCTAAAAATATCCCCTCTCAAAGTTTCAATGGTGCAACACGCACCAATTCGTCCCCCCCCCCTTTCCCGGTGAACACCCCTAATAATGATGCAGCATGTGTTCAGATGTCATATATCATAAAAACCCTGTTAAATGCTACAATTTGAATCAACAGAAATCATTTTTGACTTTGATATTTTGTTGTAATGCAGTACATTTTGTCCCCTCTGTCACATCTCCTGTCCCCTCTGTTATACTTCATTTTTTACATTTATATAAAATGAAGTTTTGATTTAAACATTTCTATGGATGATATTACTGCTTTGAAGTATTTAGATTTGGAAATAAAATACCAAGTTTTTTTAAAGAGCTCCAATTTACAGACTTTTACATAAATTATAGTGCTTGTCAAATTGTGCTGACATTTGCTGTCCCCTCTGTTACATACCCATTTAATTTAATTAACGAGATTAAACGAGAAAGAAATTTCAATTTGAAGTCAATTTATCGAGCAATGTTCCTATAAATGCAAGAACTCTTTTTTTTTTTTTTTTGTCTTAGATTTATGATTTTTTTAAAAGCAAAATCTGTGTCTGATGTCCTCTCTGTTACGCTTGGAATTCACCTCCTACTTTGAAATATGACAACTGAAATAAAAAGTTGAGTTGTATTTTGTTTACCTTCAAAAATTTCCATTTTATGAATAAAATTGCTTTACCTTAAGGTTACCTTAAGAACATGTTTTCGCATTTATTAACGTTAGATTAATATTTTTATTGTCTTGCAATTCCTGGAAGTGTGATTGAAGACTGAGCCATTAAATTGCATTTGAAAATTTGTTGACGCCAATATCATCACTTCCAAGATTTTTCTGATAAAATTACAGTTCGAATTCAAACATTCAAACTAATGCAGATAAAAAAAAATAATGAAATTAACAAGTATAACAAATGAACTACCCACAACACATTCAATGATTTTTGACTTGCAGAAAATCTTCAAACATTTTTCGAAGCCATGATTGCAGATGACGATGTTTTTCGATCCTTAAGAATTTACTGAAAAAATGATGCGAGAAAGATACAATAAGACACTTGAAAACAAACTATCCTACTTCCTCGGGAATACATAAAAGAATAGACATGCAAAAGTATTTGATTTTTTTCCGAACCCGCTTTTTACGTACACTCGTTTATAACGGGTAAATTCGCGGTCCTTTCGCTCTCGTTTTAAGCGAGTTCAACTGTATAATTTTATTTGGCAGAACCATATCGATTTGAAAAAATATACAAAACAGTGAGAACGCGTTTTACAAATGAGTCAATAAAGTAATAGATAAAAATAGGGAAGGAAAATATTTTGTGTCAAAAAAAGTAAATAAGTGGTTTGAAAAGTTTTCGCAAAGAGCAACGTTAGATATTTCGCCAAGTTAGCGATAAAACAAAATATAAGGCAACGCGTTTCGGGACCATGCGGGTGGATAGACGATAGAGCAGAGCATACCGCATCGGGAAACGTATTCCCATCGAACGCACCGCATCTGTTCAGCGTATAATCAATTCCTATTGAAGTTGTTCTTATCCCTTAAGATTACTCAAGAGATGCTTTCAAGTTTTTAACGTGCATGAGATCTACGCATGAGACGAACATGGTTTTTCTCTTTATATATATAACTAAAAATTAACATGCAACTGGTAGCTACAAAAAATAGCAGTTACTGATTCAATAAAATTACTAAAGAAATTTCATCCAATGGACGATGTTAAGGGGGAATGGGAGGAGGGATCTTAATGGTCCCTTGACAGCTTATTAGTCCCTTTAAAGGACAATACAAACGAAAGTTAAGCCTTCTTTTTGCATGTGTGTCTCTATAATATTTATTTTTGTCCTGTAAAATTTATTTAATAGAAACATTTTTTTTTCTCAGCGTTGAACACTCTACGTAGCATTTTCTGTTATCTTGCGCCTTCCTTTTTTAGCCTACTTTCCCAGTAAAAATCAGAGAAAGAAGAAAAAAGCATGAAAGAAGGCTTAATGCATCTTGAAAATTTCGCAAAAAACAAAAGTCAAAAACTAAATAAATAAATAATTAAATAAATATCGAAAAATTAAAAATTGGAATGTAGGGTTTTGAGATGGGGGGAAATGTCTGTCGGTCTGTCTGTCTGACTCCCCCCCCCCCCTCCCCTGAGACCTTTTGAGTAAATAGTTCAATTCGAACTTTTTTTTTTTTTTTGGATCTCGGCGAGGATACCTCATTCTTATGTTTCACTTTTTGATCTGAACTCTTTTTCGTTCAATTTTGAACAGTTCAAAAAAAACTTAACATTAGCGCCTACGGAGAAATTAAGTGCAATTCCGCGAACTTAGATGCGAATTTGCTTTGAACAAACTTTGTAGGAAAAAGCTTTTGATGAGAAACATGTGTATAAAATACCTTTTTGTTTTGAACAATTTTCCGTTCAATTTTGAACAGTTCAAATCCCTTAACATTAGCGCCTACAGGGAAACTGAAAGTCAATGTAGATTCCGTACTTGAAGGCGGATTTACTTCAAACAAATTTTGTTGGAAATAGCTCTTAACGACAAACTTCCGACTCCGACTCTGACTTCGTAGTTTTGGCAAAAAAATTATACACGGAGGAAAAATGTCTGACTTCAGCTCTCAGTGATGCTGAAGGGATGATGGTCCATTCATGAAAAGTTTTTAGTAGCCAATAACAAAACGGATACTTACACAACATATTCCCTTCGAAAATTTTCGTGTTCAGGACGAGGAATTTGCGTTAGGTCTAAAATTCTTTACTGGTGAAAAAATCACTTTACAGACATTTCGCGTAAGTTGGATCGCTTTGTAGCGGGAGTCGACTGTACTTCATTTTGTAAAAGGAAGGACCAGCGAGATCGTGTTAGCAGTGAGACCTTTATTGCTTGCTTGTTCTCTCCTTGCGTGATCCCCGTTGATCCCACCTTTTACAAAATCAATGGATCATAAGAGCGATCTATCAGTGTTGCAAAATGTGTGCTACAAAGAGTTTCAAGAGCCATGTGTCAGTGCTCAAAAAAGTTTCTCAAATGCTTCAGCAAAAGTATTTAAAAAGTGTTGCTGAACCAAATAAGTGCTCTCAAAAGCGTTTTGAAAACAGTTCCAAAATTTGTGCTTCAGAGCTCTCTAAGAAAGGGGACTGGTGACTGCGTTCAAAAAAAGTTAGAAGATTTACAGGGTATCTAGAATACTGTACAACAAATAATAAACTACAGATGGTGGGTAATAAGTAAGAGTTTCCGTAATGGGGAAAACTTATACCTTCTAATAAATTTATTGGAATTCATATTCATTGACGCATTGTTTTTAAAAAACATGTTTTCACAAAATTATCAACACTACGTACAAATAATTTAGATTTACTTATTACTTGCAGATCACGTGCAATCACAGTTTTCGAGAGAAATTTTTAGAATGTTTTAAAAGAAATAAATTTCACGAAAGAAGCTCATAAAACATTAAAATAACTTTTTGTTTCATTGCGAACACCCTATTATGTTAAAGTATTGATATAAAGTGAGCTTCCCTTCCCAAAACGGAAACTTATAAGACTTAAGAAGAATTTGAATTATAAAAACAGTGTTTTTTTTTTTTTTTTACTGAAATGTAGAAAAGGTTAATGGTTTGCTAAATGTGATGTTTTCTTCCCACATTTATGTTCTTGATTATTCTCTTTAAATTTCACTACAGACTGTCGGTTAACCAAAATCTATTACATTCTGTAGAAGAAATAATTTTTATGTGCATTCAACTTACTACGTTAGTTGATTAGGACAAACATGATGGCGTCAATAAATCAGCAATAAATCTGTCAAGTCGAAAACTGGAGAGCGAACGCTACTATGAATTTTGTAGTGCTATTGCAATAACTATACAACTAAATACATTTCCCAACACAATATATATATATATCTGTACAAAGTACATAGAGAGTAGAAAAACGTATTTAGTTAGAAAGTTATTGTAATAGCACTAAAAATTTCACATAAACGTTCGTTTTCCTTTTATATACCCATTCGATTCCGGTAAATAGGACCACATTGGGACGGGATCATTTTGGTCCCAATAACCGGCTGGTCCGATTAAGCAAATGAGATCTATCTAGCTTGACCGAACATGCTATGCACCGAATATTTAACTACCATTTTGATTCGTGTGATCCCCATATGTATGGTGAGCAAGACTGCCCATATGGGGGGAAGTGGGGGCTCAAGCTCCCCCCCCCCCCTTTGATTTTAGATCTTCCTTGCTTTTAGCATATTTTTTCTTTGCAAAAATGTAAAAGTATTTCTTCTCTAGCAGTTAGTGAATAAAGTTATTAAAAATGTCAAATTTTAATAACTTTAATCGGTACTGAAATCAGTTTCTATTGAGAAAATACCCTGCTAAACTATGGGAAAATATCTGAGCCCACCCCCACCCCCTCCTTATTTATCCGCTCTTTATGGTCAGCATACAAAGCAGAAAAAATGTTGTTTACGAAATTTTTCCATCAAACAATTAATTAAAATAAAGCAAATAATCGTTTTACAGTCGTTTAACAACGTCTTCAGACACATACGGTTTTTGTTATTCCTCCCAATCAGTATCTATTCAATTGAATAACTAGAAGTAACTAAAAATCTGAGATTGACAAAATAAGTGCTACAAAGTACTAATCGGTCAATAAAAATTCCGATGAAATGTAAATTACGCATTTCACAACTAAACATTTTTTTTTTATTTTTGAAAACAATTACATATCATCGAACGTGGGAACTTAATTGAAGAAATTTGGAATTTCACCAAAATTTAATCGCTGCTGGAACACAGCCACCATGTAATGGGAACTTTTTTTTTGTGTGTGTAAATATTGATGGGTTTAATTGAAAGTTACAAAAAACCATAATTAACTTTTATTGCACTATCTATTAAGAGCCATTGTCTGTAAGAATCAGGCAGTTTAGGGCATTTGTGATTGTTGACATTTTTAATTTTCTTTATTTTTGCAAATGTTGTTCCTTATCATGAATGTAATGTTTGTGCAAAATATGAGCTTTGTCTGCCTTACCGTTTTTGGGAGATTATTTTTTTAAATTTAGGGGGCGTGGCACATTTTTGCGTGTTTTTCAAATTTGCAGATTTTAAAGTTCTTGTTGCTTTAAGCACCCCTATAATGACATGGATTTTTAAATTCTATAATATTATATGGTCTTCTTATATACTATTACAGCTGTCAAATCGGTGTCACTACGAGGGCGACGGCCACGAACTCCGTTTAAAAATGACTGAAAATGAAGTTTTTTACTACATTCAATGCCAATTTTCTCAAAGCGCCCTCATGGTAGCACCAACGTTTTTACATCAATTCCTAGCTACACTTGCATACATCAAAAATATGTAATAAAATTGGTGTCACTATAAGGGTGCCAGAAGATATTGGAACTTTTATGTGATAAATTTCACAAAAATGCAAATGTTTAAAATTTAACCACTACTCTCGCCCTCATAGCAGAGATCTGAAACTAATTAAGTTTGATAACCAACATGTTCGTCTAACATATGAAATAAAAAAATCGGTGTCACTCTTATTACTTTCGGAAATATAATCATTCGAAATTAGTATGTTATGGAGTTATTTAAAAAAAGACTTTTCTAATTCCAATGGCTTTTTGCATGGTTTGTTTTAAACCTTAATAAATAAAATAATAGTTTAAAAAACTAAAAAAACACGCTTTCGTAGCAAAAATGAACTAAAAAGTGAAAAACAATCTTTGGATGATAGTAGTTGACCAATCACTTAATTTTAATGTAATACAAAAAAGCGTGGGATGCTGTCTAGGTATATTTTTGCATGGACAACAAATAGAAGAAGATCAAGACAACTGATAAGAAGCCCCCACGCTTTTTTGTATTACATTGAAATTAAGTGATTGGTCAACTACTATCATCCAAAGATTATTTTTCACTTTTTAGTTCATTTTTGCTACGAAAGCGTGTTTTTTTAGTTTTTTAAACTATTATTTTATTTTTCTGTTTTTTAGTCTTATGTTGGAGAATTATCAGGCGACGAAATTATTTATAAAACGAGTGCGAGGTAATATCTTAAAGTTAAGACAAGAGCACCGCGATAGGAAGCTACTGTAAGTCATCGATGTATGTTTGCGGAAATCATATTTATATTACTTTGAAAATTTGAGATGCATTTGAATAAAAGTTTTGTTCAACAATGGTCTGATCAGCAATGAATTTCCAGTTGAAGGCTCACCTAAATTTTGGCATGAAATTAGTTAAAAACAGTTATATTTCATGTTCTAATTACCTTGGAACATTGGAACAAATTTTGTCTGATGCAGAAAAATTAAAGGTTTTTGTAGATATTTTTAAATAATTTTTGCGATCATTTTTTAATGTATTTTTTTTTTAATTTTTCCTTTTTCACATTGTTGGATTTATGCCAAAATATTGATTAAAATTGGAGGAAACTAACAATTAAAAGAGTTAATTAATTAATTTGATTATAGAATATTGCATTGTCATCGGGTCTGAGGTCGCGTGCCAAATTTCAAAAGAATCCGATCGCAGGAAGTGGGCGAAATTTGAGCTGCAAGATTCCGTTACAAGATACATACATACATATATACATACATACATACATACAAACATACAGGTGAAGCTAATAAAAGCGTGTTAAAAAATTACAGTAGTGACAGCTAAAATAATATGTCTCTAATGCTTTTTATAAAAAAAAAAAAGCTTTATAAAAAGCATTAGAAACACAGTAAATCGATATAGGTACAGATGGACGTATTGTGTAATGTGCATTATGGCTAAAATAGTCGTACTATATTTTTTCAACCATACTAATTTTTTATCTTTTATTTATATAAAAATGCAACTATTTATAACATAATGTCTTAAATAGTGATGAACATAATGTATTATATAGTGAGCAGTCAGAATCTGAAACATAATTTGAGGATGATGTAGACTAAAACAAAGAAAACATAAAAAATCAAATCACCCAGTTTCAGAAAGACGGTCATCTCTTATTGATATCTGGTAATTCTGTATCACTAAAGCTTGGGAAAACATGATATTCCGGAGAAATAGTAGAAGTTGACCATTTGCAAATCTGAATACAACTAGCCCCCTCATAGCATAGATCTGAATCTAATTTGATAACCAACACGTTTCTCTAACATTTAAACAAATAAAATTAGTGTCACTCCTACTACTTTTGGAAATATAATCATTCGAAGTTAGTATGTTGTGGTGCATTTTTTTCATTTATTATTATTTTTTTAAATTATTTTATTTGTTTATTTATGTATTTTGTTAATTTAATCTTATCACACTCAGATAGTGTTTTGACCATATTTATTTTTAATTTATTACAAAGAAGCAACGTTTAACATAAACAGCTTTGGACAGTCAGAGCGTCTTTATCTTGAATAGAAAATGCTTGTTTTGATATAGGTACAGGTGGATCTATTGTGCATAATATGTTTTGATTATCATACCAATACTCGCCCTTTTTGCGGTCAAATAAATTTATTTATTTCAATCTTTCTTGCCATGCATTGGACCTTTACTTGCAATTGGTAAACTTCTACTATTTCTCCAGGATACCATGTTTTCCCAAGCTTTAGTGCTACAAAATTATCAGATATCAATAAAAGATGACCGTCTTTCTGAAACTGGGTGATTTGATATTTTATGTTTTCTTTGTTTTAGTCTACGTCATCCTCAAATTATGTTTCAGATTCTGAATGCTCGCTATATAATACATTATGTTCATCACTATTTAAGACATTATGTAATAAATAGTTACATTTTTAGCATAAATAACAGATAAAAAATTAGTATGGTTGAAAAAATATAGTACGACTATTTTAGCCATAATGCACATTACACAATACGTCCATCTGTACCTATATCGATTTACTGTGTTTCTAATGCTTTTTATAAAGGTATTTTTATAAAAAGCATTAGAAACATATTATTTTAGGTGTCACTACTGTAATTTTATATTAAAGTTTAAAACAAACCATGCAAAAAGCCATTGGAATTAGAAAAGTCTTTTTTTAAATAACTCCATAACATACTAATTTCGAATGATTATATTTCCGAAAGTAATAAGAGTGACACCGATTTTTTTATTTCATATGTTAGACGAACATGTTGGTTATCAAACTTAATTAGTTTCAGATCTCTGCTATGAGGGCGAGAGTAGTGGTTAGATTTTAAACATTTGCATTTTTGTGAGATTTATCACATAAAAGTTTCAATATCTTCTGGCGCCCTTATAGTGACACCAATTTTATTACATATTTTTGATGTATGCAAGTGTAGCTAGGAATTGATGTAAAAACGTTGGTGCTACCATGAAGGCGCTTTGAGAAAATTGGCATTGAATGTAGTAAAAAACTTCATTTTCAGTCATTTTTAAACGGAGTTCGTGGCCGTCGCCCTCGTAGTGACACCGATTTGACAGCTGTAATAGTATATAAGAAGACCATATAATAGTATAGAATTTAAAAATCCATGTCATTATTGGGGTGCTTAAAGCAACAAGAAGTTTAAAATCTGCAAATTTGAAAAACACGCAAAAATGTGCCACGCCCCCTAAATTAAAAAAAAATAATTTCCCAAAAACGGTAAGGCAGACAAAGCTCATATTTTGCACAAACATTACATTCATGATAAGGAACAACATTTGCAAAAATAAAGAAAATTAAAAATGTCAACAATCACAAATGCCCTAAACTGCCTGATTCTTACAGACAATGGCTCTTAAAACTCGCTTCCAGCGGGCGATTTTTAATTTTTTTTCCAATTTGTTCCTATGTTCCTTGATCCCATTAAACCAATTTTTGGTCTCAATAAGCAAATAATATTAGGATTGTGTAATGCGATGTGTTTTGGTTCTTTAAGATTTCGTTTGAATAAGCGGCTAGTCCGATTAACCGGTAGTCCAATTAAGCGGATTCCACTGTACATTAATTTATATCAGGGGTGAATTTAATTTTTCCGCTGTCGAAATGACAATCGGAAATAATTGAATCTTGTTTCGTAAACAACTTTATTTGAAAGGGAATTTCCTTTTGCAGGAAAAACGTTCCGGCACCAATTCACTCCAGACATGTGCCTTAGAGTGTCCCCCCCCCCCCCCCACCAAAAAATGAAGGTCGATTTTTCAAGTCGCACACCCTTTCGAGTTTTTTTCCCATTTATGTCAAAATAGTTGTGAAAAATATTTCATATCATTTGAGCAACGGCAGCTTGTGCCGACTTGGGTCTGAAAGTGTGAACCAGACTGCACTATAAAAACGATTCAGAAACGTTCCTGGAAAATAATAGGCAGCTGATGTGCCCAATTTCAACCAGTAACATATCTTACAAAAACCAGGAACGTTTTCCGATAAAAGTCAGTAACCTTCCTGAAATACTGGGAAATCTTCTCTGTTACAGCCAGTCGTGAACCTTCTTCAAAAATTGAATAGGTTTAATGTATTTGGTCAGAATCTTCCTTATTTACCAAGAGAGCTAGCTCCATGGCCAAAGCTAAGCGAATAATTGCAAGCAAGAACTAAACGCATTCCTTGCCTGCAATTCCTGCCTCGCAAAGCTGCAGCTATCCAGCGACTTATTTACTCCCATCGGGAGCTTAGTGAATCCAGACGAGCCGTATAGAAGCTAAAACCGATACACTTAATAAACACGATCAGTCAACTTTTAAACTGGTAGCAAAAATCATTTTTCACACAAGTGAAAAGTCTATATTCGTGCACTTTTAGCAATTCAGGAAACTTTTTTGCGAAGATACTTGATTTTGCGGGGAAATAGGTGAAAACCACTGAAATCCCGAAACGTTCCACGGAAATAACAGTAACGTTTCGGAATTTTTTTACAGTGTGAATCGAAAAAAAAAACTTTTTTTAGAAGTTCGAAATTTATTGTGGATAAAACGTTGCTCCTATAACCCCACATTTATGATGAAAGAAGTTTATCTAGATAAAAACATATTTAGGTGTGTAGCAGGAGAGCTAAAATTTATCATTTTCTTCAGAAAATTGTTTTTTTTTTTTCTATTTAGCTTTTAAAGATTACATATAAATTCAAATAAAATATCAAGTTTAAACACTATTAGCGAACACATTTTCATATCGAAATTGCTATTGAATAATGAAAATAGTAAAATTATAATGAAAAATGTAACTTAAACTTGAAAAAAATCCATATCTTTGAGTACTATGAGGGAGACTTAAATATTTCAGGACAGAAAAAAATTCTATTTGATGCTAATAATTTACTTTATTGTTCATATTTTTCAGCTTGATAATTTGTTAAAATTTACCTTACATTTTTTAAAAATATATTTAGAAACAAATCAATTTCTGGAAGAAAACTATAAATTTTATGCCTAGTGAGGAACACCTAAATAATTTTTAATATGAATAAATATTTTTGGGGTTTATGTGGGGCTATAGAGGCAGTGTTTTATCAACACAAAATTTCGAGTTTCTAAAAAAACTGTTTTTTTTTTTTTCTTTTTTTCGATTTGGACTATTACACAGTGCTGGTTCCCTCTTTCAGACGCAATTCGGAACGGATTGCCGCAGTTCAAGCAATATGAAACTTTTTTTACAGTTGTTTTTACATAAAAGGATAAATATAAAAGGATGTGCGACATGAAAAATCGACTTTTTTTGGGGGGGGAGGGTATTCTAACGTGCACTTTACAAAACACGTACCACAATTATGTGTGGTGTGTAAGCGAGATCGCGAGGTGAATTGTATTTCAATAAGTACCTTTGGCAAAATATTTGCTGCAATGCCGCTACCACCATTTCGAGGAATAACAAGAAATTCCGTCCAGAACTAAACGAGCCTACTTTCCCGTAAATCAATAATGGCTTTTTAGTATCGGATCAATAATCTCAAAATAAGCTAAAGATGTAAATTATTTTAAACATAACTTTTTAACATTTTAACCTTTTTTCTCGAAATGAAATATGTCTTTTTCTTTTGAAGAAAAAGAGGTGTAAAAAATAAATAAATAAATAAAATAAAATAAAAGAGCAAATTAATAGTAGCCCTTTTTGAACAAAGCAAGTTATTCATTTTTATCCATTAAAAAATCTTAATTCGCTTTCAAAAAGAACAAAGAAGTTTGAAAAATAATAAGCTCATTAAAACAAATACATTATGTCGAAAAAAGAATCGTTTGTTTTTACCCTGTTGCTGAAAAAATATTTTGAAAAAGAATAAATGTATCAAAACAAACGAACAGTCACAACTCAAAAGCAGATTTTTTTGTGACACTTAAGAGCAAGCATTAAGATAAATAACTTATGATGTTCTCTTAACTACTTCTTTCAAGGTCAGTCAAAATTTTCGTTTCAGTTGTACTTATAATATTTCTGAGATAAAAATACTTTTTTTTATCTGCTGCGCAACGCTTTCTTAATGTGTTCAGAAATATGCTCATTTGAGTTGTGTCACTATTCTTCTGAGGGCTCAACGTATGGAAAAGATTTTTTCGGCTACTTACTGCAGTCCCATTCATCGGATCCGTCATCACAGTCAGGGTTATTGTTGCAGATGAATTTCTGCTCCACGCAGATGTTGCTGCTATTGCAGGCAAACCATCCTGGCCGACATTCCGAAAATCGGATGCTGAATACTCCTGGGCAGAACACGCCGAATACTATATGGAGAAAAAAAAAGACAGTATGTGACTCGGCAAAATAAAATACAGGGTGTTCCAAAAATGACTGATATATTTGAAGTATGAATAAAAACTAAATGGGCTGCGATAGAAATATACCATTTGTTGCATTATGCTTGGGACAACAGTAAATTTATTAGACAGTCAAACTTTCAAAATTAGTTACAATTTTCCTCAACAGATGGCGCTGCATGTATTTTAAAAGATAACGCAGTCTGTAAGTTCCCCAAAATTACCAGTACATTGGAAAAATCAATGCTGCCTGGTTAGTTTTTATCGATTTTTCAAATATACGAGTCATTTTGGCGATCTTACAGACTGCGTTACCTTTTAAAATACCTGCAGCGCCATCTGTTGAGGAAAATTGAAACTATGAGAGTTTGTCTGTCTGAAAATTTACTGTTGTCCCAAACATAATGCAACAAACGATGTATTTCGATCGCTGCCCGGTTAGTTTTTATTAATTTTGCAAATGTATCAGTCATTTTTGGAACATCCTGTATTTAACCTTTACAATGCATTTGAAAAATGCTTTTTTTTTAAATTAAAGTTGAGGCAGAGAGAAGCCAAGTGATGTTAGTGAACATTTTCAAGTTTTGAGTAGAACACGTTTAAAGTTGCGGTCCTAAGTAGGCTTTCATTGAAAAGTTTTTCTAAATCATACTGTATAGCAGCATCTACGTACTAGTAAGGGCGCCCGTAGGCAAAATTTTAAGGGGGGGGGGGGGCTCAGACATTTTCCCCATAGTTTTCCAGGATATTTTCCCCGTGGAAACCGATTTCAGTACAGATTAGAGTTATTAAAGTTTGACATTTTTAATGAATTATTCATTAATGGCTGGAGAAGAAATGTTTTTACATTTTTGCAAAGAAAAAAGTATTAAAAGCAAGGAAGTTCCAATTTCTAAGGGAAGGCTTGAGCTCCCCTTGCCTCCCTAGATGGGCTCCCTTGCCTACTAGTACTATTTCTTTCCCCTATGCACAGGAGATGTTCATTTACCATTTGTACTAGTTATCTCCAAATTTTTGACTTTGGCACCTTCTGGCCTATACTATATCCCTTCTCTTCTCACTGCCTCAGTTTCTTTGATGTATCTCTAAAATTGGTGTAGCTTCTGTCACCAAAAATGAAAGGACCGCTTACAGTTGGACATGTACATAACACAATAGAATCCCCTGTACTAGCACTATTCATCGTTTAATAGGATGGATGGAAATCATATGCTTAGAAATGAAAACATTTATTTTCTCATTTTTTCCAAGCAGTTTTGACTTACAAATAAGTAAATGTCAAATTTAAATTCAAGTAAACTAAAAATCTCAAAAATAACTCATGCGTAGAAAGGAATGCGGGAGTAGAATTTCTCACTGCTTCTCACTGCAGACTTCCCACTGCTGTGAAAAATATTTTTAGCTATCAGTTTAAAGATTAACTGAGCATATTTATAAAGCGTATCGGCTTCAGTTTAATTACGGCCCGTCCAGACTGTTTACGTTTCTAAAGGGAGCGAATAAACCTGTGGACAAATTAGCTTTGCAAGATACAGGCGAGCAAAAACCATGCTCACAAATGGTACAACACATGTTTTTTTTTTTTTTTTTTTTGAGACATACCAATATCCCCAGCGCTGGACTACTTGAATCTAATTTTTGAAAATAGAAAAAAAAATCTGTAAAGGAGTTAAAATTGTTGTTTAAAAAAGGCTTAAGGTGGTAGCAGAAAGTCTGAAAGATATGGAATTTCGGGTCCAAGTATCCCTCGTTTACGGCATCACCAAATTAAATTAATTATATTTATTTGAAAAAAATGATCTTCCTCGAGCCTTAAATTCAATTTTATTGGTATAAGCCATTATATTTTCTGCACGTAGTATTTCTAAGTGTATCAAAGGAAGGGATTGATTTTGTGACTTTTTTCTTTTGGCACTTTTATGTGTTCACATTTTACTCCTCTTCATTCCCCTTGAGCATTTTGTTAAGAATGAAAAGTCAGTGCACAAAAAGTCTATTGTGTTATACAATCCGAGTGACAACTTCCTTTTATGAGTGTCAGTTGCATAAAAATACAAAAAAAAAAAACTTGCGAATGACATATTTTATAACAAAATAACATTTACTTCTGAAATTTGTAGATGAGAAACAGTTTGCTTCTGAGAAATAAATTATTATTATTATTTAAATAAAAAAGACAAATCTGTTTTTAAAGGGTATTGAAAGGAAAAACCCTGCATTGAACTAAATCAATTAATTATTTGCTCGTAGTACATTGAATGGAACAATAACTTTTGTCGTATGTCTTATCATCCATAAGCTCAACTTTTTTTTTGCATTGAGGGGGGGGGGGGCATACAATGGGTTCCTTGTAACACTGAAACTTGTATTTAACATAGTTTAACCTGTATTTAACACTTTTTTCTGTTTATTAAACATGCTTTTCAGATCAAATGTATTCACTAAACCAAATGCTTCAGAAATCACACCCAGGTACCGATGGGAATCGAGCCCACTACTTCCTCTACCCTACACAGTCCCACACGAGAACTCTGCCACGGAAGCCCTAAGTATAGGCTAATAAAACCGCACTGTCCTTGTTTACATTTTGGCAGTTTTGAATTTTAGAATTGAGTACGCATCTTCATGCATAGATGAAAATTGAATTATGTGTCCATCACTTTCTACCAATCACGAAGCGGTAAACGGATCACATGACTCGTATCTGCCAATCACAAAGACAGTAAACTTTGAATAAACGTCAGGCACCTGGAGAAGTGAAAAAAGTAACTAATTGTTATTGCTCAGAAAAGAAAAGAAAAGCACATTTGCAAAAAAAATTAAATAAACATGCAAAAAAGTTCAAAAATAAATAAATAAATAAATGATCTCTAAGTAGCACATATTGCAGAAGTAACCTAATAAGTAAGAAAAAGTTGACATAGCAGGAAACTAAAATGTAAGGAAATTAAGAACCATCAACGCCAAATGTGATTTACTACTGAAAAAAGAAAAAAACTTTTTTTCAATTACATTTCAAGCGTGTTTTACTTTGGAACAGACGTTTAATTGAAATAAACTTTAACCAATAGTACGAAATCTAAGTCCCATTGTGAAATTAAATAAATAAAATTTCTGAATATTCCTCTGAATTTAGTTTTAACTGCATGAAAAAGAAGCAAATTGCTTCAGTAGTTTCTTTCGTTTTTGTATTTAAAAGTCTTCTTACGTCAGTTCTTTTAGCGAGAAAATTCTAAAGGCTTATAGGAAACCTTAGTAACTATTCTTTAGAATTACAAATACTATGCAGAAGGAAAAAAAAAACATTTTTTAAGTTTCATAAAGATCATTATTGATACAGTAACTATGTTATCTTTTTTAAAATACTCTATATTTTAATTATAAAAAAGAAAATGCACAGAAAACTTTTACTTATTTTTTACGTTTTTTTGGAGGGGGTTTATCTTTCGAAAATATGTTTTGTCGTTTAAAAAAATCATGCACAAGCAAAAGAACATCTCAACGCGACTTTTTATTCAGTAGCGAGCTGAAAGAAAATGATTTTTTGTTAAATAATCTAGCTAATCTGTTCTTGCACAAATTTACAACAAAGTGCATATGCTTGTCAAAGTTTTGATTTTCCTTAAATGTCGTGAATCGAATCTATTTAATGCTGCATGCTAACTTATTTTATTTTTATTTATTTTTTATATTCCATTCAAATTCCGATCAAATTCACTTCTCACTTCCTCTCACTTTTATGCCATTCGCTCGTCTGTGCAGTTAAATATGTGAGATGGTTAAGCCAGGGGTTTCTAAATTTTTCAGAATCGAGGTTCGTTTTGAAAATTAGAATTATTCTCACAGCACTCTAATTTTACCTTTATTATGTACATCTAATTGATACTATAATGTATAATATAATTGACTAGCTGTACCGCCAACAAAAAAATACATCCTTATACTGATTTTCATGACAGTCGGTTGAACAGGACAGAAGTTGCTACTCTGCAGTGCCACCTGGTGGCGAGTGGCTTCAATGAGCATATTATGCACCTTCTCCGTGGAAAAATACACATATATAGCAATTTTCATAATAATCGGTCCAGGTATCGAGTGAAGCCGTGACTATACTCAAATTTTGTACTCACGCAGTTTGCAAGATCAATCAATCGCTAAAAATATCAAATAGAAAAAGTTTTAAAACCCCCCGTTGCACGAAAAGCCATAAAACAATAAAGAAAGAATTTATTTGTTCAAACTCAAGAAAAATGGCAACAGCTAACTTCTTATCAATGGGATCTTTCACGCGAATTAATTTCTGCAGCCGATAATTTTATTCGTATTTATCCAATGGATTGTGACTTAAATTGGAATAAAAAAGGAACTATCGATCGGATTTTTTTCGAACTGGTCTATAAACATTCTCAGTAGCAAAAATAACAAACGGTGAAAGTTTCAGCCAAATCTGCCGGGTAGTTTTTGAGTTCATGGATGACATACAGACAAACATTCATTTTTATATATATAGATACCATTGTTCGCGGCACCACTCGCATTTCCCTGGATGTTCCTATTGGGAACCCGGTTAATGAGCAATTTATTATTATCACGTTGCTAATTTTACCTGTATGTTTTTACGGTGGCGATAAGAAGCGTAACACGGTAAAAACGATTCA
Source organism: Uloborus diversus (assembly GCF_026930045.1). Classification (NCBI taxonomy): domain Eukaryota; kingdom Metazoa; phylum Arthropoda; class Arachnida; order Araneae; family Uloboridae; genus Uloborus; species Uloborus diversus. The sequence goes on along the minus strand of NC_072738.1, from coordinate 152,388,161 downwards.
GAAACGTTCCTGGAAAATAATGGGCAGCTGATGTGCTCAATTTCTGCCAACATCATAACTTGCAGAAACCAGGAACTTTTCTGCTAAATATCAGTAACTTTCCTGAAATTATACTAGAATTTTTCTGAAGAATATGGAGACCTCAACAGTTAAAGCCAAACTTGGGACTTCAAGGAAAATTCAGTTGTTTTACTGCAAATTGTTAGAACCTTCCAGAGTTGCTAAGAAATCTCCAGAGGCATCAATCCAACCATGACAAAATTGCAAGTAAGAACCAAGCATCTCCCTTGCGTGCAGTAAAACCCCTATAAGAGAACAGGCCTTATCCGACATTAACTTATCTTACTTATCCGACATTTTGGTTCCACGACAGCTTTGGATCCAACCCTGTTTCTAGTTCTTATAAACAAGTTATAACATTTGCTGGTTGCTATGTCGTAAAACAACTGATGTTAAGAGTAAAATGTCACTTAAGGTCAATCTAGAGAGATAACTTTTCACAAACTAAACAAAAATATTTCAGGAATTGTTTACTGTAATGAACGTCATTTCCACATCTAATTTGTTTTTTACTTTGTATTGAATAAATATTTTTTATTTACAGAATAAAATAAGCAAACATCTCAGCTAAAGCTTAGTCACCAGTTTTCTGCAAGGAGACTTTTTTTTATAAAAACTAATTTTCTGCTCCCCTTATACAGCGGGCAAGTTGCTGTTATCCAGCGACTTAATCACTCTCATTGGGAGCATATTCACCCCGGACGGACCGTATTTGAACAGATGACAAGATACATTCAACAAACACATTCAGTTATTCTTTAAACTGGTAGCTAAAACTATTTTTCACGCCAGTCAGTAGTCTGCACTTATACAACTTGAAGCAATTCAAGAAATCTTTTTGCAAAGACACTTGATTTTTCTGGGAAATAGGTGAAAACCCGTGAGGTCCCGCAACGTTCCACGGAAATAATCAGTAACTTTTCGAAATTTTTTCACAGTGTAGATATCTCCAAAAAATATGAAGAAAAAATTAACACATTACAAAAAGATATGAATTGCAACAACTTTTCCTGTTTTGTTCAAACCAGTGGTTCCCAACCTATGGTCTGCGAGTCACACCCTGCCCGCAAAGCTGATTCGTATGGACCCGAGACATCGCCCGAAAGATTATCGAGGCTAGTAAAACAAAGATTCAGATTTTTGGAAAGTATTGAGGCGGAGAAATCGCGCGAAAGATCATCGAAGCAAGAAGAACGAAGACTGAACTTTGGAACGGAGAGATGCCGGAAAATCGTTTGAAGGGCATCAAGGCAAGAATTAATACTTGGAACTCAGAAAACTAAACATTCAGAGGAGTTCCTCCTAAAGATAAATTAATTCTTTTAACTATTTAAGGTCCTTGCAGAGGATAGGGAGAGGTGGCATGCGACATGTTGGAAGGTTGGGAGACTTTTTTCAACAAATAATGTTTTCAAATGGTTTTTAAGAGCTGTGCAGATAAAGGACTGAATTCACATGCCGGTGTCAAGCGGGTGTGAGGCACATTCCTTTATTTTATTTATTTATTTATTTATTTATTTATTTATTTTTTTTTGAGCAATCACGATTGCTTATTGTTCTCACTTGATTGTTTTTGGCGTTCCTATGATTTTATTTTCCCACTAGCACCCTCCGCAGCATCACCTTCGACCGGCTCCTCACGATGCTGCACCTCTAGGGAAAACCGTCCCGAGGTTGCGTCAATATCCTACACTTACACGCATACATACACGCACCTACACACAACACACATATACATATATACACCTACACACATACATACACCTACACACATACACAAACACATACACACACAAACACACACACTCACATACACACAACTACCCACACACTCATGCCTGCACACAGACACAAACACACATGCCTACATACATACACATATCCACTACACACAAACCCCTACATATACACACACACTCGTGATTGCGAAAAACATAATTTGAGTTCAAAATGACAAAATTCAAATTAATTTTTTACTTTTTTTTTTTTTCAAATTTCCCTGCTTTTCTTCAGGACTCCCGCGGTGTTTAGTTTATGTTTTTAGATTCCTTAATACTAAAGAACTAGGATGACATACACGCAGTGATGTTCCCATCAATTTTTCTGAGGGTATACTCCCAGTAATCCATTCCGCACAATTTGTGTATGTGATCATATACATAGTATGTCATAATATGAAAATTTATGAAGCTTGAGGGTATACGCTATATGTCTAAAAAATGTTTGAGAGTATACGGCGTATATGGAATATACCCTTTGGGAGCACCACTGCATACACGTTTCTAGTAAGGTTACTGTGGTGGCATTTCTTTGGAAATATATATTTCTTTAAATATTTCAGGGTCCATAAAAAAGTATTATGGAGTCCCGCTGTGGTGTTATGGCATGTGGAAGTGCCGACGGACTGAAAGAACGTGTTGTTTTGTGACAGGGCTTTTCTTAAAATCATAATGAGAATTTTTTGAGCAATCACGATTGTTTATTGCTTTCATTTGACTGTTTTGGCGTGCTATCATTTTATTTTCCCGCCAGCACCCTCTGCCAGCACCGCCGGCGACCGACTCCTCACGATGCTGCTCCTATAGCGAAAACCGTCTCCAGGTTGCATTCATATCCTGCACACACGCGCATACATACAAACAAACACATACACACACATACACAAGCACATACACAAACACATACACACACATACATACACACGCGCATACATAGTCACCTACACATACACACACCAACACATACACACACGCATACATACAAACACCTACACATACACACACACAAACACACATACCCCCCACACACAAGCACACACGCCTACATACACACGCACACACTCGTGATTGCGAAAAACATAATTTGAATTCAAGATGTCAAAATTCAAATTTTTTTTTTTTTTTTTTTTTTTCAGTTTTTCTTCTTTAACGCAAAATGATTCAGATCACATGCCCCTATCAATTGAGGTTGTGGTTTTAGGGTTCGTCCAAAAATGTAGTTTAATTATTTTAATTATTTCGAGGAAGTTGTCTGAGTTGACAGACCGAGCCATGTTGGGTGGTTGGTAGGACTTTTCTCAAATTGTTAATAGAGTATAACTTCTTTATCACAAAACCTTCAAGGCTGTCTATAAAGTGACGTTATGGCCAGAGCGACATCTTAACCGAGATAGTTAAAAAATTAATAGTAAAACATTAGTATAAAAAAAATACATACTTAATAAACCAATTTATTGATAATGTGATGTTTCTAATCAGATTCACCAAACGTAGTTTTGAATTATAGTCCGACAAGACTAAAATCACAAGAAAAAGTATTACTTCGCTTATTTTTTGTTTCTACGCAAAATACCTTCCAATAAAGGTTTGCTTAATTTTTGACCAACATTTTTAACGCTCGTACAAAGTTGGTTTTGAAGTGAAAAAAAAAAGATTTCCTCTAATTATCAGAGAGAGAAAGAAACTATTTCACCTACAAGCTCACCTCTTTTTCATTGAAAAACAGGCTCCTGGTCAATCAGAAACACACGTATGTGCAGATTGTTCTCTGCAGCTTTGTGCCAATTAACGCTGTATTGTTCGTTCACATAGAACTCAAATTAATTTACTTATTTCAATCAGAACTCATAATGTTTTACTTAAGAAAGGATAACAATTTAAAATAACATTTTCACCATTTCCATCTGTCGAACAAATCTAGCAATTCTGCCACTTGCAGAAGTTGAAGTACTTTTCTTGCTTCGTGTTTAATTAATTAAAAAATTCCCTACAACTGCGCCTTCTATTAGCGCTGCATAGTTAGTTTGTTAAATGCATTGATTCTTCAATTTTTAAATTGCCCCTATTCGCAACTAAAACAAACTATAGGGGGCGCTGCAGTCACTGTCTAATGGCGAACGAAAAAACTAAAACAAACGCACGCTGTAACATATAATTGCTTCTAAACTTACGAAATGAGAGAAATTTTTGTTCGCATGCATGATTTTTTATTCTTTATTCATTTGAAAAGATTTTTCAAAGTCTTTTGGTTATTCTGACCCATGTAGAAAGAGATTAGAAATCAAAAAGTATTACGAAAGTAAAAAATTAATGCAGAACACACAGTAAGTTGTTCTGAAGCAGCCATTTTCACGATGTTGAATTCGGTATTCATAAATTTTTGGTTCGCTTCGAACAGCATTTTCATTTTGTACTGTTTTTTCTATACATTAGTACATATTATGTCCAATTTCGTGACATTTCCGGCATTTTTTGACATTTTTGTCACATAGTGCACATACGTGACAGACTGTCAAGAGTAACATTTAACACTAGATAATTTATTTCTATGACTATATGATTGGATATCCAAAGAAATCATGCATTTAATTCATTCGTCATGGAAATGATTTAACTGATATGCAAAATCTTGTCAAGATACATTATTCTTTCACACAATTTGAAAACCATAACCCTATAAACAGATTTTTGGCGAAACTCTCCCACCGATAATGACAGCTTTTGGAGAGTAATAAAGATAAGTTGGCGCAATATTTTAGCGATAAAAATTCCAAACTTTTATTTTTTATTCTTCAAATTCTTAACGTTCTTTCTGGATTTTTCAATCTGTTCTGCGATAAATATTTTCAAGAAAATTTATTTGCATACTATTTCACTTGGATGCTGTAATAAGAAAGGTTATTTAAATCATTTATGTGGAATTAGGTTAAGGAAAAGAGTTATTTTTCAGCATGGTCCTAGTGTCCAGTCAATGTTGTTAAGTCCGCTTTTTTTCATCGAATTGAAAAACTGATATTTATTCAAATTCACTCAGAACAAGATAAATAAAATGTGTTCTCACAGTTTATATCAGATATTTTTGATGTTACGCTGTTGCGAATGACGATTCCAAATGATGAATTACGCAAATAAAAAAAAAATAAAAAATACACATAGCAAACTGTTTGTTTTGCCCAAAATGAACACATGGAACGCAATGTGTTAGTTTTTCCGGCAGTTTTGTAAATAGCCGCAAGGTAGCGTATTCGAGCTCTGGAGTTCCGAATTAAAACAATTTTTACATCTATTTCACTCAAAAACAGAATATAATTTGGATATAGGTTGAATTACTAAATTTTACTGTTCCCTTTTATAAAAAGTACCCCTACTGATTTTCAATACAATACTCTCAGCTAGCTCTTACTATTCACAACGATAAGTAGTTTTATTCCCCAAATTAATAACTGTTACTATATCTTCTTCATGATTAAAAAAAAAAAATTCTTCATAACGCGTCCATTTAACGAAAGTACTCTGGGGAATGCAACGTACTGATTGAGAAAGAAAACAAACAGTAATGATTTATACGAAGTTTTTTTTTTCGATATAATGCAATTCATTTACGTGATAGAATATGCTTTCAAAGTAAACAATAATTTGTAACTTGAAATTTAAAGGAAACCACTATATAATAGAATCTAAATCGAAATAAATAGATATTTAAAGTATTTAAAACAATGACGCACATTGTTAAATAATCTAAACAAAGAAAATAACTAACATGACAGTAATTATTTTCTTTTTTGTTTTCAAGGAATGCACAATACATTTACCTTTGTCATAATCTTTTAATGGATTGTGTGTATTCTATTGAGGGTAATGGTTTAATATATATGTATATATATTCTCTATTAATATACATAACACTACTTCGTTTAGCTTTTTTAAAAAGTACTGAAAACTTTATCAATATAAAATCAACTAACGTCACTCTAGTTAGAGAATTCCTTCTTTTTTTTCCGTTATTAATGCTTAGTGAAATGATATACTTGACTTGCGCAATTCGATGAATGCAATGCAAAAAGGAGATTTATTAAAGAATCAAATGTTGTAATAAAAGACTCATGGCATATGATTAAGTGAAAAGAGTTATTGGGAAATGTTAAGTGTCACGGACGTTGAAAATGTTCTAAACAGGTTTTATTTTAGTTTAATTACCAGATTAGAACTTCTAGATTTACTCCCTAAATTTTTTTGGCCTTTTTGGAATACAACAGAAAAGGCAATCGTTATGACAAAGATTAATATTTACTTTCTTCAATTTATTTTCGGTTAGAGTTGGATTCACTTGTTTCGAACACCACGCTGACAATATTTGATGAGAAATTTTAGAGTGGCAATATTTGTCTTGTAATAAGTTGTAAGGAAACCTTATGTCAAAACTTCTTTAAAGGAACTTGAAATCATTTTCGAACAAATATTTTAAGAAAGTTTCATGACTTTCGATCTTAGCCTTTTTCACCTCTGGTTTGATTTTGTTCCACTTCGACTTTTGTTGCTTTATCTTGAGTTTGTGAAAAATATTCTCTTTTCGAAAATTTTACCAATTTTAAGCAATGAGTAATGTTTGGGATTTATTTTCCGTAAACTTGCATTGTTTTTCACTGTAAAAAAACTCCGAAATGTTACTGAGTATTTTCATGCAACGTTTCGGGATTTCAATGGTTTTTATCCACATCCTAGAAAAATCAAGTATCATTGTCCAAACGTTTCCTGAATGGCTACTAGTTGCACGAATCCAGACTTCTCACGGTTGTGAAAAATAATTTTAGCTCCCAGTTTAAAGATTAACTGAGCGTATTTATAAAGTGTATCGACTTCAAATAGATTACTGCCCGTCCAGCAGAGTTAAGCAAATTTTAATTGCATTGACAATTAAAGATTAACAATTAATTAATTGTGGAAAATTGCAATTAACAGTTAATTAATTGTAGTTTACCACATTTAACAATTAATTAATTGGTAATTGTAGTTTACTAGAATTAACAATTGTCGATTGTTCTGTGAATTTTAATTAAAACTAATTCGTAAAAAAATTACTGGTTTTGTACAATATATTCTACAGACGACAAGTCTACCTGGGACGTGAACGCTAAACGGATACCACATATTACTATCTAACTATTTAAACACACATGTTAGCAACAAATAAAATATCAATAAAATATCAGTAACTTTCAGTAACTGCAGTTCTCGGCTGGACGTGACTGAACTGGCGGTGTATTTCTTTTATCAATAACTTTGTTACCCGCAATAAGGTATTTAGTGCAGCATATGACTTTCGTCAAAAAATCTTAAGGCTGCAGCAAAATATCATCAAAAAAGGTATATATCAATTAAAGATTAAATTTTTTTTCCGGTACTAGTAAAAGTTCGAAGAACATCTAAGGGAAATTACAGAAATGCATCTTAATTACACGATTTAAAAGAAAAAAAAAAAACAGAGCGGTCTCTGAGATCTCACGTCCCCTGTTATGCCCCTTCTTTCTGATTTCCCCTGTTACAGGTTAAAATATAAAACAATGATTTGCACAGTTTTAAAACACTTAATTAAAACACAAACATTTACGTGTGGAAAAAACTTGCCAAGACGAGAATAGTTCACGGGGCGAGCGAGCAATCAGCACTGAACGAAAATACGAATTCGAACAATACTTTGAACTCTGTACGCTGCGCTGTACCTATTGATACATATAAGTTAATTGTTAGTTTTAATTGTTTTATAAAACAATTAAAAAAATTAATTGCAATCATTTTAATTGTGAAAAGCGATTAACGTACATTAATCTAATTAAAATTAATCGCAAAGTACAATTAACAGTTTAATTGCAATTAATTTAATTGCAATTACTTTTTTAATCAATTAACAACGCAATTGAAAAAATAATTGATTGATGCCCAACACTGCCGTCCAGATTGATTAAGCTCCCAAAGGGAGCGAATTATGCCTTCGATATACATAGTTTTACAAGAAATGCAAGTGTCTTAGCTTTGGCCACTTTTGCAGTACTGCTGTTGAAACTTCCTTGATAAGTTAGGAAAAGGTGGCAAGCTATTATAATATACCAGCCTAACTAGTCTCTAAAGTCCCAGAGACACGACTGGCTGTAATCAGGAAGATTTCAGAATTTTTCAGGAGGCTTCCGGGATAATTTCAGGAAGGTTACTGAATTTTAGCGGAAAACGTTTCTGATTTTTGAAAGACATGTTAGTGGCAGAAATTAGGCACATCAGCTGCCCATTATTTTTCAGGAACGTTTCTGAACCGTTTTTACAGTGTTGCTACTGGGGTTCCCCCCCCCCCCCCCCATCTCTGTTCGTCTTCAGTGAGGAGTCACCGCAGCAAGTGTTTTTCTTCGAAAGAGTTATAAAATCCATTTTTTGTGCTATGCTTTTCTTTCGGACGTTGTGCCGCACTGTAAAAAAATTCCGAAACGTTTCTGATTATTTCCGTGGAACGTCTCGGGATTTCACACATTTTCACCTATTTCCCCGTAAAAACAAGCATCTTCACAAAAAAGTTTCCTGAATCGCTACAAGTTGCACGCGTGCAGACTTTTCACTGTTGTGGAAAATATTTTTAGCAACCAGTTTAAAGACTGAATGAGCGTGTTTATTAAGTGTATCGGCCTAAACTAGAGTACGGCCTGTCCAGTTTGACTAAGCTCTCATTGAGAGCGATAATGTCAATTGCTAGCTACAGCTTTGCAAGGGAGGAATTGCAGGCAGGAGATAAGCTTGGTCCCTTCTTGCATAGCTTTGGCCGTGGTCGCTCTAAGTTTTATGGAGCCGTCTTAGTAAATTAGGAAGGTTATAATCAATTACACCAAACCTACTTAATTTTTCTAGAAGGTTTAAAGACGTGACTGTCTTTAACAGGGCGGTCTTCGCACTTCTTCATACAGTTTCTATTCTATTCTATTCAAGAGTCACAACTGACTACAACTGTATTTATGTCGAGGACTGCATACTAAGTGCCTTGCCTCCATTATTTTATATACCGATAGATGGCAGCACCATCACCGGATCGAACAGTTTATGAGAATTTAGAACTAGTCCAGGAGCTAATAGCTGCCTGGTGCTAGCACCCCCAGAGGTATCGTTTCACTTGGAGGACATTGAGACTACGAGCATATTTAACGTCGCCCAGTCCCCTTTAATGACGACGGTGGGTCTTCGACCATCGAGGTTCGAACCCAGGACCCTCCGGCCCCGAATCCGACACTCTACCGATCGGGCTACCACGGCCCTTCATACAGTTTCAGAAAAGTTACTGACTTCTAGCGGAAAGCGTTCCTGATTTTTCCAAGTATGTTACTATAAGAAATTGGGCACATCAGCTTCCTATTATTTTCCAGGAACGTTTCTGAATCGCTTTTACAGTGTGAGTGAGCTGAAAAGAAACGATATAACAAAGCGTTCTAATTGTTACCCTCAATGTACATGCGCAAAGTTTTATTTATACGACATGCTATAAAAATTCATGTTCTGAAGCATCCGTGACGTAATGGGTAGTACGTTGTGCGAGTAGTTGAAAGAATGTTGGTTCTAGTCCACCCGAGAGAAGGATTTGTTTTTTGATTTTGTATTTCTTGAATCTTTATACACTTCTCGGTGTCGTCTCTGCTTGAAAATTTGTGTATACAGGGTGTGTCTGTAAAGTATTTCAGGACTCCTAAGAGGGGTAGGAAACATGTCGACGACTCTAAATCAAAGAGCAATGTGGGGTCGGAAATGCTTTCCCACCTCGTAAAAGACGAAATATGCCGGGAGTATTCCAGACTCTTCGAAGTTACATACGCCAAAGATGTGAGGGCGGTGGAAAAAATTTCGAACATTTACATCGACCCATGTTCCTTTTCCTTTTTGCTTCCTTTTACGAAAAAGGAAGTATAGTATTCGCTAAAACATTTTGACTCAAAAATCGACCTTAATTTCCATTTTACTCACCCCCGAAATGAATATTGAGTTTTTTTTTTTCGCTCGACCACACGTGAATAAGTGCCTATGAACGTATAGACACGCGAAATATCCATAATGACGATTCTCGAGTTAATTACAACGAATTATCTCGTGACGTCTGTATATATGTGCGTATATGCGGATGTGCGTATGTATGTCGCATAACTCAAGAACGGTAAGTCCTAGAAAGTTGAAGTTTGGTTTACGTAGACTCCTAGTGGGGTCTAGTTGTGCACCTCCCCTTTTTGTTGCATTCGGGTGTTTCTAAAGGGGTCTTTTGCCCCTTTTTGGGTGTGCAATCATTCTTAATTTCGATGTATACTCAAGTGGTGTTATAATTTGTCGGACACTTGGCGATATATTGCCAGTCTTTTAGTCGCCAAGTTGGTGACAAATTTGGCGATTTTTTTTTTTTAAATCTGTTTCAATTTAGTCCACTGGTGGTGATATTTAGAGAGTAAACTATTGATAATCACATTAAAATTGCCAATAATGGAAAAATGACATTAAAATTGGAGTAAAAGGAAGTCATGTGATGCACACATCAGCTCGTTTACATGTATTGTTCGAAATGTTTTTCGTTTATGGTCTCTTTATGGTGCTTCGGTGTACAACACGCTTCAGGAAAATATTTCCGACCCCGCATTGCTATATGATTTCGAGTCGTCAGGATGCACCCTTCCCCTCTTAGGAATTCTGAAACGCTTAACTGAGACACCCTACACTGTTAAAATTTTTCCGGAAAATTTACGGTAATTGTTACTGGCATCCATGTTGCCAGTAACTATTACCGTAAAAATCAAATGTTACTGTAAAATTTTACGCTTTCTTCGGTGGACCACAGCGACCAATTGGCGCTGGGATCGCTTATTTCTCCGGTATAAATTACCGTAGAAATCAGCGATGCGTTAAGTCCGCTATTTTACAGTAACAATTACCAGAAAATCTTCCTGAACTTTTAACAGTGTACATAATACTGTAATCAACGTATACTTTAAACCTGTACGGAAAAAAAAAGTCTCGAAAATACTTTGCATTGAAATTTCAATTTCATAATTTTTTGATTGAAAAAATGGCAGTCATGGTAAACTGACCTACAGAATCTGTACTTGTATTGAATAACATAAGCTAATAATTTTTAAGTTATATTGAAACAGAAAATATAATTAAGTTTCAGTTTATAGAGCTCAATTTATCAATTCAACATTATTAGAAAGCAAAGCTTCTGTCAGCCAATCCCGACACAGCTTAATTTTTTTTCTTTTGTTTTCGAAACGTTTTGCAAGTATTTTAAAGATAGCTTTCCCTTCACCTTATTGTAGAGAAATATATTTTTTTTAACCCAAGCAATTTCAATTGTTGTCATTTTATACGCAGAGTTTTTAAATAGGCAAACAAATTTATATTTTTCATATGCCTATTCAGTTTTTATCAAAACTGTTATGTTTGGCTTAATTTCGGAATTCAATAAAAAAAAAATCAAGCAGCTCATATGTTTACAGAGGAACAATATCCATTACGTTTCGCAACTCGTGCTCGGAATAATTCATATTACAAGAATGGACAATTGAGAAGAATAATAAAGCACAAAAATTAATCTTTTAAAAAAATAATCTCTAATGTGTAAAATTTACCTGTGCATCCAGTTACAAGATAAAATGAAAATTTCTCAAAATTCTTCATTGAAAGTTCATGTGCAGAAAAACCTGTAATAAAAACACATATCAGTCACAAACTAAAATCAGTTTCTAAATGATAAAATTGTTTTGTTTTTCAAAATTGTCGAAATTTCCATTTTTTTTTCTTTTGAGCAATCACGATTGCTTATTGCTTTCATTTGACTGTTTTGAGGTCCTATCATTTTATTTTTCCCGCCAGCACTCTCTGCAGCATCACCGTCGACCGACCGCCTCACGATGCTGCTCCTCTAGCGAAAACCGTCTCCAGGTCGCGTCAATATCCTACACTTACACACATACATACACACACGTACACACACACAAACACATACACATATACATACGCCTACACACTCTTACACAAACACATACACACACTCAAACACATACACACACTCAAACACATACACACACACCGCATACATACAGACACCTACACATACACACACACCTACACACAACTACCCACACACTCATGTCTGTAGACAGACACAAACACATATGCCAACACACACATACACATTCCCCCCCCCCCCACTCATACACACAATTACTCACACATTCATACCTGCACACAGACATAAACACTATGCCTACACACACATACACATACCCCCCTGTACACAAACAGACATACCCCCCATACACATATACACACACACTCGTGATTGCGAAAAACATAATTTGAATTCAAGATGTCAAAATTCATATTATTTTTTTTTTTCGAGGGAGAGATAGATACTATTGCGTGAAAAAGCATCCATAGTCTCCTTAGATAGCAGCATTGAATTTTAGATTGAGAAGGTACTTGGATTTCAATCCTCATATATATAATAGCCACTGATGGAGCTCGCACCACGGCATCACGGCATGATAATTTGATAATACACTGTCAAAAAATTCCGAAACGTTATTGAACATTTCCGTGTAACGTTTCGCGATCTCAATGGTTTTTATCGACTTCCTGGAAATATCAATTATCATTGTCAAAAAATTTCCTGAATTTCTACAAGTTGTCCGAATGCAGACTTCTCTCAGTTGTAAAAAAAATAAGTTTTAGCTACTAATTTAAAGCTTAACTGAGAGTATTTATAACTCGAATCGGCGCAAGTTCGACTACGGCACGTCCATGCTGGATAAACTCCCAAAGGGAGCGAATAAGTTCACTGTAAAAGCGATTCATAAACGTTCCCGGAAATTAATGGGCAGCTAGTGTGCTCAATTTCTTCCAGTAACATATCTTTGAAAAATCAGGAACGCTTTCCGCTAAAAGTCAGTAACCTTTCTGAAATTAATCTCGAAACTTTATGAAGACGGGCGAAGTCCGCCCTGTTAAAGCCAGTCATGTCTCTAAACCTTCTAGAAAAATTAAGTAGTTTTAGTGTAATTGATTAGACCCTTCTTAATTTACCAAGAAGGCTCCATAAAAATTAGAGCGACCAAGGCCAAAGTTATGCAAGAAGGGACCAAGCATATCTCTTGCCTGCAATTCCTGCTTTGTTGCAAAGCTATAGCTATCCATTGGCATTTTTTCTCTCATTGAGAGCTTAGTCAACCTGGACAGGCCGTAAGCAACATTAGGCCGATACAATTAATAAACAGGCTCATTAAATCTTTAAACTGGTTGTTAAAAATATTTTCCACAACAATGAAAAGTCTGCACGCGTGCAACTTGCAGCGATTCAGGAAACTTTTTTGTGAAGATACTTGTTTTTACAGGAAAATAGGTGAAAACGTGTGAAACCCTGAGACGTTCCACGGAAATAACCAGTAACGTTTCGGAATTTTTTTACAGTGTAGTTCGACTACGGCACGTCCATGCTGGTTAAACTCCCAAAGAGAGCGAATAAGTAAGGACTACGTAGCTTTGCAGGAATTGCAATCAAGTGAGATGCTTTATACTTGCTTGCAAGTTTGGCTTAGCTTTGGCCATGTTTGCAATACGGCTTTAGGAACGATCCTGATAAATCAGGAAGGTGTCAAGCTGTAATACTATCCCTACCTAAGATTACACAGAAATTAATGAGACATGTTTGGCTTTAAACGGAAAGATTTCTGGATTTTTCAGGAAGGTTACCGAATTTTAGCGGAAAATGTTCCTGGTTTTTGCGAGATATGTTACTGACAGAAATTGGGCACATCAGCTGCCTATTAATTTCCAGAAACGTTTCTGAATAGTTTTTACAGTGTATGTTTGTGTATTGTTTCACTTGCAGGGAAAAGCTTTATTGTGACAAGGCTGAACTCGATCCGGTCACTTTACTGCTCTTCTGGTAAGGGGAAAGAAGAAACGAAAAAGGGGTCAACTATGAACGCTTTCTTCTGGAGTTTAGGGTTAATCCACTGGCGTTACACTGTAAAAACGATTCAGAAACGTTCCTGGAAATTAATAGGCAGCTGATGTGCGCAATTTCTGCTGGTAACATATCTCGCAAAAAATAGAAACGTTTTCCGTTAAAATTCAGTAACCTTCCTGAAAAATCCAGAAATCTTTCTGTTTAAAGCCAGTCGCGTCTCTGGAATTTCAGTGTAATCTTTGGAAGGGATAATATAATAGCTGGGCACCTTCCTGAGTTATCAAGACAGTTCCAAAAGCAGTATAGCAAACATGGCCAGAACTAAGGCTCCTATATAAGGGGAGCTGACTTATCCGACATTTTGGTTCCAAAATTGTCGGGCGAAAAAAATAAACATTTGTACAAAAGCCTCATTGCAGAAAACTGGTGTCCAAACTTTAGGTGTATTGCCCGATTGATGTTTGATTATTTTATTCTGTGGATGAATACAATTTAATTAATACAAATTAAAAACAAATAAGGTATGAAAATGAGGTTTATTACCGTAAACATTTCCCGATACATTTTAGCTGAATTTGTAAACGAAGTTATCTTTCAAAATTTACCTAAAGTGACATTTTACTCAACTTATCATCAATTATTTTACGACTTAGCAACCAGCGAATATTATGACGTATTTATAAATACTAGAAACGAGGTTGGATCCAATTCTGTCTTGGAACCAAAATGTCGGATAAGTCAGCCTGTCTTTTTCAAGGGGCTCTAGCCAGAACTAAGGCGGAATTGCAAGTAAGTACCTCACTTGATTGCAATACTGGCTACGTAGTTCATACTGATTCGCTCCCTTTGGGAGTTTAATCGGCATGAACGTGCAGGATCCGAAATGAAGCCGATGCGGGCTATAAATACTCTCAATTAATCTTTAACCTGGTAGCTAAACGTATTTTTTACAACAGAGAGAAGTCTGCATTCGGACAACTTGTAGCAATTCAGGAAGCTTTTTTATAATGATACTTGATAATTCCAAGAAGTAGATAAAAACCATTAAAACGTGACAAGGAAATACTCAGTAACGTTTCGAAATTTTTTTACAGTGTAGGGTTTAAAATTTCAACTATAAAACCATCACTAAACAGGCGATTGCTTCGTTTAAATGTAGAAGCAATTTTCACACTTCATATCTAGACGGGTGATTTTCTGGTAGATAAATAATAATTACCCTTTCTCTCTCTTACATCTACAATTATCACAATTATTTCAGCTTGATTTATTTGATGCTTATTGATAATCCATTATTGTTTCTGCACATAAGGTATACGCTTTACTTGAGATATTTTTACTATTTTGTAATTATTCACTATCATGAAAACCAAGATAAAAATATTTTATTAGAGAAGTGAGAAAAATAGAGAAAGAAAGCTATTTCATTTTGTGTGTAAATATTGTAATTTAATTTCTCTTTTGCAAGGTGTTTTCTCCGCAGATTTTTCTAATGCCGTGTCTTGGAATCTATATGAATTTTAGGCTTACTTTTAATTTTGATTCCAATGAGATTCCAAGACATAAATTTTTTACTTTAAACAATTTACTTCTCGTGCAGTTATTTATGTGCCTTATGGTGATACAAAAAATTAAGCAATACAGTAGTTTATTCGTGCAAATATTAGCAATTTATGCTTTAAAAGTGAAAATTAAAACTGTTTCAACTTATTTTAGAGTTTAAAAATCCTCATCTGGCAATTCTTGAGTGTCAAAACTCTTCCGTGAAAACTGTGGCCTCCCGAAAAATTCCTTATTCGGGAAATTTTGTCCGACTACTCGGCATCATTATCATCACTTTGTTCACTTTTACTTGTTTTAAAGATAGACAATTCCTAGTTATTTTGTAAATTTTTGGGTTATTTTCTACGTGAGATTACTTTTATGCGGTCCCTATCCACCGCATTAAAAAAATAATAATAACTGTGTTGCAAAAACAACTTTTTAAAGCTAATCATGAAGTTTCGAACATTTTTTTTTTTAATGCGGTTATTTTATGCGTTCCTATCCACCGCATAAAAACAGGTTTGGGTGCATACGCAGACTCTGTTTTTATTTATATAGACAATAAACCCTAAAATCCTTAAGCAAGATATACTACATGCCATCAAACGTTAAAGGTCTTCGACAAAAAGAGATGCTTTCAAGGAAATGGTTCATATTCTCACACCAATTTCGCCCGTCTTATTCTTAACCCCAAATTCCTGATGGAAAGCACGTTTTCTCCTCTCATTTTCAGTTAATAATCTTGTATGCTTAATAGAGAACCATAAATGGGGCATCTCGAAACAAAAGAATTTTCAAGCTCTTTTGAGGCTATGAATAGACTGCATTAAGAAAATATTTTCGAGTTGTTGGGATCAAACACTTGAAGTTTAATAAAATGAATGTTTTTCTCCAAGATGTTATCTTTGAAATTCATGCTTTTCCATACGCTCACATTATTTTTATCAACCTCACTAGCGGTACCCGCACGGCTTTGCCCGTAGTAGAAAAATTAAGAGGCCATTTGGTTAGCTTGTGTATTTACAAATAATGGATGATGAATTTCTCGACAATTTGCTATGTTCATTTGCTCGCCCATGTTCCACGTTATGATAATTTTCTCGTCCACCACGTTATGGTAATTTGCGCTCGTCCACGCTGTGATAATTCACTCGGTAAAATTTTCTTAAAATTCGAATAAAAAAGAACGAAATTGAATTTTCGAAAATCGCTTCGAGGTGCACACCCCATCCTATAAACTAATTGCGTGCCAATTTTCATGAAAATCGGCCGAACCGTCTAGGCTCTATGCGCGCCACAGACATCCAGACAGAGATCCAGACTTTCAGCTTTATTATTAGTAAAGATACATGTTTGTTTTTCAGTTTTATATTTAAAAACCTCCTCCAGTAAGGAAGATATGTTTTTGTGTAAATTACTAAGCTATTACGTGTTGAAAAAAATTTTTAAATTTTAAAGCTACTATTAATGTAATTTATTGCATTTTTTTGTTTATTTGGCGAAATATTTCAAATTGCAAATAATTGTTTTTCGTTTTTAAAGAGTTTTTAGTCATTTTAGTTGAAGAATGTGTTCATTTTACATCGGGAGGGGGGAGGGATGAGTGATTTTCGCTTATTCAGAGAACTGTTTTTACCGTTATAATTTTTCTAAACGATATCCTTTCGATTGTTTTATTCTTTTTCATGTGGGGGATGTTGCAGCGGGATTTCCCCTTTGTTCCAGGTGGGTAGCTAGATTTTTACACTTAATATCTGAGGACGCTTTTTATCCTTTGAGTATGGTTGAAGGAACAAACCATCAAGTGCGGGAGAAAAAAACAGTTAATAAAACAACTGCTCAGTAGGCATTAGATAAATCAAGTTGTAATACATATACGCATTCTGTGACACAATAACAGCTTAAAACATTTTTTTTTACTTATTTTTTTTCAACAGAACGGTTCAAACACTTGATAGTTTATTGAATTTTTTTAACTTTTCATTTTACAAAGTTTGAACAGAACAACGTCTGTCGGGTCCTCTAGTTTTTTTATAAAAAATAAAGTTTATGTCTGGCGATTAACATGATCAAATTAGCATATCAATGAAAATTATATTTATTTTCATGTTTTTCTAGTTGAAAAGGATTTATGTTTTTATTTACTGATTGTATATATTTTGTTCTTACATATTAACATTTTCTTTGAAAATCATGCTCTTCGTGGCATTTTTTTCCTAATATTTTCATTAATAATTACTCTAAAGTCGGAAATTTGAAAGTATATATTTATTTTAGGAAGAAAATTTTATTTAAATGACGAAGCATGTGTATGCTTTAAAATTTATATGAAGCGTAAACTATATGATGCGGAATAGAAAAAAAAATTCATCATCAAATTTGCACATCATATTAAATAATTTAACTTTTTTTTTTCACTTCCGAAGGATATATCGACGCATTAATTTCAAGCTACGTTGATGAAGCAAAAATAATAAAAATAATAATAATAATAATAATAATAATAATAATAATAATAATAATAACACAATTATTGCATATGCGTACGCAGGTTTCGATGCTCTGAGGAGCTCTTTTCCAGTGAAGAAGGCGTGAGTTTGCGTAAGTAAGAACTTTCGATAGGAATGGGGTTGTTTCCAAAATTTTAAAAGTATTTTCTCTGAAAGAGCATGCTTGAAAACATAGGATCTGACCATTTTTTAAAACATTTATTAAAGTTAAATATTTTTAAAAATTACTTAAATCGGTGCGATTTCATTGCTTACGCTTCTGCCGATGACATCACAAATGATGAAATGCCATTCAGTGTTGCCATTCACAGAGCAAAATATTTAATTCGCATCTTTACTCACATAATTTTGCAACGATATGGTTGATAGCAAGCGTAGAGCGCAATTTTAATTCGCTTCTTGATTATCAAAACGTGGAAACGCGGTACAAAATGCGCCAAAGAGCATGATTTGTGACGTCATCAAGACCACGCCTTGATTGAAAATCGGACATTTTAAAAAATAATTAAAAAATAATTGTTGGGAAAATGAAAATATTTTCTGGCTCCATGTTTTTTTTTATTTTATTTTATTTTATTTTTATTTTTATTTTATTTTATTTTTTTTGTTTATTCTATCAATATCAGTGACAAAAAGAACTACTTTTGACTGAAGGAAACAACCCCTTTGTGTTTAACCGTTTATCAGTAAAGTCGGAATTTTTTTTTTTTTTTTTAAACTTCACGGAATTAAAGTATGGATTGATTATCAAGCATTTTGTTTCGGGGAAAGCCACTGAACGAACAATTACTTTCCTCAGAAAAACTTTAACTTTGAACAGGAGCAGAAATACGTTCTACTATTCATGAAGCAATACGCACTCACTCGTAATAACTTTCAATCTATCAGAAGGAAAATAATTCTGTAATTGTCTGTCAACTTGATTTAAAAAAAAAATATCAATTGTTAAAAAACAACATTTACGTGATGTGTGACAGATTTGTGTGTTTTCACATTCATATATTTTTTTTTTCTAAGTTTTTAATCCGAAGCGTATGAGAATCTGGCTGATAGTCACGTTGGTTTTGCATAGTCTTGGCCTTATAAAATTAAGATTGCAAAATAAGTTCTTCATTATCAGTGTGAAAATTTATTACCATTTATTAGACGAGCTTAAGTCGGTGCTAATGGTCGCGGATAATTTATACTGACCATAGAGCTCTGCATTCGCTGATTATAGTGATATTGATACTTAGAACTAAATCTTGATCGAACAACAATGGGGTCGTTTCCAAAATTTTAAAAGTTTTTTTTTTTCTGAAAGAGCATGCTTAAAAACAAAAGATCTGATCATTTTTAAATAATTTATTTAAGTCTAATATTTAAAGAAATATATTTAAATCTCTGCGCTTTCATTGTTTACACTTCTGTCGTGTGACATCACAAATGATGAAATGCCATTCAATGTTGCCATTCACAGAACAAAATATTTAATTCGCATCTTTACTCACATGTATTGGCAACGATATGGTTGATAGCAAGCGTAGAGCGCAATTTTAATTCGCTGCTTGATTATCATAACGTGGAACCGTGGTAGAAAGATGTGCCAAAATGCATCATCTGTGACGTCGTAAAGATCACGCGTTGTTTGAAAAAATCGGACATTTTAAAAAATTAGTTTAGAAAAAACTGTTGTTAAAATGAAGGTATTTTCTGGGTCCATGTAATTTTTTTTTTTTTTTTTTGCTCATTCTATCCATTTCAATGACTAAAAGTAGTACTTTTGACTGTAGGAAACCACCCCATTCTGGTTGATTAAGAGCTTATTGTTACATGAGCCCATTCATTTGGCAAGCACGGAAGAAAGAATCCATTGTAATTCAGAAACACCTTTGAGCAATATTTTTCGAAAAATTTGACGTTTATTTTGTTCATTGCTTATTTCAGCCTGCTAGCCTACAGTTACTTTCACTCAGCCAAAGTTTCAAGAAAAATCTTTTTAAAAACAAATAAATTGAAATTAATGCTACTCATATGAAGAATAGTAGTGAAAAAATATATTGCAAGAAGAGATAAACTGATAATTTAATATGATGTTTTTTAATATCCTTTAGGTATCTCTGATATTCTGAAAATAAATGAGAGAGGGATATCCTTAAGTGAATATTCTAAAAAAAATAATAATAAGCATGTCATGTTTCGGAAAATGCACAAGTTTAATCTATTTTCTTCATACCATGAAAGATCTTGCATATTTTTAACGCAGTTCACATTCCAGAAATCATAAAAAATGCATTTATTCAAAAGCTTTTCTATAAATAATTAAATAAATAAGGAGTAAGGAATTTCGTTTGAGGGTTTAGATCACTCTCAGAAGAAATAAGGATTAAATGCAAGGCATTTTAGAATGGCTTCATATTTCAAACATTACAGTTATTGAAATTTAAAGTATATCAGGAAAAAGACTTGGTATAATTTCCACAGCATTTTGCTCAAGATTGATATGTTGAAAGTTTAAAGTAGTAAATTTTAATTATTCATTTCTTCAGTTTTTTTTTTTTTTTTTTAAGTAGAAGGTCTTTGTCGTTGTTTGTTTTATATTCTCTGAACTCATCACCGTGATTTAAAGTATTTTATTACTTTTAGACAGCTTATGTTTTTTGAGCAATCCCGAATCGCTAATTGTTTTCACTTGACCATTAAATGACTCCCGTCTTTTGATTATATTTTTCTATGCTTAAATATGATTATTGTTTTAAGGCAACCGTTAATTTAATTCATTGTTTTGACGATTTGTTTTGAAGGAAAAAAAACTTTTGATTTGTTTTTATCCGAGTGAAAGGTACAATATTTTCTTTTTTTTTTCCTGACGAAGTTTTTTGAGTGTTCCACGGGATGTTTTTTTTTTTTTCTTTCGTTAGACGGATCGATTATGATAGCGTGGTTGCTGGGCAAGTTTTGCGATAAACAATAGAGTTGCGGAATTATTTTTACGTATGCAAGATATTATTTGATGTTTTTTTTATTTGTTTTGTTTATTTGACGAAATATTTTAAATTGCAGTAAAAACCGCTTTACTCGCTAAATAGGGGTTTAAAGCAACTGTAAATCTAATTTAATGATTTGACGAAAAGTTTTGAATTCCAAAGAAACGTAAATATTTTTTTTTTTTTTTCAAAGGTGTGTACGCATTTTATACAAAGAAAAATGATCATTTCACATTAGAGGGGGAGGGGGCGTCAATTTTTTTTATTCAACGGATATCCATTAAATTTTTAGCACGAGCATCGCTGTGCGGGTACTGCTAGTATAAAATATTATATTAAATTCATAATGCTATGATCATAGCGCAAAGACTACGCAAAAGTACGACCGACGACTATAAAAAAAATTTTAATTAAATTCCTGCGTGTACGTTTAAGCATATTAGTGACCCAATTACATTGTAAAATACTCTCTTTGGAGCTCATATCAGCGAAGTTTTGAAAAACGTTATTAAAAAGCACTTGCTGAGTTTTTGAAAAAGTGTTTTGAGTTCAAAAATCTAATGAAATATCGCACAAAATGTTGTGAAAAACTGTTCAATCATCCAGATAGAGAGCAATGACAACAACAAAAAACTCGCCCAAATGGAAAAATAAACACGAGAACAAACGTATGTTATTGCTGGTAAAAAAGATAAACACTCGACAGTATGTTGTTGTATTGTTATTACAAGAATTTAAAAAAAGTCCATTATTGCAAGAACCTGTCTTTGATGTGTACCGCAAGGGAAAGCTCTTTGTGTTATTTCAAGTATATTTCAATGAAGTAAAATATTTCAATCGCAATATTTTAAGGAAAATATATGGCTTCGTGTTATTTAAAACCGAACACTTTTGTTCCATGCAAAATCTTTCGGAATTTTAAGCGGATTTGAAATCAAGAGCAGTTTAATGCCGTTAAATTCAAATAACAGTAAATTCTCGAAAACATGCTTTGCTTTTTCATCTCATTCGAAAGAAAAACGAGCTGATGTGTGCATCACATCACTTCCTTTTACTCCAATTTAATGTCATTTTCTCATTATTGCAGTTTTAATATGATTCAATAGATTACTCTCTAAATATCACCAAGATTGGCCAAATTGAAACCAGATTTAAAAATGAAAAATTTGTCGCCAAGTTGGCGACAAAACTTGGCGACCAAAAGACTAGCGATATATCGCCAAGTGTCCACCAAATTATAACACCACTTGAGTTTACATCGAAATTAACAATGATTTCCCCCCCCCCCCCCAAAAAGGGGGAAAAGACCCTCTTTGGAGCATCCGAATGCAACCAAAAAAGAAGCTGCACTACTAGACCCCACTAGGAGTCTACGTACCAAATTTCAACTTTCTAGGACATTCCGTTCTTGAGTTATGCGACATACATGCACACATACGCACATACATACGTACATACAGACGTCACGAGAAAATTCGTTGTAATTAACTCGGGGATCGTCAAAATGGATATTTAGGGTGTCTGTGCGTTCCTAGGCACATAGCCACGTGTGGTCGGGTTGAAAAAAAAAATCAACACTCATTTGGGTGCGAGCAAAATGGAAATTAAGGCCGATTTTTGGGGGAAAATTTTTTCGCGAATACAATACTTCCTTTTTTGTAAAAGGAAGTAATGAGCTGCTGTAAACTTTGCAATCAGTAAGCAGTAAATGCAAGGCATTTATTAGCTCGACAATAGGTCTTTAAAATCTTATTATAGCGATTTAAGTATAAATTCCTAAGAAATCAGGGTTTGATTGCAGTCATTTTCTCAAAGTGTGCTCTGAGAAATGTCTTCAATATATAACTTTACTCGTGGTACCCGCACGGCTTTGCCCGTAGTAGAAAATGAAAAGGTCATTTGGTTCGCCTGTATATTTACAAATAATGGATGATGAATTTCTCGCCTTTTTGTTATGCTAAATGGCTCGCCCATGTTACGGTTCCACGTTATGATAATTCCGCAATTTAATATTCAACGTTGTGATAATTTGCTTGGTAAAATTTTCTTAAAATTGGAATAGAAAAAGAACAAAATGGAATTTTTGAAAACTCTCTTCGAGGTGCACACTCCCATGCTACAAACTAAGTTTGTGCCAAATTTCATGTAAATCGGCCGAACGATCTAGGCGCTATGCGCCTCACAGAGATCCAGACAGACAGACAGAGATTTAGGTAGACTTTCAGCTTTATTATTAGTAAAGAATATGAAATCAAGTCAAAAGATATTTTGCCAAGGAAGCTTATCTTTGGATGAGAAAAGTTATGTATGTTTCCGGAAAACGAGTAAGTATGGGGAGAAATCTGTGTGCATTTGTTCCCCCCCCCCCCCCCAATAGGGGGCTGTGGTGTAAAAATTTACATATTTCAGGGAATGATAAGTGCATAGTTTTTTAAAAAGCATGTCGGGGAGAAAATGAGTACCTATATTTCACGGTGAAACGAACATATTTGAATGAAAAAACGAGTATATTTGAGGAATAAGCCTACGTGTTTCAGGGAAGAGGTTTGTGTATTTTGAGAAAAGCGTGTAAGTTTCAGAGGAAAAATATCATAAATATTATTTATTTTAGGAAAAATGATATGAGTAATAAAAAATCAAAATTTTTAGGGGGGGGGGGGTTCCGGATAAGTTGTTAGTATTCCCTTTATTTTAATCTTTTATACCCTTAATGCCCGCTATTCCCAGCTTAAACGGAGGACCTTGAATTAACCATTGGTTAATTCAAGGAGCTGCAACAAAAGATTTTGCTGCAGCTCTTTAAACATCAACATAAATCCTTTTTCATCCAAATTTTATTTTGTAAATAACATTTGTTTTCTTGAATCTATTATGCCTTTAGGCGTAGAAAAATAAATAGATATGCTCAACGTAGATTTCTGTTATTGTTTGAATTTTCTCAGGGTGAGAGAGAGAGAGTTAGAGATTTGCAGTTTGACAGAGTTTCGAAAACTCTGGCACTTTCTGGCAGAACGAAATCACCCCGAACGAAAAACCTGTTGCAAGTTCCGAACAACAAGTATTTTTACTAACACGATCATTTTTCGAAACTCTAATGTAGGAGAGTCAATGGCGCAACAAGAAATTAGCTTTAGGGGGGGGGGGAACTCTTAAAATTTTCCCCTTCTGATAGGGGTACTCCCACCTACCCCATCTCCGCCGCTGTCTCGGAAAATGTTTCGGGGAGGAAAGGCTCGGGAGATATGTTTCATGCCTTCTGAATAAATTTTTAGGCGATTATAGGCGATATTTGTTGACGTTAGGGCAAGGGATGGGACTTAGAGGCTGCCACCGATCTTTTTTTTTTTTTTTTTTGAAAAATAGAGTTAAATTGATTTTCCCTCCGCGCAATTTTTCGAAGTTGAAGTTCCAAAAATGCATTCACAGACAAACTTTGATGATGTTATGGGCAAGAGACTCTAGAACTCTCGCCAAATATATTTCGAAATTAAAGTCTTGAAAAACGAAGTGTTAAAGCGATATTCAGTGATATTAGGTGGAGAGTCTACCCTCCGTTTGAACGATCTGCACCTTAAATGTTTCGATTTGTTCCTTTTTTTTTTTTTTTTTTTTCATTTTCAGATTTCTTAAGGCAGCATTCAGGCCCTTGCCCGAAAATTTTTCGAAATTGAGGTCTTAAAAGCGCGCCTGTAGACTATATTTGGTAACGTTAGGAGTTCTCAGTTCTTCAAAATAAATGCTCCAAAAAGCAATCTTAAGCGATTTTATCTGTAGTTAGAAGGCGAGGTGTCTGATAGCTCTCCCCTGGAAGTTGTTCGAAATTGAAGTGCTGAAATTAAGATTTAAGACACTAATTAACTGTTGTTGGGGAAGGGGGCTTCCGAAGCGCAGAGTTCTGAAGACTTCCAAAGGAAAAAGAAACAAACTAGGAATCTAGAAAAAAAACTTTGAAAATTTTTATTTTGAGGTTCTTTTATAAAGAAATTTAGATTTTTTCCAACATTCTTTTTTCTCCGTATTAAAATTACTTCATTTCCCCAAGGCACGTTCTTTTCTTCCCTTTAATAACAAGGAATATGTTTTTGAACATTCCACTCAGCCTTCTGGGGAGCACGGGTCTTGTGCCCCCCCCCCTCTCTGGTTTCCCCACTGAGTAGAATAACTTGATTTTACAATTAAAAATACATTTGGTGGCACGGACAACTAACATGAGAAATGCGCGTATTTCCATAATATCAAAAACATGCATTTTCTTAAAGTAAGAAAAAACAACGTCAAAAAAAGCGCAAATTGCAAATTTCGTCGGATGTCTTTTCATCCATAAGCTCATTACTTTTTGCATTGAGAAAGGCGTTCCCTGTAACGCCGAAACACGTGTCTGTTGTTATTGGCAAATTGTGCTTTTTTTTTTTTTTTGACGTTGTGTTTTTCTTACTTTACTGTTCAGCACAAAGGTATTTATTTATCTTATGCATCTCCTTACCTAGCATTGAATATGAAATACATTGCTCAATTTAATCAAAGAAGAAACTTTTCCAGTTTCTCAACCTTTCAACGCAATAACTGTTCCTTGCAGCTATGAAATTGCTTCATAATCGCTCGCACAAAGATTTTCCCATAATTACAGAGCAAATTATGACACACTCGTTTGGCTTTGAAAATGTAATTAAAAACTGTGCTACATCAAAATGGTGTAAAAATGCAACACGTTGGCTACTATGCTTTCAAATTAAATAAAAGACTTATTAAATGGCTAACTTCATGTTACCTAGGCACAAAATTATAAAAATATTTGCATAATTGATTCAGGATTAAAATTAAACCCATCTTTAACGCTAACAAAGTGTTGATCTTTCGACTGGAATGGGCTATCACAAAATTTGCCATTTTGGGCTTCAACAACTCTACTTTCTTGATTCATTTCTTCTGAAGGCATATTTTGTACTTCTAATTTTAGCTTTAAACGCAGTATGCATTCATTTTTCATTCTTTTGATTTCGATTTCTGTTCTGTTTATTTTTATTATCTTCCAAGTTCACGGAATTATCAATGCTTAAAACTTGCATTGAAACTTTTTTTTTTCTTGCAGTAAATTTGTACATTCAAAAAAAAGGCGGATTTTTTTCATTGTCTGACCATGGGTCGGTGGAAAAAAGAAATATGTTTCCACTGAAGTATTTTCAATCTGATTATTAACAATATAATGAATGAGTAACTAAAATAATTATGAATAAAAGAATAGATAGTGATGCAATAAACGATTAAATAAGTAAATTAATTGGTTAATAAATGCGAATTGATAAATAAGTGAAAAATAGTGAATGAAAAAAATAGGTGAATGAATGAATAAATAAGTGAACTTTAAATAGAGGAAGGCAAATGAATAAATAAGTGAACTTTAAAAGGGGAGAATGCAAATGAATAAATAAGTGAACTTTAAATGGAGGAATGCAAATGAATAAATAAGTGAACTTTAAATGGAGGAATGCAATAAAAAAAATAACTGAACGTTAAATAGAGGAATGAAAATGAATTAATAAGTGAACTTTAACTGGAGGAATGCAAATGAATAAATAAGTAAACTTTAAATGGAGGAATTCAAATGAATAAATAAGTGAACTTTAAATAGAGGAATGCAAATGCATAAATAAATGAACTTTAAATGGAGGAATGCAAATGAATAACTAAGTGAACTTTAAATGGAGGAAGGCAAATAAATAAATAAGTGAACTTTAAATGGAGGAATGCAAATGAATGAATAATTAAACTAATGCATGCGTGATTGAAAAAATAATTGAATAAGTCAACGAAATGAACTATTTCCCTTTACCCCATTCACTTTGGCCGCATGCACTTGACTAGTTTGAAAAAACATTTAAAATAAACGAAGTCTAATATTAATTAAGCAACTATTATTATGTCTCAATTAGTATTTAAAATGTTAAAAATAAAAACTTTATTATTTTATAATTAAAAAAAATAATTTTTGACTTATAGCAATTTTTAAAAATTTCTTGTAAATACAAGAAATTATTTGATCTTCTGAAACGACGTTTTCCTCACTGGAGGGGATTGCAATAGTTAATATTAATTTCCTGTGAAAAACAAGTTTTTTTGCAAAAACATTCAATAAATCCATGAATGCCGATTTTCCAGATGCAGAAAACATTTTTAACTACCAGTGTAAAAATATATTTGGCTTTTTTATTAAGTGTTTCTCCTGCAGCTTTGCACATGCTCCTCTGGATTGACTTAACCCCAAGCTAGAGCTCAGTATAATGTTCGGATATTGCAGCTATTAAAGAAGTGCTTGCTATCCCGTTTAAGTTTCGGTCACATTTGCTTCAGGGGCTTTTCTTGTAAATCAGGAAGTTGTCGAGCAATTACTGTATGCGTAACTAGCATTCCTTAAAGGTATCTGAGTCATCTCAGAAACATGGCTTGCTTCGATTGAGAATTTTCTGAGTTTTGCAGAAATATTCCAGGTTAATTTCAGGAAAGTTACTAATTTAAAGCGGTAAACTTTTCTGGTTTTGCCACATATGTTATATACATTGCTCGACATTGAAAATGCAACACCAAGAAGGAGTGTTCAGAAATTTATGCAAATTTTAGAGTAGACGTACATCGCTGAGTTATGTAAATGATGTAAAATGCGCAGCTCTCCGGCGCACGTGAAGTAAGATATAAGGGAAGAAACTTGCAGAATGAGCAATATTCGTGTCGTTATTTCTGACTGGAGAATTATAGAAGAAATTTTGCTTTTGTCTTGGAGGATACGTGCAACACATGAGAATGCCAGGCAGATACATACCGTCTCATACAGTGGCCCCCAAAAGTGTTCGTACACCTACGACTTTTAGTGAAATAGGAACCTATCCATTGGTTAGAATTAATATTTCGGAATAGCTATTTATTTATAAGATCTATGATCAATTTCCAACGAAACTAAATGAAATTTTTTTTTAATATTAAAACTTAATTTTTTTTGAAATCAAAAACCAAAAAGTGCCGGAAATGTTCTTCCAGCACTTTTTTAAAAGTCTTCGTACACTTATAAAAATGTCTATATACTATTGAATAATCTAACTTAGTACTAAGTTGTTATTTAGTAGAATATCATGCAGTATCAAGAACACCTTTTAAACGTCTGGGAATATATAGATTTCACTTTTTTTTTTTTTTTTTTTTTTTGCGCGTAATTTCTGAGTAAATGTTCAACTAAACTTCGAGTCTTGCTCTGTTTCTAGCTCTATTTTCTTTTCAAAGCCGTATTTTCGTAATCTACCCTCCAAATATCTCTAAATATGTTACATTAAGTTCAAATCTGGAGTTTGAAGGTGTATTTTCTAAACTTTAGGACAATTTTTGAGGCACGAGAAGCAAGCGTTGAAAACCGTGTGCTTCTTATCGTTATCTTGATAAAAAACAAAGTTGTTTCCGATAACCAAATTTTTGGCTAAGAGTTTAAAATTGCGAAATACACCGCCAGCTCAGTCATTTCCAGCCGAGGACTGCAGTTTCGTGCTTATTAGCACTCATCAGCCCGACATAGGAAAGTGACTGGGTCTGCTAATTCTATATTAGCTACCACTTTGTTACGCACTCTTGGCTTCCTTATGAGGTTTTCCATCTCCAACACACGCACTTTCCTATGCCGGGCTGATGAGTGTTAATAAGCACGAAACTGCAGTCCTCGGCTGGAAATGACTGAGCTGGCGGTGTATTTTTGCTTTAGCCCTGGCTAATGGGCGGAAATTTATTGAAGTTTAAAATATTTAAATGAACAGCATGATTCATGATTTCATCAAAATATTCCAGACTACCAAGTCCTGATGCTGATATGCACCCTCACACAAAAGCACCTTCACCGTCTTGATTAACTGGTCCAACTAAGTTCTTATGATTAAGTTCCTATTTTTTTTCTTCTATTTACAATTATACAATGATTTAACTAAAAATGTTGAATTCATTTTTATCTATAAATATGACGTAATTCCAAAACGTTTTGAGCTTATTTATCATTGATTTTGCGACGAAAAGCGTAAGTTTTCTGTTTTTCACACGGCCAAGAAAGTTCTGCGGAAAAATGTCCCATTTAATATAGCGAATCAGAGAACGTGGCGAACAATTTTAGGTGAACAATGAATGTAATAATTTTCATTTAACTCTGCAGAAACTTTTATAGCGCTCAAATGTGTATTTTTTATAAATTTTGAAACTGTAAATCTCCGATCATGCCTTGTCAACTTTGCCGGTTGACCTTTTCTTACCTTGCTTTCGGTTCGATTCTTTGCTTCACAGCATTTTATCAAGCATTTTACTATGGAATGGTATAAATTAACTAATTTGACGTTTCAAATCAAATAACCGCTCCTGTGAGGACAAAAATCAAATTTCGAATGGTGTTTTTTGGTTTTTTTACGAATACCAGCCATTTTAAAGTAATAAGCACAATATTAAGGAATAAATAAACAAAAAAAATAAAAGCGAAATGACTTTTAAGGGTCCACACAATGCAAAAATAATACAAAACGACATATGATAATTTTAATCATGAATTTATTCGAAAATATTGAGATGACTTTTGTGGAGTATTATTTCTTTGTCTCTTCGTTTTTTGACCCATTTCAAAAAGGAGATCCATCAATATTTTGAAAAAACTACAGGGTTTTATTTAAAATGACATAGGAATGATGTGAAAAAATACTGGACATCATATTCGAATTCAGTTTCGCGTTATTTAGGTTTTACTAAAAAAAATTCAAAGTGTACGAACACTTTTGGCAGCCACTGTATATAAAATGAGAAACTATTTAACACATTTTAATATGTGTCTATTTAGTTTATATGATGCAATCTAAAATTTTCCTTTTTACACAACAAGTTTCCACACAACAAGTTACTGAACTACAAAACTTTTTTTTTTCAGAGAATAAAACTAACTTCTAAAAAATTAAGAGAGCCAATTTTCAATATTTGCTGCTTCGATGTTTTGTTGATATTGCACTTACAATCAAGGAGGGATTTATTTTAATTTATAAACTGCATAAATTATTCTAGAACGTCTTTCGAGAACATCGATAAATAAATGTACGCTTACACTTACCTGTTCCGTAACAGCGTTCTTAGCACTTTCGGAGACGCGGGAGCGCAACAAGTTAGTGAAGAAATATTCTCGAAGTAGCATCTTTTTAAGAGACCCCTCATGACTATTTCGAGATAAAGCAGCCGATTTACCTGCCACCTGTCAGCGCCCCCTGTGGAAATCAATAGAATATCTCCTAAAACCGTCAAACATATTTTCATTTAAGAAAATAAGGCGTTAAGTTCGGGTGAGGAAATGAAAAATGAATTCGCATTCCCGATCTCTGCGTTCGGTTGGGCATAAAAAAAATTAGAAAAGCCAAACTATGCAATGAATTCATCAAACTTGGTTCACTTGTAGCTGTCCAAATGACATTTTAATTTGATTTCTAACTTTCATTTTCCATTCCATTATCAAAGAAAAACTTAATAAAATCAGTTTTTTTTTTTTTTAATGAACAGCTGCACTAATAAAATTGTTTCTATTTCTATTTGAATGAAAACTTAGAAATTATTGAAAAAAATATGTTTAATATTAAAAGAATATTTTTTAGAAATTGAGTAATTTTATGGAAGTTTAAAATCTTAAATTCTTTTTCAACTCTCATAGAAAACAGGATGTGTATATATATATATATATATACATATATATATATATATATATATATATATATATATATATACTAGAGGCTCGTCCCGAGGCTTGTTCGGGTTGAAATATTATCTGTCGTAAATAAATATTATGCAGATTTTTTTTTTAAATATTATTGTATGCAGGATTTTTTGTTTTTTTTTTAATGAGGTTTTGAAAGAAATTGATTCACTCCACTTCCCAATCAAGAGAGACCAACCTTTACTTCCCCGTGAAAAATATGTACTTTCCATATGTAACGTTGTACTGCTCATAATTCTACGTTTAACCTTCAGATTTGATGATGGTGATGGTTTATGAAATTTTTATTAGAAATTAATTACTTATATTGGAAATGGAAATGCACAAGGACCATGAGAGATTTCGAAGAATATTTCTGACTGACCAGAAATAATAATACTTTCAATCATATTAGTCCATATTGACTATACTTGGGGGTCCAGTTCCATTGCATACATAAGACAAATTGAAGTTTCACAACGAAATTATTGGAAAACCCCCTTATTTTTAATAGAACGAATATGGGTTCTAAAAGTGCTCTTAAGATACAGAAATCGTACAGAGTTAATAAAAGTACACGACTTTAAACGGGCTTGAAGTTTATCTCCACGCATTTATGAAGGGAACCATAGGAATATTTTAATAAAAGTCACCAGCAGATGCGAAAATAACACCTCTCAAAATATAGTCTTAATCTTTTAGTTCTTTTAAAGTTTTATCCACGACTTCTATATTCAAATGGTGCTTCATCGAACATCCGTCCTACATTATGGGGTAGACATTTTAAATACGCTTTCCAAATGGCTTGTCGCGAGGTCCAATTGACTGCAAACATGAGAACATATGAAGAATACGTGAATATAAAATAAAATTATTTTATTTAGAATTTAAAAACATAGACGTCGTACATCCTGCCACCAGCAGGCATGCAAGTAGGAGACAGAATCTAGCAAATAAGCGACTCGCTTATAAATAAATGTTTTTGCTGTTGCCACGCACTCGGTGTCTAAACTTTTCAGGATGAAGTAAAATGACATGTAAATTCGACTGAATATGCAAAAATAATAAGTCCTCCATAGGCCCTTTTTTTTCCTTATGAAACGTATAGTCTTTCTGAAGGAAGACATTCAAAGTAGTTTAGATCTAGAGTGGTCAGGTCTTCCACAGTAGGGGAAAAAGGACAGTTCAACGCCAGCCGGCGGCACTGCGGCTATGCATCTGCAATCCGGCTCATAGCCGCCTCCCACTCCCCCTCCGACCTTGGGGATGACCTTGGGGTTGCGCCTCGAACTTGAAGAAGGTGACCACCGCGTTTTAGATATTTTCCCGCATTTTTTGGACTTTGTCATTTTTACCGTGAAAGGTTACGAATAGTTTTCGCGCGTTTTAGATATTTTCCCGCGTTTTTGTACTTAGAATATTTTCCGTGATTTTTTCTTTGTAACGAAGGTTTTCACAAAAATAATTAATTAAAAGATGATGGTCCCACCAACCAACCAGGTGTATTAAATACACCCTATCAACCTTTTTTTTCATTTAGGTCTTAGACTATTTTCCAGTCTTTTGATCTTCAATTATTTTCCTACATATTTGAACTTTGAATATTTTCCGTTTTTAGATATTTTGCCGCGAATTTTATTTATTTTCGGTCATACTGGACTTAGTTGTTTTTTCTCACAAACTTTTACGAGGATATTTTCACGCGTTTTGATTTATTTTCAAGCATTTTAGAGTTCGAGGATTATTTTACCGTTTTAGTCTTAGACTATTCTAAAGTCTTTTAATCTTTGATTATTTTCTCACTCTCTTAGTCTTTCACTATTTTTAATCATTTCAGACTTTGAATATTTTTCACAAGTTAGATTTTTCTTTCATGCATTTTTGGACTGGAAATTTTTTCACATCCATACATTTAGGATTTCGATTATTTTTTTCTAGTTAGGTCTTTGACTATTTTAAAGCTCTTTTGTCTATTTTTAGCAATTTGTAGACTTAGTTTATTTTTATACCTTTTGATTTCTAATTACTTTTTCATCTTTTATTCATTTACAAGTGTAATCGACTTTATCATTTTTCCAACTTAAACTATTTTTTTCATCATTTAGGAGTTCAATTGTATTTTCATACATATTTACACTTAAAATATTTTTCGAATTTTGATTTTCTTTTTCATGCATTTCAAACTTTATCATTTTTACAACTTTGATTCTTTGCACGAATTTCAAAACTTGCAATCAATTTACTCTTAGTAGTAATTAACACTTATCATTAACAAATTTTCACGAATTTTAAAAATCAACTTAATTAATTTTTTCCAGTAAGCAAATTTCGCACTCAAGTTACATTTCATCACTACATATGCTTTTCAAGAGATTCATTTAATTTATCACATTTTATTTAATCAACTCCAATAATTATTTTTTGATTAGTATTTAACTTAGTCATTTCATCGCATAGTATTTTACTTTATTATTTTTTTTTCATACAAGCACTCTTGTTAGAATAAAACAAAATTTTCATGAATTTGAATCACTTTGACTATTTCATTTTCCCAATAATATTTTATTTTACTTTAACATATTCTCACGCGTTTTACTATTTATCATTCATTTACCAAAGTGATGAAAAATGTTCCCACTCTTATATTCAAAATACAACTCCTTCAATATAGTTATTTTCCAAGACGAAAGTTAACAAGTTTTTCTAAATTATTACTTTACAGCCAACTAATTTCATTAACAGAGTTTTCAATACAATTTATAAATTTCAGTTTTATTTATTAATTTTTCATCCGCATGCAAATAAATTCAAAGTCGCAAATTTCATTCAAGTTGGCTTCAATTTTGTATAACTGAAGAAGCTTCCAACAAAACACTCCCACATCACAACCAAGACTTACAAAAGATATTTTTACAAAATTTCAAATCATTTCAAGAATATACACACTCATAGAAAATCCCCAACAAAATAAAATAAAAAGTTGGCTTAACACAATTTTAGACCTATCACAAGTACTATATTTGCTCCTTTTAAAGAATTTTCATTAAACTTCGAATTAATTTAATGCTAGTTCATGATCAACATAAACAGATAGGAACAGACACATACAATCTTCGTGAAAAAAAAAAACCCCGGAAACAATAGTAAATTTATCATACGAAGAAAAAAATATTTTAAAGTCAAAAATCCAACCTTTGTAGGAAAAGACTCCTCCAATACTTATGCATTGATGCATTATTGAAGATAATGAATAATATTACAAAATATGCGTCGATTTTAAATTTAACAACGGCATAAAATGTAATATTATCCAAACTTCATTTCCATGCCTTCCTAGAATGTTCTGACTGCAACCAACACTCTCTTCGCTAAGCGTCCATCCACATCGAAAGCACAATGGATAATGAAAGATGAAACATAGGCTTATCTCAGATTTTATCTTATCATAGTGAGTCATGGAATTCACGTGGTAAGATTTCAACTCAATACTAACGGCTGTAAACACATGTAACCTCTTTTATCGCTGATAAATGTTAGGTATCACAACAAAACCATTTGTAATAATCTTATCGCCCAAAAACTTAATTAAAGAAGATACATCGATTTAAATCTTTATTTGAAACTAATTTCCTAATTAATTTCAAAACCACTGTCGACGATTTATTTATTTTTTATTTTTTCCCGAACTTGAACTGTCTACAAAGTTATTCTATTCTATTCGTTTCTCATGCACACACACACACACACACACACACACACTTAAAGACTTAATTTTTTCTATTCGCAATCATTCCACCATAACATTTTACATTTTCAAAAAGACCATAGTTATTACTTTTTTAAACTGAGTTGTTTTCCAATGATTATTTCACTGTGGAGATTATTTTCAATGCGTTCTTATTCTTTTAATAGTTTTCATCAATTAAGCATTACAATTATTTATTCTTCCAAAAACATAGCGATTTTCACATTTCCAAAAAATATTTCTAGTGATTTTATTTTTACAACAGCGAATTCAATTTCCTTAGAAATTTTCGAATGTATTTTGACATATTAAAACGAATGCATTATTCAAGTTATACATATGTACATGGTGTAGCAATCAACCTTGAATGAATAATTGCAGGTCTTAACATATAAAAAAAAATTTCAACTTGTCAGAATATTTCTTTTTTTTTTTTTTTTTGTTTCAAAACAATATTTTTTCAAACTTGTAATATTTTTCTACTTAGAAAATGAAATCAAATATTTTTTTTTTCTTCAATTATATAAAATGTTTTTAAGAATTAATTTCTCAAACTTGTAATGTATTTCCACCAATTAAAAAAAAAATCAATTTTTTTTTCCAATCATATAAAAATAAATTTTTAATCTTACAAAAATAATTTTTTCCGCAAAAATATTTTTTTCAAAACAAAAAATAATATTTTTATAACATATTATTTTTTTTCTTTTCAACCTTTTTTCACAAAACTTTTTTTTTTTCATTTTTTTTTTTTCAAATTTACAAAAAATAAATTTAATCAACTGAATCTTCAAACAGAATGATTTAATTAATTTTAAAACTAGCAATCACTTTACTTTTTGTATTAATAACAACTATTGTTAATCCATTTACTCTTTGCACTCTCAGTATTAATTAGCACACATGCATTACAAATAATAGTAATGTTTAAGATACTTATAAATCATTCACTCAAGCTTTCAAATATCCAATTATCATGTTATTGTTCAATCATGTGGGGGAACTTGCAATGAAACTTTACTCATCAATCGAAATTATAAGCGAAAATATCACATTTTTAGCAATTAATATAATCATACAATTAACTTTGAATTTTAAGAAAATTAAAAAAACTATTATACACTTAGTAAACACATAGGTCGAAATGGTTTACGATCAGGTGAGTGTCTTTTATCAATTGAGAGAACAACATAGTTGAGAAAGAGCGCTCACATTTCATATTAGAATTTATAAGTCTTTAAGGTATTTCTTCAATATTGAATTCAGTATTAATACGTATGAATTTCAACATGTGAATGTGACTGTATATTATTTTTCAACCCATTAACTTGTTTAAGGTTCACTATCATAATTTTCAACTTTTTCTTAACATATGTTGAAATATTTTATGTGTGTCAATCTATTGAAATATCACAAAAATCATATTCTCACTCAAACTTTATTACAATACCATACAGTGAAACAAACAAAATACAGCCATTCTAAAGTTTGCTTACAAGAAAACGCATGTAGAAATATATGAAAGATTAATTTCAAAGCACAAATCATCAACTATATACAACGCAAAGCAATAAAACAAGTTTAACTGCCTTAAAGGATAACAGATACATTTTGAAGGATAGAGATAATTCATTTATAAAACTTATTAATTTACTGCTTAGCTAAAGGTGCGTATTTCGCAGTCTGAACTTCCACATTGACAATATGATCCAACGTCCACCCAGATCCAAGTTGTATAAACACCTCTAAGGCGTTTTCAACCTGACCAATAGCATCATTCAAATGTTCTAAGATAGTGTCCTTAACAAGTTCTATTCGCATTACACTTCTAAAATAAGAAGTAATCAAATTATCATCATCATCATCATCATTATCATTATCACCAACATGACGACTCAGCACTGCCTTCATTACTATGCACCATTTAATGCTTCGTTTTTCATCTATTTCATCCTCCAATATTTGAATAATTTGGGGTCTTAACTCATCAAAACACATTTTTATGTCTTGAGAATTTTGAGGAGCAGGTGTTACAAACTCCGTAGCAAAAACACCGAATGTAGTTTGTCGAGTAGGTTTTAATCTCTTTGGGACATGAGTTTTCACTGTAACTTGCTTCACTGCACTATGCATAACACGAACGTGATGCAAAAGGGTAGATTTACTAGCAAGCACTTTTCCGCACTGATCACATGTATAGCTTCGTCCATGTATCAGGATATGCCTTTTCAAACTATCCTCTCGTTTAAACTTTCTGTCACATTTCGAACATGCAAAGGTGGTAGTAGAATTATGAATCTTCAAATGACGATTCAAAGCAGATTTCCACTTGAATGACTTTCCACATTCTTGACATATGAATGAGGGACCATGCTCCTTAATATGTAGATTCAAATGCTTTCTTTCATCGAATAGCATGTCACACTTTTCACATCTATAAGACTTCTTTCTAGAATGTATCTTTTGATGACTTCTCAAAGTAGACTCACGCCCAAAGGAAGCATTACATTTCATACAACAAAATGGTTTCATTCCTGAATGAGTCTTAAGATGTTGATTCAAATTTGAATTTGAACTAAATTGCTTCCCACATGAAGCACATACCTGTAAAAGATATAAAGGAAAAATAAATCAAAAATTATCAGAAACTTTTTTTATTTAAGTCAATTCTATCATTGAAAATAGCATTTAAAACACTAGCACATATGAAGTTTCGTGCTATATACTTTCTCAACATCATTTCATCATCTAAATTTAAACTCAAATGAAATGTAAATAAATACATAAAACGTGAAAACAAAACTCCTGTTTACATCATATTCAATTCTTTTAATAAGACAAGAATCCGAAAGTTGAAATTTTATAAAAGTTCATTTAAAAATACAGCACACAATATCGTTTACTGTTCCGCTACCAAAATTCAGCATGTACAATTTTTCCACTAAACTAACAAGCTTCTTTAGAATATTAAAGTAAGATGCTTATCAAATAAGCGCAAACCTTCAAGTAAGCACATTCTATGAAAATATTAATCAATTTTCATGAAATGAATATTTCGTACTCACACTTTTGAAATAGAAAAATTGGTGAAATCTTTACCCAAAATCATTTATTATATTATTTTCATACTGCTTGAGCCCTCAAATATTTCAACAAAAGAATTATCACATAACACACTCAAAAATAAATACTTACATGTGATGATAAAACATCTTCACGACTCACACCACCATCAACAATATTCGAGTTTTCCCTATGATTTTCCATTAGAAAAGCTCTAAAGAAATTCGAAACACCAAGTTAAAATTTTCAACTGTTCGAAAAAGTTTTTCGATAGAAGTTAACTTCAGCACAGAAAACCTCCCGTCACGATCGGAATGGAATCCAAACCACCAAATGATCTTTCGAAGTAACCACATCAAATTTATACTTTCGAAGGATGCGTTAAACAAAAAGGTGAAATTATCAACCAATGAGAATGCTAAATGAAATGGATGAGAGAACCAATGAGCTTAATGCATCTGTTTGAATACAGTCCTTTCACAACAGTAAAAAATAAAACAAAATTAATAAATAAATACAGATAAATTCAATCCATATGTGACCATCAAGATCTTTCTCAAAATTTGTCGAAGACTACTCTGAGTGGAGTTGAGTTGTTTTTCTCAAAATTAAAGTTTCAGGATGTGCCATGACTTTTAATTTTGAGAAAAACAACTCAACTCCACTCAGAGTAGTCTTCGACAAATTTTGAGAAAGATCTTGATGGTCACATATGGATTGAATTTATCTGTATTTATTTATTAATTTTGTTTTATTTTTTACTGTTGTGAAAGGACTGTATTCAAACAGATGCATTAAGCTCATTGGTTCTCTCATCCATTTCATTTAGCATTCTCATTGGTTGATAATTTCACCTTTTTGTTTAACGCATCCTTCGAAAGTATAAATTTGATGTGGTTACTTCGAAAGATCATTTGGTGGTTTGGATTCCATTCCGATCGTGACGGGAGGTTTTCTGTGCTGAAGTTAACTTCTATCGAAAAACTTTTTCGAACAGTTGAAAATTTTAACTTGGTGTTTCGAATTTCTTTAGAGCTTTTCTAATGGAAAATCATAGGGAAAACTCGAATATTGTTGATGGTGGTGTGAGTCGTGAAGATGTTTTATCATCACATGTAAGTATTTATTTTTGAGTGTGTTATGTGATAATTCTTTTGTTGAAATATTTGAGGGCTCAAGCAGTATGAAAATAATATAATAAATGATTTTGGGTAAAGATTTCACCAATTTTTCTATTTCAAAAGTGTGAGTACGAAATATTCATTTCATGAAAATTGATTAATATTTTCATAGAATGTGCTTACTTGAAGGTTTGCGCTTATTTGATAAGCATCTTACTTTAATATTCTAAAGAAGCTTGTTAGTTTAGTGGAAAAATTGTACATGCTGAATTTTGGTAGCGGAACAGTAAACGATATTGTGTGCTGTATTTTTAAATGAACTTTTATAAAATTTCAACTTTCGGATTCTTGTCTTATTAAAAGAATTGAATATGATGTAAACAGGAGTTTTGTTTTCACGTTTTATGTATTTATTTACATTTCATTTGAGTTTAAATTTAGATGATGAAATGATGTTGAGAAAGTATATAGCACGAAACTTCATATGTGCTAGTGTTTTAAATGCTATTTTCAATGATAGAATTGACTTAAATAAAAAAAGTTTCTGATAATTTTTGATTTATTTTTCCTTTATATCTTTTACAGGTATGTGCTTCATGTGGGAAGCAATTTAGTTCAAATTCAAATTTGAATCAACATCTTAAGACTCATTCAGGAATGAAACCATTTTGTTGTATGAAATGTAATGCTTCCTTTGGGCGTGAGTCTACTTTGAGAAGTCATCAAAAGATACATTCTAGAAAGAAGTCTTATAGATGTGAAAAGTGTGACATGCTATTCGATGAAAGAAAGCATTTGAATCTACATATTAAGGAGCATGGTCCCTCATTCATATGTCAAGAATGTGGAAAGTCATTCAAGTGGAAATCTGCTTTGAATCGTCATTTGAAGATTCATAATTCTACTACCACCTTTGCATGTTCGAAATGTGACAGAAAGTTTAAACGAGAGGATAGTTTGAAAAGGCATATCCTGATACATGGACGAAGCTATACATGTGATCAGTGCGGAAAAGTGCTTGCTAGTAAATCTACCCTTTTGCATCACGTTCGTGTTATGCATAGTGCAGTGAAGCAAGTTACAGTGAAAACTCATGTCCCAAAGAGATTAAAACCTACTCGACAAACTACATTCGGTGTTTTTGCTACGGAGTTTGTAACACCTGCTCCTCAAAATTCTCAAGACATAAAAATGTGTTTTGATGAGTTAAGACCCCAAATTATTCAAATATTGGAGGATGAAATAGATGAAAAACGAAGCATTAAATGGTGCATAGTAATGAAGGCAGTGCTGAGTCGTCATGTTGGTGATAATGATAATGATGATGATGATGATGATAATTTGATTACTTCTTATTTTAGAAGTGTAATGCGAATAGAACTTGTTAAGGACACTATCTTAGAACATTTGAATGATGCTATTGGTCAGGTTGAAAACGCCTTAGAGGTGTTTATACAACTTGGATCTGGGTGGACGTTGGATCATATTGTCAATGTGGAAGTTCAGACTGCGAAATACGCACCTTTAGCTAAGCAGTAAATTAATAAGTTTTATAAATGAATTATCTCTATCCTTCAAAATGTATCTGTTATCCTTTAAGGCAGTTAAACTTGTTTTATTGCTTTGCGTTGTATATAGTTGATGATTTGTGCTTTGAAATTAATCTTTCATATATTTCTACATGCGTTTTCTTGTAAGCAAACTTTAGAATGGCTGTATTTTGTTTGTTTCACTGTATGGTATTGTAATAAAGTTTGAGTGAGAATATGATTTTTGTGATATTTCAATAGATTGACACACATAAAATATTTCAACATATGTTAAGAAAAAGTTGAAAATTATGATAGTGAACCTTAAACAAGTTAATGGGTTGAAAAATAATATACAGTCACATTCACATGTTGAAATTCATACGTATTAATACTGAATTCAATATTGAAGAAATACCTTAAAGACTTATAAATTCTAATATGAAATGTGAGCGCTCTTTCTCAACTATGTTGTTCTCTCAATTGATAAAAGACACTCACCTGATCGTAAACCATTTCGACCTATGTGTTTACTAAGTGTATAATAGTTTTTTTAATTTTCTTAAAATTCAAAGTTAATTGTATGATTATATTAATTGCTAAAAATGTGATATTTTCGCTTATAATTTCGATTGATGAGTAAAGTTTCATTGCAAGTTCCCCCACATGATTGAACAATAACATGATAATTGGATATTTGAAAGCTTGAGTGAATGATTTATAAGTATCTTAAACATTACTATTATTTGTAATGCATGTGTGCTAATTAATACTGAGAGTGCAAAGAGTAAATGGATTAACAATAGTTGTTATTAATACAAAAAGTAAAGTGATTGCTAGTTTTAAAATTAATTAAATCATTCTGTTTGAAGATTCAGTTGATTAAATTTATTTTTTGTAAATTTGAAAAAAAAAAAAAAAAAATGAAAAAAAAAAAGTTTTGTGAAAAAAGGTTGAAAAGAAAAAAAATAATATGTTATAAAAATATTATTTTTTGTTTTGAAAAAAATATTTTTGCGGAAAAAATTATTTTTGTAAGATTAAAAATTTATTTTTATATGATTGGAAAAAAAAATTGATTTTTTTTTTAATTGGTGGAAATACATTACAAGTTTGAGAAATTAATTCTTAAAAACATTTTATATAATTGAAGAAAAAAAAAATATTTGATTTCATTTTCTAAGTAGAAAA
The DNA here is from genome assembly GCF_026930045.1 of Uloborus diversus. NCBI lineage: Eukaryota > Metazoa > Arthropoda > Arachnida > Araneae > Uloboridae > Uloborus > Uloborus diversus. The sequence continues at coordinate 152,346,937 of NC_072738.1, read as the reverse complement.
ATATTACAAGTTTGAAAAAATATTGTTTTGAAACAAAAAAAAAAAAAAGAAATATTCTGACAAGTTGAAATTTTTTTTTATATGTTAAGACCTGCAATTATTCATTCAAGGTTGATTGCTACACCATGTACATATGTATAACTTGAATAATGCATTCGTTTTAATATGTCAAAATACATTCGAAAATTTCTAAGGAAATTGAATTCGCTGTTGTAAAAATAAAATCACTAGAAATATTTTTTGGAAATGTGAAAATCGCTATGTTTTTGGAAGAATAAATAATTGTAATGCTTAATTGATGAAAACTATTAAAAGAATAAGAACGCATTGAAAATAATCTCCACAGTGAAATAATCATTGGAAAACAACTCAGTTTAAAAAAGTAATAACTATGGTCTTTTTGAAAATGTAAAATGTTATGGTGGAATGATTGCGAATAGAAAAAATTAAGTCTTTAAGTGTGTGTGTGTGTGTGTGTGTGTGTGTGTGTGTGTGTGTGTGTGTGTGTGTGCATGAGAAACGAATAGAATAGAATAACTTTGTAGACAGTTCAAGTTCGGGAAAAAATAAAAAATAAATAAATCGTCGACAGTGGTTTTGAAATTAATTAGGAAATTAGTTTCAAATAAAGATTTAAATCGATGTATCTTCTTTAATTAAGTTTTTGGGCGATAAGATTATTACAAATGGTTTTGTTGTGATACCTAACATTTATCAGCGATAAAAGAGGTTACATGTGTTTACAGCCGTTAGTATTGAGTTGAAATCTTACCACGTGAATTCCATGACTCACTATGATAAGATAAAATCTGAGATAAGCCTATGTTTCATCTTTCATTATCCATTGTGCTTTCGATGTGGATGGACGCTTAGCGAAGAGAGTGTTGGTTGCAGTCAGAACATTCTAGGAAGGCATGGAAATGAAGTTTGGATAATATTACATTTTATGCCGTTGTTAAATTTAAAATCGACGCATATTTTGTAATATTATTCATTATCTTCAATAATGCATCAATGCATAAGTATTGGAGGAGTCTTTTCCTACAAAGGTTGGATTTTTGACTTTAAAATATTTTTTTCTTCGTATGATAAATTTACTATTGTTTCCGGGGTTTTTTTTTTTTCACGAAGATTGTATGTGTCTGTTCCTATCTGTTTATGTTGATCATGAACTAGCATTAAATTAATTCGAAGTTTAATGAAAATTCTTTAAAAGGAGCAAATATAGTACTTGTGATAGGTCTAAAATTGTGTTAAGCCAACTTTTTATTTTATTTTGTTGGGGATTTTCTATGAGTGTGTATATTCTTGAAATGATTTGAAATTTTGTAAAAATATCTTTTGTAAGTCTTGGTTGTGATGTGGGAGTGTTTTGTTGGAAGCTTCTTCAGTTATACAAAATTGAAGCCAACTTGAATGAAATTTGCGACTTTGAATTTATTTGCATGCGGATGAAAAATTAATAAATAAAACTGAAATTTATAAATTGTATTGAAAACTCTGTTAATGAAATTAGTTGGCTGTAAAGTAATAATTTAGAAAAACTTGTTAACTTTCGTCTTGGAAAATAACTATATTGAAAGAGTTGTATTTTGAATATAAGAGTGGGAACATTTTTCATCACTTTGGTAAATGAATGATAAATAGTAAAACGCGTGAGAATATGTTAAAGTAAAATAAAATATTATTGGGAAAATGAAATAGTCAAAGTGATTCAAATTCATGAAAATTTTGTTTTATTCTAACAAGAGTGCTTGTATGAAAAAAAAAATAATAAAGTAAAATACTATGCGATGAAATGACTAAGTTAAATACTAATCAAAAAATAATTATTGGAGTTGATTAAATAAAATGTGATAAATTAAATGAATCTCTTGAAAAGCATATGTAGTGATGAAATGTAACTTGAGTGCGAAATTTGCTTACTGGAAAAAATTAATTAAGTTGATTTTTAAAATTCGTGAAAATTTGTTAATGATAAGTGTTAATTACTACTAAGAGTAAATTGATTGCAAGTTTTGAAATTCGTGCAAAGAATCAAAGTTGTAAAAATGATAAAGTTTGAAATGCATGAAAAAGAAAATCAAAATTCGAAAAATATTTTAAGTGTAAATATGTATGAAAATACAATTGAACTCCTAAATGATGAAAAAAATAGTTTAAGTTGGAAAAATGATAAAGTCGATTACACTTGTAAATGAATAAAAGATGAAAAAGTAATTAGAAATCAAAAGGTATAAAAATAAACTAAGTCTACAAATTGCTAAAAATAGACAAAAGAGCTTTAAAATAGTCAAAGACCTAACTAGAAAAAAATAATCGAAATCCTAAATGTATGGATGTGAAAAAATTTCCAGTCCAAAAATGCATGAAAGAAAAATCTAACTTGTGAAAAATATTCAAAGTCTGAAATGATTAAAAATAGTGAAAGACTAAGAGAGTGAGAAAATAATCAAAGATTAAAAGACTTTAGAATAGTCTAAGACTAAAACGGTAAAATAATCCTCGAACTCTAAAATGCTTGAAAATAAATCAAAACGCGTGAAAATATCCTCGTAAAAGTTTGTGAGAAAAAACAACTAAGTCCAGTATGACCGAAAATAAATAAAATTCGCGGCAAAATATCTAAAAACGGAAAATATTCAAAGTTCAAATATGTAGGAAAATAATTGAAGATCAAAAGACTGGAAAATAGTCTAAGACCTAAATGAAAAAAAAGGTTGATAGGGTGTATTTAATACACCTGGTTGGTTGGTGGGACCATCATCTTTTAATTAATTATTTTTGTGAAAACCTTCGTTACAAAGAAAAAATCACGGAAAATATTCTAAGTACAAAAACGCGGGAAAATATCTAAAACGCGCGAAAACTATTCGTAACCTTTCACGGTAAAAATGACAAAGTCCAAAAAATGCGGGAAAATATCTAAAACGCGGTGGTCACCTTCTTCAAGTTCGAGGCGCAACCCCAAGGTCATCCCCAAGGTCGGAGGGGGAGTGGGAGGCGGCTATGAGCCGGATTGCAGATGCATAGCCGCAGTGCCGCCGGCTGGCGTTGAACTGTCCTTTTTCCCCTACTTTCCACCTCTAAGTAAAATTGCTACAATTTAGTGAAAAATAAAAAAACGTACACACAGTTGCGGAGTTTGCTGTCTGGCTGTTGATTTTGGTTAAATTTATTAAACTTTCTGCAGTTCCATCGGATATGCCGAAAAACATTAATTTGCGTTCTGGTTTCATAAGCTAGTTTCTGATCGATTACTAATTTCGTTGCGTGATTGGAAACGTACTCATTCAGTAGGTTGCAATCATGTATCAATCTTGTCCAGAACATAGAAAAATACAAAAAACGCTCTCTCCCTCTCTCTTTATAATATTAGTATAGATGTCACTGTGCAAATTTGTGGCTTCCATTCAAAGAAGAAATTTTTTGAATAGGTTCAGTTGTTCCGGATATTTTCCGGATCTTATAAACATACAAAAATAACCCCTCTCTCTTTATAATATTTGCATAGATAAGAAACCTCAATGGGTAGCCCGAAATGCATGCAAAAATACAACATTTAAAAACACGTATTAATATCGTCTATCTTCACTATTTGAAATTAAAAACTCATTTGCTTGAAGCGAATCCCAATTATAATTCATTTGAATTAACTTTGATGCATTAACATTCTGCGACTCTAAATGGTTCACAATCTCAAGGCCAATTTCATTCGGATGCGCGCCCGTGCTAAATGACTTATCCTCAGCAGCCTCAAACACATGCAAAGGATTGGCGGATCTAAATTTAAACTCGATACCATCCCTCAGCATACAGTTCAGAGTACAGTGAAACCTGTGTAAGTTGACCACTCGCGGTGCAGAACTTTGGCGGTCAACTTAGACAGGTGGTCAACTTATAAAGGGTGGTAATGTTTTTTTTTTTTTTTTTGTAATTTCTTGCACCATGTATTCATTTTTTGAGTAATTCACCCTTACTCTTTCTGTTCAACTCACTTTCATTGTTTAACATCATTGAAAGTGAAACAATTATTAAAAATACTATCCAAATAATTTTTTTACTTTTTAATGTTTTTAACTATAATAGACACTGTAGTTTTAGAAATTCCATATGTGCCAACTAATTCTCTCTGGCTTTCTCCATTTTAAATCAATTTTAATATTTCATACTTTTTATTAATCTCAAGTTCAACTAACTTTCTTTTTGAAGTCTTTTTATGTAAAACTTATAGCACAAAGAGCAACAAACTCGACTCTCCCAGTTCATAAAGGCACAATTAAAATATCCTATCTCTTAATCCCTTGCACCAGAAATATGTAACTTTATTCATTAGCAGGCCCAGATCTGCGTATCCGCAGTGTGAGGGGCCCGTGTCCTTAAAGGGGCTACCGGCCTTAGAATTTGAAGAAAAAATGGAAAAAAATAGAACTAAGACTTACTTACTTTACAAATAGACACTGCTGGCCACTAGGGAGGGCCTTTACATATTTTGTAGTAGGGGGACCCAAAATGTATAGATACGGGCCTGCTCTTTGTAGCACAATTCCTGTGTTGGCACAACATATTGCAACTGAAAGAAAAGACTTTGAACTTTTCTACTGACACCTATTTTCATTGAACAGAGTACAACAAGCTATCTCAAATAGAACAACAAATGAAAAACAAGTTTGGAGAAGATAGAGCAGCATAAGCTTTATGCTGCAGTTTAGTTAGTAAAATACTAGTCCGTTATCAAAGCATTAAAAACATTCTTAGAAAGCTATCAAAAAGAAAATAATAATAATAATAATAAATAAATAAATAAATAGATAATAAAATAAAATAATTTGCTGAAAAAAGTTTAAGAAAATAAACCAAGTGGTCAACTTACACAGGGTTTTTTACAATACTCCAAACCAAATTTGGCGTACATTAGTGGTCAAGATAGATAGGTGGTCAAGATAGAGAAGTGGTCAAGCTACAGAGGTTTTCCTTCATTACATGAGATAGGACTAATTCCGTTCCTGACAAAAGCGGTCAACATAGACAGGTGGTCAACTTACAAGGGTGGTCAACTTTACAGGTTTTGCTGTAATAGTAACCGTTGAACATATTTTTGACATACGATTGCAGAACAATCATCATTCGTGCTTACGTATATAAGAATTCATCAGTACGAAACAGAAACTGGTAGCGAAGACAAACTATTGGTGCAAAAAAAATAGTATAAGTACAGATATGCATAACTTATAGCCTATGTCACACAGTAGAATGCACTTTTTATGTAGTGAAAGAATTTTTCAAATAGCTGCAATGGTTCCGGAGATTACCTCGAACATATTAACATACAAAAATCCGCCCTCTCTCTTTATAATATTAGTATAGATTTAACTCCTTATTTTTTTTCTCTCTCGAAGCCTCATTACCATGTGTCCACAGTAGCCCCATTACCGTGTGTCCACTCTAACTCAATGAGGCAATTTTTTCTTTTAAGCCTTTTAATTATTAATTAAAACTATGCATAGCAGAACTGATAATCAAAATATATATTTAATATCTTTATTTATGATATACAGTCGGACCTCCATATATCGAAGTAGCAAATTGCCGGAAAAAAATTCGATATGTAGAAATTTCGATATATAGAAACGATCTTATTTTATCATAAACATCTCCAAAAACATTAAAATTAAAGTTAATTTTCGTGCATGAAACCCAATTTCTAATTTATACGAGCATTGGATTAAACGAAAGTTAAGAATTAAAAAATTAACAGAAATTACACTTTTGCGCCTTCATACATCTTCATTTTTCGGCAATTCAACTTGATCCGCAACATTAGGGTATTTTCGTTTTGACAATATAATCGAGAGAAAAAGAAAAAACCAATCTACTTAACCTGAATAATTTTTACTGAAGCTGCAAAGACTAAAAATGATAATCAAGAGACAAAAGGATAACTTTAAACTGATTTTACAGTGTTACTGGTTACAACTAAGATTTGAAATAAACTTGACGGAATTAAAGAATTCCAGAACGGAACAACAACCTATCTACACACCCCTCAACCTCAGATTCCTTGTGAATTTCATAGCAACCTTTAGTGAACATAATTTTCTCCCCTAACCTTCATTTTTCATGAGACAAACAGTCTAAAGTGGGGAAAAAATCTACGAGTGCCTCGAGAAAAATTTAGATATATAGAGATTTTTTCGATATATAGAAACAAATTTTCTATGTAATGAACATGGAAATGTGCTGGGATTTCGATAAATAGAAAATTTCGATATGTGGAAGTTCGATATATGGAGGTCCGACTGTATTATATCCTTTTACTTGAAAAAATAAATTAAAATAGTCTAATCTACTTAGAAGATAATCCAAAATTTACTCTTCCACTGTGAAAACCTTCTTTTGTAATTTGCTACTAACTATCAAGTATGTTGGCATGAAACTACACATGAAAGCACATGTGGGTGTGGTAATTATGCATAAATTTACAGAGAAAGTTCGAAAAAACAAATAACAGAATTCCAGATATCCGTACTGACCCTTTGTCCAAACTAGAACCTTCTCCAAGTTTTATGCGCTCTAATTAGGAAAATATTCGGTTGATAAATATGGAATTCTACTTCGCTGAAATTCAGTTATCGTGGTAAAGTCTGGAACGAATTAACCCCGATTAACGAGGGTAGATTGACACTGCAATGTTTTAAGAGTTTAAAATATGTGCCACTGAAGGGAATGTTAGTTACTCGTTAAAGTACGTAGACGAAACAATTGTGTGGTCCCTCTTGGTAAGTAGGAGGGACCTTTTACAGGAGTTAGAATAGAGACTGTCCAACCTTCGCCAGGAACAGTACCCACTTATATTTATAACTGCGTTTGTTACGGAATTTACTGGTAGATAATTAAAAAAAAGCACTTTCAGAAAGACTTACATGGCTTACCATCATTAAATATCTTTACAGAAGTTTTCTTTTCCTCTCTTAATCAAAAATTATTATTTAGCTTGAAAATCAAAACAGCTTTTATGTTAAAATAATATAGGGGGGATTCTTGCTGTAAAAATTATTTATTCACGCTCTCACAAAGTAATACGACAAAATGTTATAGATTGCTATTGTGATTCCTCTTCTACCAAAAAAGTAATTTATTCGAAACATGTAATGCTTTACGGTACGTCGATTGCACACAAACGCAGAATGTTCATTATTAAGCGACAACTTTATAACTATTTAGCGACGAAGAAAAATTGCACTAATATATTTAGTACAGTCAATGAACACATTGTAGCGCGCATGGAATATGCGATAATTTTTGACTGCAGAATATTGTTATGGGGTGTTAGTAAGTAAACATACTAAAAGTTTCCGGCCCTAGGGCTGAGTTAAATGTGGGAGGGACGGGGGAAGAAAATTTTGGGTTTTTCAAGAAAACGTCGGAAACGGTGGGAAAAATGCATTTGAAATAAAAATTCAAGCTGAGTAACTTTCCTACGAAACACATTTTCTACACATATTTGTCAAATTTTCGATAACTTTCCGGGTATATGCTATGAAAAATCGATGATTTTTGGAAAAATACTGTCTTTTTGTCAAACATTTGCTCCTAGTAGCTCCCACGATCAGTATTCATGAAAATTGTACAGTCGATTTATGAATAGTTTCACAGCTAGTTAAAAGATCTACTAAGAATTTCAAACCATCTGTTAGCTGTGTTGGCAGCAGTTGGTAGTACAGTCAATTTATCAATAGTTTCGCTGCTAATTAAAAGATCTACTAAGAATTTCCAATTATTTGTTATCTCTGTTGGCAGTAATCGGTTGTACAGTCGATTTATAGATAGTTTCACAGCTAATTAAAAGATCTACTAAGAATTTCCAATTAGCTGTTATGTATGTTGAAAACTATCGGTAGTAACAATCTCTTTATCAATAGTTTTACTGCTGATTACAAGATCTACCAAGGCCTTGTAATTAGCTGTTATCTGAGTGGGAATTTATCTGTAGTGTTAAGCTAAATAAATACGTACCTTTGTGCTTGAAAAGTAAAGCAAGCTATAACAACATTTAATTGCGCAAATATTGCAGATTACTGCATGCACATGTTTAGGGCTTACAAGGAACGCCATTTTCAATGGGAAATAAGTTAGCTGTAATGAAAAGACATCCGACGAAAGTGGATATCTTTTCATCCGTAAACTCACTTATTTTGCATGGAGAAACGGTTTTTTGTAGCCATAAAACAGGTGTATGAAGTACTCTTTCTGGTACTTTTCCATTAGCCAGGCGCAAACAAAAATCGCCAAATGATTACTGCCAACGAAAATCGATGATTCGTCTAATGATTCGCCAAGCAAATACGCCCAACAAGGGTAGTAAGAAAACTGGCGGATTTCTACATCAATTTGGGGAATAATCGCTTGGCGTTGGGCGTAATCATTTGGCGATTTTCGCTTGCGCCCGGCTAACGGAAAAGTACCCTCTTTTTTTATAGGCATCAAAATTCCTTCCGAGTTGTACGCCTGGGTCGCTGTGTTGCTGCTGCCCATTCATTCGGGTCTAATTCCTCTCCTTTACACTCTGACGACAAGATTGTTCCGTCAGCAATTGGCAAGGATTGTCTACACGTGGAGGACCACCCTTCCTCCATCTGCTGAATCTTCCGGAATTTCCATGTCATCGGCTCCTGGATTTTCACCACAGCACTCGATCGAAGAACAGTATCAACATACCAACATCGGATGTAAGTAGGCTAAAACTCTCACCATGCAATCACAGATACAAGGGAGAGGCGATCGCTCCTCCCTTGAGGAAACCCGCACCAGCAAATTTTCCGAATTGAAGTCTTAAAATGCAAATATAGGCCATATTTGACGACGTTAAGGAAATAAATGGGATTCAAATTTTAATCTCCTTCTCAGAAATTTTTCAGAGTTGAAGTTTCAAAGATACAATATCAGACGATTTTTGGTGATGTTAGAAAAAAGAATTATTGAGAATTCCCCTTGGTAGATAAAAGTGTTATGCCGCCCCACCCCCACTCTATTATGTTTCAAATAAATACGTGGAAAAGTTAAAATATCAACCGCCCCCTCCTTGAAAAAGTTCTGCATCCGCCCTTGTCACCAAGTGTCTATCCTGGTTAAATGTGAGACTGCCAAGCGATGTGAAAATTTGAAAAAGAGAGCAAAGTCTACAAGTTTTTTTTTCCTTTCCTGCCCGACAAATAATTTTTTATTTTCATTTTTTTTAATTAAAATTTGGAGCCCAAAGTTTATAAGCAATAATTTACTGCCCTCAAATCAGGGCTAAAGCGAATAAATTTACTTTATTTACCAGTTTGTTGGCACTCTCAACTTCAGTCAGATGACATCTGCTTGCAGCTCGGTTAGTCCTCATTCTAAACTGATGCGTTGAAACAAGAACGAATCTGCAGTCGCTGGATTGGATAACCGAACTGTCGGCATATTGCATCCAACATTTATCTTTCACACACGTTTTAATCTGTCGTTTCCCACAACGTGCACTTAGTACTATTTTTTTTTAATTTATTTAAATAGATTTAAAAAAAACTCCTCATACTCCACACAGTATATAATGAGGCTTACAGAAGTAAATGATAAACAGCAATTGCAACATTGTAAAAACATAAGTTAAGAAGAAGACTGAAATAGAAATTAAGTTTACGATGTAAGATTAAAGTTCAAAATACTTTTAAGGACTTCCCACTATTACGCCAGATTAAACAGAGAAGCGATCGGCATTTTCAAACATCCCAATAGCTTTAACAAAAAGTAAGAAGGAATAAAGATCAACAAACTCTGGCATGCTTCATTTAGACGGATTATCCCGAGAGATATTTCTAGGCAACCGGAAACAGCGATGGACGCCCAGCAGTGAATCTCCAACCAGAATGAAAGGAGCTCAAGTTTCAGCCAATCAGAAACAAGGACGAACGTTCATCAGCCAATCCTGGCCCAGGACGAAGGGAAAGCTAGCTCTTCCCACATAAATAGTGACAACACTTCGATATCTGCATCAGTTGCTAGGAAGTCGCTTCCGTGAAGCTTCGACCGCGCTAACACTGAAAATGGCCGCCTCAGATGCGGCCGATACGTTTGGAAGAACAACACTCAGACCAGGGTACAATATTCCGAAATCTTACAATATTATCTTACAACATTATTAAACAGATTACAAGTTTCAGCAATAACAAACCAGCGAAAATGATAGAATTACGGCTTTTAAAATATATCCAGCAATGAGAAACCAGGAGCACTCATAAATGAAAGCAACACAAATAAAACACAAACGTGCGAGAAAATCCCAAATAAGGTAAACACAACTTACAAAGTTAGGTGACAAATAAAATAACGAAAAACATTACGGTTTTGAATTAGAGACAAACTAGGTGGCCAACAACTCAACTGTATTAAGTCTTTCTTAAAAATTTTCCTTGAACTAGAGTAAATATTACAAAAGAATAAAATATGCTCAACATTTTCAACATCCTGACAACAAGAACACAAATCATCACTTACCAAATTAAAGTTAAACAAATAACTTTTAATATTTTCATGTCCTGTGAGAATTTGTGTTAGCTTAAAACCAGTTAAGAATTCTTTACACTTTAACCACCGAAAGATACATGGGAAGAACTACATGGAAAGGCACATGGGAAGAACTACATGGAAAGACACATGGGAAGAACTACATGGAAAGACACATGGGTAGACCAAAAAATCTACAAAAATTTTTGTGCTGCCAAAAACTCTGCATTCCAGCTTTGAGAAGTTCGAACCCTGGCTTCATGCTTAAAATGAGACAACGGGACCGCCATTGATGCAACAACAGGGTGTCCTGAAACAGACTGACTGTTTTAAAAAATTTATAACAGGAAAACAGTTAATGATTAAAAGTAAATTCTGGCAAAAAATTATGCGGTGGGCCGTAATTTTTTTCTCGCAGAGTTCCAAATTTTAGTTCAAAATATTTTCAATAGATGGCGCTTCAGATAGTAAACCTGTAAGTCAAACACGAAACATTGAAATTCACCGATTTTTGCTTTGATTGCGACATGTGATTGCAGTCGACGCACACTTTGAAAAATGGGGTGGTTTCCTTCAGTCAAAAGTACTAATTTTAGTCTTTGAAATGGATAGAATGAGCAAAAAAAAAAAAAAAATACATGGACCCAGAAAATACTTTCATTTGCCCAACAGTTCTTTTTTAATTAATTTTTTTAAATGTCCAATTTTTCAAACAAGGCGTGGCCTTTACGACGTCACAAATGATGCGATTTGGCGCATCTTTCTACTTCGTTCCCACGTTATGATAATCAAGCAGCGAATTAAAATTGCGCTCTACGCTTGCTATCAACCATATCGTTGCCAATAACACGTGAGTAAAGATGCGAATTAAATATTTTGAACCGTGAATGGCATTTCATCATTTGTGATGCCAACAAGACAAAAGCGTAAACAATAAAAGCACGCCGATTTAAGTATTTTTTTTAAAAATATTAAACTTAAATGAATTATTTAAAAAATGGTCAGATCCTATGTTTTTAAGCATGCTCTTTCAGAAAAAAAATACTTTTAAAATTTTGGAAACGACCCCATTGTTACGTAATTTTGATCATTAAAAACATTTTTCGAACTAAAATTTGCTACTTTGGAGGGAAAAAATTTACGGCCCGCAACATGAATATTCTGCAAGCATTATATTTTTATCATTAACAGCTTTTTTTGGGGGGATTTTTCTTTTTGTGGACACCCTGCAAGCACCATTGTACGTGCATTTTGTGCAACCGTATAGTAATATTTCTACTCTTAACTAATGACCGTCGATCGGATTTGTCTTCCACGTCGCTTGTGCGTAGGGGTAATTGCAGACTCTTCTGACAAAGTTCAGAAGCAAAGTAACGAGAATGTGTTGGAAACTTTGACATTATCAGCTGACATGTATCCTTTCAGTAAAAAAAAACAGTAAAAGTAAAGTTAAAAAGGAACCATATTCGGTATCTTCTATGTTTAAAAAAGATTTTCCAAAGGATATGTCGGGTCTGACTGGACAAAACGCGTTAAAAGTAGTATTGAAGAATTTTATTCGCATTCGTGGTAAATGGGTTTATCACATCGTCTAGAACTGGAACATATACAGTCGGACCTCCATATATCGAAGTAGCAAATTGCCAGAAAAAAAAATCAATATATAGAAATTTCGATACATAGAAACGATCTTATTTTATCCTACAAATCTTCTAAAATATTAAAATTAAAGCTAATTTTCGTGTATGAAACCCAATTTCTAATTTATACGAGCATCAGATTAAATGAAAGTTAATAATCAAAAAAATAACAAATTACATTTTTGTGCCTTCATACATCTTCATTCTTTGCCAGTTCAACTTGATCCGTAACATTAGAGGATTTTCGTTTTGACAATGTAATCGAGAGAAAAGTAAAAAAACAATCTACGTAACTTGAATGATTTGTACTGAAGCTAAAAAGACTAGGAATGATAATCAACAGATAAAAGGGATAACTTGAAACTGATTTTACAGTGTTACTGGTTACAACAAATATTTGAAATAAACTTGAGGGAATTACGGAACTCCAGAACGAAACAACGACCTATATACACACCCCTCAACCTCAGATTCCTAACGAGTTTCCTTTAATGAACATAATTTTCTTCCTTAACCTTCATTTTTCATGAGACAAACAGTCTGATGAGGAAAAATTCTACGAATGTCTCAAAAAAAATTTCGATACATAGAGATTTTTTCGATATATAGAAACAATTTTTCTATGAAATGAATATAGAAATTTCCTGCGATTTCTATGTATAGAAAATTTTGATACCTGGAAGTTCGATATATGAAGGTTCGACTGTATTTTACATGGAACTAATTTTAGCTTGTTGTAAAAACAATTTCTTTTAATCATGTTAGCTCACTAGAAATAACAGTTAAATTTTTAACGTCATAAATATGTGTCAAGAATAATATTCATGATCTGAACCATTCCGGTTTAAGCATTTCCATACAAAATAACTCAATACCATTACATAATTTTGATTTCTGTTTTATTTGCAGCTGCATCGCAGTTTGAGTCGGACATCTCTGATATCAGTAAACAGCAGAATATCCGGGCGTTGTAACTGGCCCTCACCTTTAGCTTATATCGTGTACCAGAACAACTGCTTTTGAAATCTCATATTAACACATTCATTGTATTCTACTCTGTATTTCAATCAATGAAAATAAAGTTCTCAAAGATACTGTTACTTCTCACTAAAACCTGCATCAGTACCTAATATTTAACTTTATACCTACAGTTTTGTGAATTTTCATGGTGTTTTTCAGCAAGAATTTTTAAGCTTTACAGAAGTTAATTCAGAACTAACCTAGCCTAGTTTCTCGTATGTGATTTTTTTTTCTATCAGCTGTCATATATCTCTTGCTGGATGTTCTTCGCCTCCGAATTAATTCCACTATACCTTTGATTTTTCATCATCATCATCATCATTCGCTCGACAACTCACTATGGATCCTAGTTTTTCCCATAAGTATTTTCCAGTTGGATCTATTTTTCGCTTGACTTCTCCAATTTTGGGATTTAATAGTTTTGAAGTCTCTTTCCAAGCAATCCAGCCATCGAATTTTTGGTCTTCCTCTCGGACGTTTGCCAGTTGCTCTTGCATTTTGGATCTTAAGTTTAATGAATTCAGGGGACATGCGGATACATGTCCTGCTCCTCTCATTCTTTATAATTTAATGTATTTTACGACGTCCGTACCTTTATAGCATTTGTAGTGCTTCTCCAATTTTGGGATTCAATAGTTTTGAAGTCTCTTTCCAAGCAATCCAGCCATCGAATTTTTGGTCTTCCTCACGGACGTTTGCCAGTTGCTCTTGCATTTTGGATCTTAAGTTTAATGAATTCAGGGGACATGCGGATATATGTCCTGCTCCTCTCATTCTTTATAATTTAATGTATTTTACGACGTCCGTACCTTTATAGCATTTGTAGTGCTTCTCCAATTTTGGGATTCAATAGTTTTGAAGTCTCTATCCAAGCAATCCAGCCATCGAATCCTCTCGGACGTTTGCCAGTTGCTCTTGCATTTTGGATCTTAAGTTTAATGAATTCAGGGGACATGCGGATACATGTCCTGCTCCTCTCATTCTTTATAATTTAATGTATTTTACGACGTCCGTACCTTTGTAGCATTTGTAGAGCTCGAAGTCATATTTTTTTCTCCATACTCCATTTACTTCCACTCCTCCAAAAATGCTGAGTGGAATTTTTCTTTCATAGACTGGCAAAAGAGACTTGTGCTTATGGTTCATTGCCCATGCCTCTGAACCATTAGGCAGAATTGGCCTAGTGAAGGTTTTATAAAGTATGATCTTTTTTTTAAACCTTTTATTTCAGTAAATAAAAAAATTCTTATTATGCAGGGTGAATCTGAAAATGTGGCCCTAACTTTAAGGGGTGATAGAGCACATCTAGACGGTTCGGAATCATATAGTATTGCACTGTCGCAGTCTTATTCCAAGGCATCAAGGTGTACTTTATCATTGTTTAAAGTATTGGTCACTTTCTCAGATTCATTTTATAAGATAAAACCACCAGGAGTTGGCACTTAAAGGATTTTTTTAAAATGTTTATTAGCATAGCTTGGAGTGAATTCGCCCATGGAGAAACTTTTAATAAATGATAGCTGCAATAACTAGTCCTCTATTATAATGCGACTAGAATTAGACTAATAAAATGAATGTGAAAATTTTATGTGTTTTTATATAAAGAGAGACCTTGAGTAAGTAGTTAACACCTGCGCGTAATGGTGTTATAATATGCTGAAATATCTTTTTTTTTTTTTTTTTTCACGCTTGAGGGTCCGCACAATGTTTTCGATTGGAAACAGTGGAAGTTAATTCCAAAGTGAAGAAAGAGGCAAATTGGTTAACAGAAGATTGCACTTATAATATTGCACCATTTCACAAGAGTTATTTTCAAGTCACACATTTCTGATCGGTGAGAAAATGGGATGAATGCAGTTGCAAGTCCCAGAAACGCATTTGACTTAAATCGTATGTAAAAATGCATTGGCATTATAAAAGAGGCACAGTCAGCTCCTAGCAATGCGAAATGCAAATAAACTTAGGGCAGTTGCTTCTGTTTGTTTTTTTTTTTTTTTTTTTTTTGAAAAAACTAAACAGATGACGTATAGATACAACACTGAAGAGACCTCTAGATTTTTTGCTGAGATAGTTACTAGAAGTCACCATCATTTACCACTGTTCATCACCACTATTCATCATCATTTACCACTACATGTCGCCACTACAAGTCACCACTACAGGTCACATTTATTTTATTAGTTCTGTTTTTTGAAAAAACTAAAGAGATGACCTAGATACGACACTGAAGAGACCTCTAGATTTCTTGCTGAGATAGTTGCTAGAAGTCACAGACCGTAGAGGCAGTGATGCAGATTAGGGGGATAAAACTTCCTCAAAAAGCATTGGTTTTAACATACTTGCCGATCCTAGTACAATAGTTTATATGCATATAAGGCCGTTTTAAACTCCCTCCAGAATATTTATCCTGGCTGTGCTAGAACGTGGGGGTAATTATACTTTCAAGTTCTAAGCAAAGTGCTAGAAGATTGAATTTTTTTTAAAAATCTGTAACCGCAACTTTGTTTTTCCAAGTTGGGTAAAAATAGATATATCTTTAACAAACCCCGACAATTATCAATTAGTCCTGAAAGTTAATGCATTATAGTGAGTAGCAGCAGTTAATTCCTCTGAAAAAATCAATTACAATTTAATAAACTCGATTGCATTAGTAAGTATACTTTGACCTTGAAAGTACCATTTTTGAATACGGTGGTGGTCCCTGAATCGTTTTTCGCTGATAACTTTGGATTTACTCTTCAGAGTGCAATGAAATAATGTACCCTAAATGATTTTTGTCCGAGGAACTCTTTTTGTCGTGTAAAACAGGGGTTCTTATTTAAAAATTCAGAGTTTGTGTTCATTTTAATTTACGTATGGTCCCTTATTACAATTTAATATACAGTAGAGAACCAATTATCCGGGAAGTTCGGGACCATAGCTATCAAGGATATCTGAATTTCCCGGTTTTCTGGATCGCTGAAAAGAGCTTTTGGCCGAGTGTTTATAAAACTTAAATTAAATTACTATAATAAATAGTAATACTATTAAAATAAGAAGAAAACAGTTCAGAAATGCTTATCAATATCGAAACATTAAAAACAACTAGTGAGAGAATAATTTAAACACCAAAAACCTTAAGTTATTTAATAAGACCTGAGACCCTCATATTCATTTTGAAAAGGAAAGAAAAACACCACTTTTCGCTGTTTTAAAATGAAAGAGCATGAAGGGAAAGGCAAGAAACATGTTCTAGAATGTAAATGTGCGATTCTTCTACTATAGTGTATGAGAGAATTTGTTTTCATTAACGCGTTCTCCCTCCCCCCCCCCACTTTTTATAAAGGTTTGTTGTTAGATAACTATTGCTTTTGCCATTAGGTTAATACCAATTGAAATTTAATTTATGAGTTCCTACAGCCTTATTACAGTCTTGCGTTTAACGATTTCTAGATTCCACCATAACTTCCGGAAAACTCGAGAATCGCGGTGTTTCACGCGCTTTTGTGACGTCGCTTCCGCTCTAAATGGTTTTAATTAAAGGCCATTCAATAAAATATTGCATTATAATGTGACAATATTTATTTCTTTAGTTTTCAGTTGGAATAAAACACAAAAATTTCAGACTTACGTGTGTACTTTTTAGTTCAAGAAAATATTCTGGAAATTTTTCCCTGGCGTTAAAGACAACCCTTTGAAGTTCATTTTTGTGAACATTTTCCCGAGTTATAAATGAGTAATATGGTATTTATTAAGAAACCGCTCATTTTCTTTTAGGTATTTCAAAAAAAAAAAAAAAAAAAAAGGCGGGAAAATCCAAAAGGTTGCCGGTTTTCTGAGTTCCCGGTTTTTTGGTTCCCGGATAAAAGGTTCTGCACTGTACGATGTTTTAAAGAGGACTTTAATCCATGCCGGGTGACACCTTTCTTCCTTTCCTCGCACGTATAGTAGCTGAAATACTCCTTAAAAAAATATATTGTTCCCTCACCTCTTCCACACCTTGCTCCAAGTCAATTCCTTCCTGTCATATTGCTTATAGCTGGTAAAAGAGCTTTGCTCTGGCGAATATTATTTATTTCTTTCTGTGCAAAGATTTGTGCCTCCATGTATTTGATTTCAGATGCAGCTTTTTCAGAATTTTTAAAATTTATTCCCCATTGACATCAATCGTTATACTTTGGTGAAATATGTAACAAAGAACCGCCTGCTGACTGAAACTTAAATTTGGCAAAAAGTGTAGATAGTTTTCCACTCGTTAAATTTTATTTACTTTGTATTTGCTGAAAAATTTCAACTAATGTTATCTACCAGTATTATTCGCACATCAATAGCAATAAATATTTAAAACCTTTGAACCTCACAGGTAATTTTAATATGACATTTTATTCATACTCATTACTTGAACGCAAGCTCTTAAACAGGAAGAGCAAGCGATTAATATTAAACTAGTTTTTCACAGAATGTGACTCTATGATCCCATGTGTAGTACAAGCAAAGATATTTCACACGCAAAAATGTCCCATTTCGGTAGAAACGTATGTAACCTTCCTTTCGACCCCTGACGGAATAGTGGTTCGACCAAAATGCCGACATCCAGGAACAGGTTGGCGAGACAAGTTTGGGAAAAAGCGTGCTTGAATGATCGAAAAGGCACTAAATCGCCAATGCTGATGTCGCTGCTTTTGCAATGCGAATCCGGAGGTGAAGATGTTTTCTCTATTCTCTCCCCTCTGCGAAAGCGCCGAAAGGGAGGTAATTAAGCCTCATTTGTCCGATGGTTCATTGCTAAAGGGTAGTAAAAAAGTCATTGTAGAATCGTCAAGCGTAAGTTATTACGTTAGCGACAAGTGATCTAAAAGAAATGGGGCGAAATTAGAATGGCGCAAAAGTATGAAACGAGTAAACATTTTGAATCCTTAAAACAAATTAATTTTGGATGAAAAAAGAAAACAAGCGTTGTTTTTCACTTCGAATTTTTCTTTTTTCTTTTGTCCTTTTTTAAATCACAATTTGCTTAACACTAGGGCCTGTCATCAGTCGGTGGACCCTGGTATCAGATATTATAAAGAAACCGCTTGTGACCC
This sequence comes from Uloborus diversus, assembly GCF_026930045.1. Classification (NCBI taxonomy): domain Eukaryota; kingdom Metazoa; phylum Arthropoda; class Arachnida; order Araneae; family Uloboridae; genus Uloborus; species Uloborus diversus. The sequence goes on along the minus strand of NC_072738.1, from coordinate 152,328,678 downwards.
CCCCCTTTCACTTATTAATTTTTACGCGACATTTTTACCTCTTACATATCCCCCCCCCCCTCTCTTAATTCTAAAATGAGAGTACTAGTGGGTTGGTAAGATAACTTTATATAAAAAGTACTAAATAAACGATCAGCAAACTTCAACATATTAATTAATTAGCATACTAATTTACATCAGAACTAAACATCCGAAATGTAAATATTTTATTTTAGTTACTGGAAAAACCGAAGAAGACTTTTTCATTGTGTTCGTGCGTTTTTCACTGTGGATTTTTGCAGTCACCATGTTCTAGACTTTTGATAAACGCTAAACACGTCTGTTATTTGTTATCAAACGTGCTAAATACCCCTTATGTTGTTGTAAAACAATTGTTAGAAGATCTTCGAAAAAAAAAATCATCATTTATTGAATTACCTTCTCAAATCAATTTGGCCAGCCTGAAAAATTGAGACGGATGGACATTCTCCCTATCCAATTCTAAGTTCCGCAGTAATTCTAAAAGCACGTGAATCAATTATATCACTGATATAGTAGAGATAGGCAATTTGCAATTATTCAAGTACATATGCATTTTCTTAAAATCTGAGCTCCCGTTATGTGTGTGTGTGTGTGTGTATCTGTCTGTCGCACTCTAGCGTCAAAATGGATGGACAGCTTTATTAAAAAAAAAAAAAAAAAAATTCGAAAGGAGAGTTGATCGAGAGTGTTTTTAGCTAGGTTGCGTCTTTGGATGACATTAATTAACGAAGATATTAATTAAAAACCTCTAAAAAGGTTTTCCGATTTTTGCAGTGAGAACATAGTTAAAAACTTTAAAATTTAATACCAAAATAAAGAGAATTTTTTTCCGCGTCTGATAAAATGTGTTTGGAGCTTCTATCTTTCATAAAATTCGAATTATGACGTTTTTTAAAGCAGATTTTAATAACGGCTAAGCCTTTATTCACGCGATTGAAAACCGAATGGGGTTGCTTCCTTCAGTCAAAAGTAGTACTTTTGGTCACTAAAATTGATAGAATAAGCACAAAATAAATAAATAAATAAATAAATAACATAACCCAGAAAATTCTTTCATTTTCACAACAGTTATTTTTTAATTAATTTTTTAATATTTCCGATTTTTCAAACAAGGCGTGGTCTTGGTGACGTCCCAAATGATGCTCTTGACGCATCTTTGTACCGCGTTTCCACGTTATGATAATCAAGAAGCGAATTAAAATTGCGCTCTACGCTTGCTATTAACCCTATCGTTGCCAATACATGTGAGTAAAGATGCGAATTAAATATTTTGCTCTGTGAATGGCAACACAGAATGGCATTTCATCATTTGTGATGTCATAGGCAGGAAATGTAAACAATGATAGCGCGCAGATTTTAGCTTTTTTTTTTTTTTTTTAAATATTAAACTTAAACAAATTATTTAAAAAATGTTCAGATCCTGCGTTTTTAAGCATGCTCTTTCAGAAAAAAATACTTTTAAAATTTTGGAAACGATCCCGTTCATTGTTGGCCAACAAGGAAATTAAAAACAGTGATTTAAAGTTTTTATCTGTTGCCAGTTTCTATTTAATAGCCAAAAAAAAAAAAAAAAAAACTTGACTTTGATTTTTAATAATATAAGACTTTTAAAAGGATTTTCAATTTTCCCTCTTGATTCTGCAGTTGCGACTCAATCGGGGTTTTTTAAAATTTTTAATTTTATCGTTCCTTGTCAATATACGCATTTGCGTTTTATTCCGCAATTTTAACTTTAGGACAATAAAAGTCTTCAGGTTTCAAGCGATAAATATTCGCATTGTATCCTTATCAACTAGAAATCAGTCCACAGACCTTTTCCACGACACATATATAGTGACCTTTATAACTTTTTCCTAAAAATCACCTTTTCGGATAGCGTTTTTATATGAAGAAGGTTTTTCCAAAAAGTACAGAGATAAATACAGAACGTCATGTAACACTTTTCAGAGCTCTTTTTTTTTTTTTTTTTTGAACTACTAAAGCTTAACAAAGAGTAAATATTAGGTTTATTTTGCATTCAATATTATAATGCTTCTTGAGAACACAAAAAGCGTTTCCACAATAAGAAAAATACTAGTCGACCCGTGCGGAACTCCGCACTGTGCTTCAAATCGTTTCATAAGGCATTTCGCTCTTTAAGAATTTCAAAGGAAGAACATTATGACGAAGAACCGAAAAAAAAGTAAGCGCAGAAGAGAAGGCATGCAATTTAAAGACATCAGTAACAAAACCTCGTTAAATACAACGTTGTGATAATTTGATCATAGCTCCCCTTTTAATCGTACATATTTTCAATGCAAACATAAATGTCATTAAAAGTGTGGCTGAGTGGTGACTCGTGAAAAAGCAATAATTGTGCTTGTGAAAAAACAGGTTGTGGCAAATACAGTCCTGCACATGTCAGCATCTGACGGGAAAAAAAGAAACATTAAAGAGATATTTATTGGCACGTATTCGAATTGGCGCCATTCTGACTAACAGCCCGACACCCCAACAAACCTAGCAATTGCGCCTTCCTTTTCGAAAGCTATTCATTGAAGGAATGCGTAGTAAAAAACAGCAAAAAAGCTTTTTGCCAAATAATAATAATAATAATAAGATCATGCATCTGTGTTTTGTCATTAACCAGCATGATACGATTTAAAATTATTCGCAAAGCATGGAATTTGATTAAAGAATGACGAAGATCTCACGTAGCGATTGAAACAAACATTCTAGAGAAGTAATAAATTTGATTGAAAATAAGTGTTTTTATCTTTGAATTATTGAACTATTTCACATAGAAGGTTGCTTTAAGCGTTACGGCTTAAATGCCCTCACATGTTTCTCTTTTAATCGAACACTTAAAATTCAAAACCAAAACCAGTTGAACTGAGTCCGTTCTTAAGTGGAATTTTTCGAACGTAGACAAAATGTTTTTTTTTTCAGCAGAAAGCAGAGGAGTAGAAAATAATTTCTTGCTAATGAAGTTGATAATACATTTAATGCTTTATATCGTATTCGCGCGAATAAAAAATTAAAGGTTTACTGAGTGAAACTCGTAGTTTTAATTTGGCCGTAGTATTTTTTCATTTGTACAAAAAGTTGAACACTTTTATTAGAAACATCTACATTTCAGCATACAATGAAACTGTTTTTCTGCACAAAAAGAACTTCCTTTAGGTAAATCTAATATTTTTTTATGCTTACATTATGCTGAGTGGTCTGGATGTAGTCAAAGCTTAACAAAAAAGGAAGAACACCCTTCGATTAGCAGTCAACTTATCCGAATTATAACTGTAGCCCGCATAAAGGAGTCGAAACACCAAGTAGCATTCCCATTGCATTTATTTTATTACGTGTGTATGTTATGAGTACATGTAATGCGTAATACTAATTTACATTTGATATTATGTCGGGCAGCCCAAGCTTGCCCGAAGTTCAGATTGTTTATAGACGAAAGCTCTACCGAAAAAAACTTATCAATTTAACCAAACAACTAATTCCAGTGCTTTTAAGCTTTATTAAAATATGAACACACACACAAGCAGGCTTTTTTTTTTTTTTTGTCGAAAGCGATGTAAAAAATTGGAAAACTGAATTAGAACTTTGCTTTAAAAAAAATGCATAAGAACTACAGGCTGCATCAAGGTTTTGAAACAGCAAAGGGCGTTTTCGAAAACTTGATTTTTCGACAGTAAGTCTATTTTTCGTCCTTAGCCAGCCTGATAAGTTTTAAAATAAGAGGGGAATAATATATAAGATAAGATATTAAAAAGAAATGTTTTACTTTTTGAAAATTTTTAAAATTTGTTACCGCAGGCTGCTTGAACCGTTATGACTTAGATGGCAGCACGTGTTCATCATTTAACAGCACGGTTAAAATACAAAATAAATTGAACTATGCTCTTTTTTAAGCGTACCTTCGTAGTAAAAATGTGATAAGCTATTTGTTTTTTAGCAAAAAGAAGAAAAAATATATATTTTACCCGTCAAATTGAGGTAGTATTTTATTTATTTGTACAAAGAGTCAAAAACTCATTAGAAGAATATATATTTCAATATACGATTTATTTATTTTTTTTTCTGAACAAAAAACAATTCTATTGTAGTCTGAAATCTTAAACCTGTTACTTCTATTTTCGCTTACATTATGCTTTAATTTTCTTTCCAGAGCCAAAGCTTCAAAAAAAAAAAAAAAAAAAAAACACGTGCAATTTCGAAGTAATTTAGCACAAAATCACTGAATGTTTTCATATCAGCAAGAAGCATTTCCTTCTCATTTATTTTAGTCCCTCATAGTTGTTATTCATTTAATTCAGTGTTCATGTAATGCGCGATATTTCTCTACTTTTTTTTGTTGCAGATTGTCCGGACGTGGGCCCGAACACGTAATCTCCTGGTTACGAAGAGAACGCTCTGCCGATCAAGCTACTCAGCTCTGTCGGTCATAGCGGAAATTAAAGTTATAAATTTGACCGAAAACCTTATTCTGGTTCTTTAAAACAGATTTTTCGGCTAAAAGAAACAATTTTTAGACCTTGGGTCTATTTTTCGTCAGTAGCCAGCACCATAAGCTATAAAATTAGCCGTAAATCAAAGAAATCGATCAAGAATTGAGGGAAATTTGGCGTAGAAACCAAAAATAGGCTACAGAAATAATATATAAGGATGCATGTTTGAAGTCATGATTGAAAGCTAGATAATGATATGAAATTCTCTTCATGATTTGAGCGCCCTTTTCTTCGTTTGTGGTGTCATTTTCTTGGAATTTTCGAAAACTACAGGAATGCTTAAATTGTTCTTTCTGACCCAGAAAGGTTATTTTGTCCTTTTGAGTGCGTTATGAGAAGTGCTTAGTATTTTTTTTTTTTTTTAAATTCTGTTATTTAAGCACTTTTATTATACTTGGCCTGATTGTCTCGGAGAAATCTAAGGCCTGGTTATGCTTATATCTCTTCTATTAGACCACTTAGAGACTTCGGGATTTCACTAAACGATTTGCTTAATCTTAAGGTACAACTTAGCGCTGAAAAAATAAAATTCTAAAATAAAATAATTATTTCAGTTAAGATGGAAAACAGGAAGTTTCATGTAATTTCTCCATTAAATGTTTAAATATAAAACCCATTGTTACAAATTTTGTTGCCTTTCAACACTAATGTTAAAAGCAATCATAATGAAAATTTTGAATTAAGGCTCCTCTGCAGCAAGCATGAAATTAGCAAACATAAATCCTACAGAGGAACAAGGATTAAAGTTTAGTGTAAAGTTTTAGATGCGTACATAGGTTTTTTCCCTTTTAGTGGGGAGCATTTATATTAAAAACGTGAGGGTAAAATTATTCTATTTCTAAAATACATTTACACTAAAAAGAATAAAAGAACAGAATGTTTTTAAAAATACCAAGCACTTTTCATAATGCACTCAAAAGGACAAAATAACTTTTCCAGATAAAAAAAGGGCAATTTAAGAATTCTTATATTTTTCGAAAATTCTAAGAAAATGACACCACAAACGAAGAAAAGTGCGGTTCTAGTCATTTCAAATCAAACTTTCCCAATAAGAAAAATATGCATGTTTCAACACTCAAAGTTATGATTGAAAGCTAGATAATAATAAATCCGCTTCATGACGTGAGCTGCACTTTTCTTCGTTTGTGGTGTCATTTTCGAAAACTACAGGAATTCTTAAATTGTCCTTTGTGACCCAGAAAAATTATTTTGTACTTTTGAGTTCATTATGAAAAGTTCTTGGTATTTTTTAAAAAATTCTGTTATTTGTTTGTTTACAAAATAAGTCAATTTTTGTTCTGCGCACTTGGTTTGTAATGGAAACACAATGTTGTCAGCCCCGCTTAATCTTGTAACGGATAAACGAAAACCCCGCTTATACGAATAAAATCTCCAGGAACCGAATATTTCCCCAATGTTAGACATTTCGCAATGTTAGGGATCCCGCTCAATCGAACAATTTCCCCAGTTAATCGAATAACAGTGATTAGCTTTCGCATATGTTTTAACTGAGAAAATTTTTGAATACATTAAAAAATAATTAAGAGCAATTACTGACGCAAAAATTAAAAATTGTATTTTTCGGCAAACAACCGGGGGGGGGGGAAACATTCATAATCCAACAAAGCATATCCACTATTCTATTTATTTTCTTTTATCGTTGCCATTACCAACAGACAGTTGATAATTAAATTAAAAAACACAACGACATATAAACATTGCAGAACATAAGAAATTGATCGATATAATTGCGTAAAACACGGTAATTGAAGTTAGGAAGGTGTTCTCAAAATACCTTGAGCAAGGAATTCACTAATATGGACTGTCTCCAAAAAATATTAACTGAAAAAAGGTGTCGAAACAAAGATTCACTACCCACAGTTGTAAGTGACATATAATTTTCATACGTACTTTTATTTACTTAGCTTATTTAAAACGCTTTTTAATAAAAAAAAACATGTTTCTTCTATTACTTAGATATTGATTTATTATAAAGTTTTAAGACAAACGTTGTCAATCAGGAAAAATAAATGAAATTTCCCCGCTTAATCGAATAATATTTCTTGGAACTCATGGTATTCGTTTAAGCGGGACCGACTACCAGTTTTCCATTCAGTAGGGGAAATTCATCACAGACCGCCAACGATCAAGAAAAACCATCGTTCAGCTCACCTTAAACCTTATTATAGTATTGCACATTGATATCCTTAGACCTCATTAACAAAATCACTGATGATCTCCGGGGGTAGCTCACAGGAGTATTCATGAAAATTGTCAATAACAAAGTAGTAGAGCTTTAAATTTCCTTCAATTTGATATGCTGTTTTGTTATATTTTATTCAACTAATCAAAATTTACAGAATTTCAAACACGCACTTTCATGGCAAAAAAAAAATGGAACACTTGCCATTCACGAATTTCAAACTGACTCGAAAGGATCGCGCACTTCCTCTTTCCTCAATGAATTCAATAACCCTGATAGACAATAAAGAAGTATTTGTGGGTTACTACAACACAAATGATGTTTTTTTTTTGGGGGGGGGTATGAAATTTTGACTTTGAGACAAAGGGGAAGGAAAGAATAAGAATTGTGACATATCAAGCATTTTTTAATACAAATTAATTTATGAAAAGTAGCTTGTAAAACGAACTTCGTGACAAAGGGGGGGGGGGGGGGGGGGGGGGGGTAGGTTCTTAAAAATGTTGAAAAAAAGTGTGACATTGTTTATGTGGACAGTCCTTTACCAAGGAATCGGACGAAGATTTGCAAAATAACGTATTTGTAGTAGGAATTACAGAGTTACATGTAGTACAATTACATGAAGTAGGGTTAGTGGACTGAGGACGCACCGAAAGCCAGCACTATACATACTGTTTAATGAAATTAATGACGACATTGGTTTAATTTTATTTGAATTTGTCGTTACTGAAGATACCTAGTCTGTAAAACTATTAGGCAAAAAGAGGCGACCGTATAAACCATATGCACATCAATGTCAGTTAGAAAATTAACAAGAAGGTTTCTGTCCAACTTTCATAACATCAGTCAGCTGACAAATCCACGAATGATGAAGCTGTTGAAAAACGAGACAAATACGCTCCGAGCTTCAGGTGATGCTGATATTGCGAAGACGGCTATCATCAGATGGCAAAATTCTTCGGTAGCTATCATTGGAGAGGAAGCCCTCCTGACTGTTCTCTTGATAGCCAAATCCCCAACTGATCACCACATTCTACTATCAAAATGTATTAGAAATCTAAAATCATACAACATGTATCTTAGGTATTTATCAACAGTTCTTCTTCTCCTGAATCCATTGAGGCTGCTGGGGTCGTACTCATGGGGTGCTTTAGCAGAGTTGTAGTTTTGGCTGAACAAAACCTATTTTGGCCATCCCACTGGCAAAAACCGATCAAAACTGGATTTAATAACCATAGAGCTGACCAAAACTGTATTGTATAAAAGCACAATAATATGTACACACATACAGTTTGCATGCATAAAGTTGCCTATTTTAATGCATAATTAAAATAAATAGGATGTCAGTTTATCATGATTGAAATAATTTTTCAAACTAGTTTATTGATTTAAATGCAATTTTTCTTATCTGTCGCTGTTGGGCATTGTTCAAGCCTGACTGTTAAACACGCCTCCCTTGACATGACTTTTATTTCCATGGTAGACCGTGGAAAGCCGGGCGATGCAGCTAGTATTAACATTGAAAATTGCTCACAGCACAGAAACTCGTTTATTAAGAATACAAAAACAGCCTGCAATAAACTAATATCTATTCTTCACAAAACTTGCAACATATACTCAATGAATTAGAAAATAAGTAATATACTTTGATTTAATTTGAAACTCATTTTGTGCACTTAAAACTGTAAAAAATCTATATATTATGCTATTTACACTTTTCAAAATATATTTTTTAAAAATTATGACATATTTCCCCTATGATGTGACTAACCTTCTTAAACATGCCGCCATTTATGACTTGCCTAGGGTGTAAAATTGACTGTTTACTTAAATAATGAATAATCACTGATTAAAGGATTGATGTTTCATGTCTTTTAATTATGTACTCATTTATATTGATTTAAAATTCTAATATTTCCTACATCCCTATCCAATGGCCAAAACTGGACAAAACTGATTTTATCCATGCCGGTTTTAACCGGTTTTATCCGTGGTTAAAGCCACCACTGGTCGAAACTCTTACAAACCTGCACTGTAAAAAAAAATCCCAAACGTTACTGAGTGTTTCCGCGTTACGTTTCGGGATTTTAATGGTTTTTATTCACTTCCTGGAAAAATCAAGTTTCATTGTCAAAAAGTTTCCTGAATGGCTACAAGTTGCACGAATGCAGACTTTTTACTGGTATGAAAAATATTTTTAGCTCCCAGATTAAATATTAACTGAGTGTATTTATAAAATGAGTCGTCTTCAGGGCTATTACGGCCCGTCCACGCTAAATAAGTTCCCAAACGGAGCAGATAAGTATGGATCACGTAGCTGTGCATTGCTTGCAGGTGAGCTGCAATTCTGGCTTAGCTTTGGCTATGCATGCAGTAATGCTTTTGGAACTTCCCTGATAAATCGGGAAGATGCCAAGCTATTGTATCATACTTTCCTAAGTTTACTCTAATTTTCCAAAGACGCGATTGGCTACTAACAAGACGATTTCTGAATTTTTTAGGAAGATTCCAGGATAATATCAGGAAGGTTACTGAGTTTTAGCGGAAAACGTTCATGGACTTTGCAAGATATGTTACTGGCAGAAATTGGGCACATCTGCTGCCCATTATTTTCCAGGAACGTTTCTGAATCGTTTTTACAGTGAAAGCTCTAGCCACAGAAAAGTCCCTCGACGAGTTCCGTTACAGATCATTTATCAAAGTAGCTGCAAACGTCAAGACTGATCTCTAACTCTGCCGTAATGCCAAGTACGCCTGTGGCTAGTAAATTAATGGTGAAGTACCGGATTGGGGGATTAGGAAAGGAGGAATGACCAACTCGTGCCGAAACTCTCGGAATCGGATGCTGCTCCTGATGGAGTAAGGGCAGTTTGCTACAACGGAATCAAAACATTTATCCATGACGAAGGGGACGACGATGACATCAGTACATTACCAATTTCTTATAACAACTTCTCAACTGCTAGTGACATGACCCTTCCGCCTCAGAATAAAACCAAGATGATATTTTCATTTTTTTTATTTCTGTCAGTCCAAGCAACATTTACCTTATTACTATTATTAAAATTTTCAATTAAGATTATCAAAATTGAGTACATGCTAGAACTTTATAGTTATTGATTGCTTGTCAGCTGGGTGTCACGGTGATTGGGCATACGCTTCGTATTTCTTTGGTATCAGGATTGAATTTGCAGTTCAAGTGTTCAGTCGGTGGATTTTCAAGACAGTCGGGGTCCTTGTCTCATGATTGCTGCAAAAGATCCCTTGAGCGCCTGCTTGGCATAGACACTTTGAGACAGAAAGAGATAACTTTTTTTTCCTTTTTTTTTTCGAAATGTATTGATTTTCAAGAACGCATACCTAAAAACCCACTGGAAATGTGACGTTAAAAAATTTCACAATAAATTTAGTAAACATTCACTTTTATTCAGACCACATTTTTCCTGCCGTTTCCGACATAGAATGGATAACCACAAAATTTGGCTGCCCCTTCCCACTTTTAACTGCCTACCCCATAGGGTCGGTGACTCTCAGTATGTTTACTTATTACTTCTTTTTACCTATTACTTACTAATTACTTCTAACAAATTTCTTACTGAGGAAGTGCTGGCTTTCTGCACTTTCTCAGTTCACTTTCGTCAAACAATGCCATGGGTATGGAGCTTAATTAGTAATTCATACTGCATACACGTAGTTCTGCAAATCTCCGTCCGATTTCTTGGTAAGTGGTTGTCCATAAATGATGTTACACTCTTTTTCAACATTTTTCGCCCCCTCCTTATTTGTCACAAAGTACTTGTCATAAACTGAGTCTTATAAACATATTCGTATTAAAAAAGGCTTGTTGTTGTTAACTTCTTACTCTTTCCTTCCCCTTGTCAAGAAGACAAAATTTCACTCCCCCCCCCCCCCCAAAAAAAAAAGTCATTTGTGTTGTAGTAATCCACAAATACTTCTTTAGTGTCCCTCAGGATTAGCAAATTCATTGAGGAAAGAGGAAGTGCGCGATCCTTTTGAGTCAGTTTGAAATTTGTGAATGTCAAGTGTTCCGTTTTCTTGCCATGAAAGTGCGTGTTTGGAATTCTGTAACTTTTGATTGGTTGAATTAAATATAACAAAATAGCATATCAAATTGAAGGAAAAGAGAAAATTCTTCCGAAAATCGTCGATTTTTCATAACATATACCCGGGAAATTATTGGAAATTTGGCAAACTTGTGTAGAAACAGTTTCGTATTAAATTTATTTAGCTTGAATTTTTATTTTAAACGCATTTTCTTGAAATACCCAAAATTTTCTTCCCCTCTCTCCCACCTTCAGCTCATCCCTAGGGGGCTGGAACTTTTAGTATGTTTACTTGTGTCGTGTAGTTGCAAAACCGACCAACTCCTCAATTTTGAGAAACATGTTTTTTCAGTGTTTTGGGTGCTAAGATCCATGTTCCACCTATTGGATACCTAAAGTCACGGCAAAACCGACAAAATCCTCAATTAATATGCATTTGAAAATCCTGATGTGCTGCAAACCCGGCCTAATCCTGTCGTATGTGAGTTTCAAAACCGGCCATGTCCATATCCGCTAGATGGCGCTGCCGATCCAGATCTGGAATGTACCTTTTCAGCTTCTCTTTCTGTTTACCTTTCCCTGTGCTTCATAGTCGTCGTGTTTAATATTGGTCAGTGGTGCACGTTGCTTTGTCGATCATGGAAAAGTTTGTGGGTTACAGAATACCGATTTCAGTGGAGTCACTGTCCTCAAATGGGTAGCTGACGGCTGTGGTGGCCAAAACAAAAACATAACAATGATGTTCATGCTTCAATATTGGATGACTCGTTACGCCCCAACCCATCTGAAAAAAAGTGGAAGTCATTTTCCCCATTCCCCGTCATTCATTCATTCCTCCATATCGTGTTTTCGCCCAAATTGAGAAGTTGAAAAAAAATTGAGACCTTTGTTCAGCCTTCAGAATTTGACGACATTCTCTTGGAAAGTGGAACAGATACAAGCAAGGAAGAGACTACTACACTGATCTTGATTGGATGAGAACCATCAGTACCATCCTCAAAACCCACATCACAATGGCATTTCAAATTTGCACCAAGGAAGAGATTTTTTATAACCAAGCAGAATAAATAATAAGGTGTTGGTTCAAGGAGAGGTTTTCTATAGATCTGAGGTAGGAGCAAAAAAGTCTGTTGTGAAGACTAAGAGGGACATTGCAACCAGTAAGGTTACGAGTGTATTTCCAGGTTTACTGGTGAAGCCTCAGAAAGTGTGCGATGTCCAAAACTTACTGACCAAACATTTTGGGTCAAACTGGGAGAGGGATGTGCGCTTGATTTTTTACAAAAATATCTTGATGGCATCATCTGCTCAAGGTGATGGAATCATAGGCGAAGAGGAAGAAAACAGTAGTTATGAAGAACATCAGGAAGAAATGTGTGAGCCTACTGAAGACGATAATGCTGCAGTAGTATGAGATTCTAGTTCTTGAATGTTGATATTATTTTATTTTTCTATATTATTTTATTATGCTTAAAAATAATTCTGGTCAGCTGTTCTGATCTGTTTGATTTTTCAAATTATATCGTCTTATTCTTGAGAGTTATGTTTATCGTACCCTAAAATCCCAATATCTAAATTTAGTATAGCAATTTTTACGTTCAAATTAGTAGCAAAACCGACCAACTCCAAAATGAGTTGCAAAAGCGGCCAAATCCAAAATGAAAATATAAGTAAATACCCCCTCCACATACCACCACCATTTACATAAACGTTTTCCAACACCCTTCCCTAATATCACTAAAAACCAATGAGATTTAGTTTTGACCTCGATTATGCTTGATGTAACAGTAAAATGGCTTTCCCCAAAAATTTAGTTTTTTGGAGATGGCCAGTTTTGTAACTGCACGACACACTTACTAGCTAACCCTAAGAACATTCCATGCTCGCTGCACCTCTTTTTTGTGCACTTAGTGCCTGGACCCGTTTTAGCTTCACAGTTTTTTGAGATGGAATCGTCTGTGAAATCCTCAACTTCCTATGTATAATAAATAACGTGTTGAAAACAAGTGGTGGAAAAGATTTTTTTTTCTTTTCTTATTCTGTGAAACATTGACAAAAGGAGACACCGTTGGATAGCACTGTTAGTTAAGTTATACGTTTGATCTCATCGATCACTGAAAATTGCTTCCCATAGCAAGATATAGTTCAAAAACGTAGGCGGTATAAAAACTTTAGCTCTTATCTTCAGATAGAACGACTTTTCAAGAATGATTTTACCATAGTACATACTGGATTTTGTTTTCAGATTGCATTGAGGACCAGACGAATATTTAGAATTTCTGCCGACGCACAGTGGGGCCAAATCCCGAAAAGCTGGCCAAAACCTCAAAAATGAAAATTTGATTCGGGAAATTTTGACTTGGGGGATGGATGGGGGGATAACTGCTGCGTCAAATTTCAAAAGGAAAAGTGTCTATCCTCATACCTACGCTTGTGCCCTTCAGTTGAAAGTTAGCTTTCGTGCAGAGCGCACGCGTGTCGATAGAATTTAGATAGATGCCTAACCTAAAAATAACCAATAGAAACATTCAAACATTTGTTTTGACACCCAAAACTAAAATTTCTGTGTTTTACGTAATACGCTGCAAAGAATACATAAGCTACTAAATAAATAATTTTTTGTGGTATTTTTAAAAAAAATATTTTCACTGTACTATCCAAGGGTCTGGACCAGCTACGACAACACTTCCCTCTTCCTTCAACCGAGACTTCAAGAACAGGACCTTTTCTACCTACCCTTGCTTGCTATTGCCTCTCTTTCTCATATTATCTCTTGTATCGGTGCCTCCGTGGGGCAACTGTCGGATGAGAATGGGAATGTTTTTGACATTTAGTGCCACACGATCTCTTGGACTTGGTCTAGGGGTTTGGACCAAGGGGATCAGCTACGACAACACTTCCCTCTTCCTTCAACCGAGACTTCAAGAACAGGACCTTTTCTACCTGCCCTTGCTTGCTATTGCCTCTCTTTCTCATATTATCTCTTGTATCGGTGCCTCCGTGGGGCAACTGTCGGATGAGAGTTGGGAATGTTTTTGACATTTAGTGCCACACGATCTCTTGGACTTGGTCTAGGGGTTTGGACCAAGGGGATCAGCTACGACAACACTTCCCTCTTCCTTCAACCGAGACTTCAAGAACAGGACCTTTTCTACCTACCCTTGCATGCTATTGCCTCTCTTTCTCATATTATCTCTTGTATCGGTGCCTCCGTGGGGCAACTGTCGGATGAGAATGGGAATGTTTTTGACATTTAGTGCCACACGATCTCTTGGACTTGGTCTAGGGGTTTGGACCAAGGGGATCAGCTACGACAACACTTCCCTCTTCCTTCAACCGAGACTTCAAGAACAGGACCTTTTCTACCTGCCCTTGCTTGCTATTGCCTCTCTTTCTCATATTATCTCTTGTATCGGTGCCTCCGTGGGGCAACTGTCGGATGAGAATGGGAATGTTTTTGACATTTAGTGCCACACGATCTCTTGGACTTGGTCTAGGGGTTTGGACCAAGGGGATCAGCTACGACAACACTTCCCTCTTCCTTCAACCGAGACTTCAAGAACAGGACCTTTTCTACCTGCCCTTGCTTGCTATTGCCTCTCTTTCTCATATTATCTCTTGTATCGGTGCCTCCGTGGGGCAACTGTCGGATGAGAGTGGGAATGTTTTTGACATTTAGTGCCACACGATCTCTTGGTCTAGGGGTTTGGACCAAGGGGATCAGCTACGACAACACTTCCCTCTTCCTTCAACCGAGACTTCAAGAACAGGACCTTTTCTACCTGCCCTTGCTTGCTATTGCCTCTCTTTCTCATATTATCTCTTGTATCGGTGCCTCCGTGGGGCAACTGTCGGATGAGAATGGGAATGTTTTTGACATTTAGTGCCACACGATCTCTTGGACTTGGTCTAGGGGTTTGGACCAAGGGGATCAGCTACGACAACACTTCCCTCTTCCTTCAACCGAGACTTCAAGAACAGGACCTTTTCTACCTGCCCTTGCTTGCTATTGCCTCTCTTTCTCATATTATCTCTTGTATCGGTGCCTCCGTGGGGCAACTGTCGGATGAGAGTGGGAATGTTTTTGACATTTAGTGCCACACGATCTCTTGGTCTAGGGGTTTGGACCAAGGGGATCAGCTACGACAACACTTCCCTCTTCCTTCAACCGAGACTTCAAGAACAGGAATTTTTCTACCTGCCCTTGCTTGCTATTGCCTCTCTTTCTCATATTATCTCTTGTATCGGTGCCTCCGTGGGGCAACTGTCGGATGAGAGTTGGGAATGTTTTTGACATTTAGCGCGACACGATCTCTTGGACTTGGTCTAGGGGTTTGGACCAATGGGATCAGCAACGACAATACTTCTCTTTTCCTTCAACCGAGACTTCAAGAGCAGGACTGTGGAGTTAGTCGAGGGAAAATTACCGACTCCAAGTTCGACTCGACTCTTTTTTTTTTTAAATCCTTTTGGAAAGAAGGAAAAACTCTAGGCAGCAATTGTAATATTGATTCTTTTTGTAAAAGTTTCGACCGAATTTTGTTGTAAACAAAAGATACATTCGTTAGTTAAATTTAAAAATCAAATTTTCCAATAGTTGTATTCAACTCAACATATCCAAGTATTTCTTTTGTCACAGTCACTGTTTTCCCTGTTGACACTAACCACGAACAAATTGCTTGTAAACCCTCGAACAACATTTTCGAGATTAATAAAAGTTTAAGGTACTTGAATCACCCTGACTGTCATCTATCGGCCGCTTTTGGAGCTGCTGTCGAGTCCCGACTTACACGAGGGATGCGTTCCAAGACTCCTCGCGTAAGTTGAAATTTCGCGTTGTGGAAAAATATATGCATAGAAATTTTTTAAAGCATACCAAATACTTTTAGGCACTTATAAACACCCCTCAAACTGCTCTAAAGCATTCCTTAACCATTACAGTTTCTTCCAGGAAGAACTAAACTTTTACTGTGTTTAAAAAATAAAAAAATGTTATTCAACATGAAATACTTAAGATGCACAAAATGAATGACCAATGGGAATAAAATATATAAAATAAAACAACACGGTACGCACAGTATGCAGTAAAATTAAAATGATGCACAAAATAGTACTGTACAGTAAATATAGTAGCAATATTTACGAGTTAAAAAACAAAGATACTAGTGATGATTTATGCTCCAAGATCAGATCGTTATTCTTATCTAATACATTTTTAAATACGCTTCAACTTTTATTTAAAACGTTTCAATTTGTGGCTACATTTCCTCTACCTGATCTTTTTATTAACCCACAATGCAAGAGCGCGCGTAGCTTCCATTTTCCTAATTTTTACTTTGCTAGACTGCTCTGCAAGCTTCAATATTGAAACTTACTAGTTAGTTCTAAAATTTAACGGACATCTTTTTGTTTTGACTTTTAATTGTACTTATGGAAGATTCACTCATACTTATTGTCGCGCTATCTTTGACGTTTTGTAATTGTTCAAGCATATCGAGAATCTTAGACTTTTTAAATTTTTTTATCAGAAACTTTCTTTTTCTTCACATTTTCAAACTTTAGATGAAGGTGACACTAAGGTGCCATTATGGTTATTTGATGCACTAGACTAGTTTGGCGTGGGAACTTTGGCTGTGAGTGATGCTCAAAGGGATGTAATAACATTCACGAAATCAATATTTAGTAGCCAATAACGAAACTGATACTTCCTTCTAAAAAATTCATGTTGTGGGTGAAAAATTCGCGTTAGCTCTAGAATTCGTTCCTTGTAAAAAATTCGCTTTATAGCCATTTCGCGTAGGTCGGATCGCGTTGAAGCGGGAGTCGACTGTATTGAATCATCGTAGGCTACGTTTCATCCTATGACAAATTCCCATATAATCACGACTGCTATGGTGAAGTATCCGAATATGCAATAATTATTTCTTGAATTCTTTAACTATTTCTATTATTTTACTTATGTAATGGGGTCGTTTCCAAAATTTTGAAAGTATTTTTTCCGGAATGAGCATGTTTAAAAACATAGAATCTGACCATTTTTTAAATTATTTCTTTAAAGTTTAATATTTTTAAAAAATTACTTAAATCGGTGCTCTTTCATCGTTTAACGCTTCTGCCGATGACATCACAATAGTGAAATGCCATTCAGTGTTGCCATTCACGGTCCAAAATATTTAATTCGCATCTTTGCTCGCAAGTATTGGCAACGATATGGTTGATAGCAAGAATGGAGCGCAAGAGCGCAATTTTAATTCGCTGCTCGATTATTATAACGTGGAAATGTACAAGAAATATGCGGCAAAGTGCATCATCTGACGTCATAAAGACCACGCCTTGTTTGAAAAATCGGACACTTAAAAAAATTAATTTAGAAAAAACTGTTGGGAAAATGAAAATTTTTTTTGGGGTCTTGGTTTTTTTTTTTTTTGCTCATTCTATCCATTTCAATGACTAAAAGTGGTACTTATGACTGAAGGAAACCACCCCATTCTTTCGTCCCTTGTTTTGTTTTCATGAAATTGACACGGATTAAGAAGTTCAGTTTAAACATCAAATTTCTCAAAAGTTGTATCCAACTCAAAACACCCGTTCTTGCAAGTGTTTCGCTTGTCACAATCGCTATTTTCCCTGTTAACACAAATAAACTCTTCGTAAAACGCTCTGAACGTATTATTTTTCTTGCGAACAACTTCCCCGTAATTAACGAATTCTTTCAGTAAGCATTTCCCGTCTAGCGCCATCTACCGGTAGATTTTAGAAATTTCTTTCTTTCACAAACAAATTCCCACATCCTCACGACTGCTCTGGTGAAATATTACAGATAGAAAAAAAATTTTCCTTTTGTGAAAGTTTCATCCGCAGTTTATTGTAAACATAAAATGCATTTAGCCTTAGAGGTTCAATTTAAAAATCAAATTTTCCAATAACTGCATCCAACTCAAAATACCCATTTTTTAGAGTGTTTCTCATGTCACATTTCCTTTTTTCTGCTTTAACACGAACAAATTAATACAAAGCCCTTGGAATCCAATGAATATTTCTTGCAAACGAGGTCTCCGTGTTTAAAGAATTCTTTTAGTATGCATTTCACTTTTTCTCCACATAAGTTGCTTTGACTGCGCCACCTATCAGCGGATTCTGGAACTTTATTTCCTTCATAAATAAAATTCTCATAGCCTCACGACTGCTGAGCTGAAATCTCACAGAATGAAATATGAATACCTCTCCTGTAAGTTTTGTTTGTATTCCATTGTAAGCATAAAATGCACTTGAATTTGAAAATTACATTCTTCAGTAGTTGTATGCGGGGAAAGTTTCTCAAAGCGGATACGCTAAATTTGATAGTAAAAAAAAAAAGTTTTTGTTAACACTACGCACTTTTTTGGCATTCATAATTTTTTGGTTGCCATTGTTTGTATTTGAAAGAACAATTTCAAACTAATACGTTTCAATATAAAAATTATCAGTAAACCCTTCCAAAAACCCGCTTTGCCCACATGAGGTTAGCTCAAAGCGGGTAGTCAAATTAATTAAACAAATTAGTCAAGTTAAACTAACTTGGACGGTGACGTAGCTCACAGCTTTGTTGGCCAAGCTATTCAATTCAGCGAACCCATGCTCAATTGTAGGGAAGCTCAGTGTTCCTGCAGTTGCATCAGGATCAGTTACCATCTGCCCAAAGCGGGTAGGCTTTTACATTTGTGTCAGTTAGACTTGGCAATATGAAATCGAAACTTCACGGCACCAAAGGTGTTTTCTTTGGTATTTACAGACCACTTACGAAATAAGCTGAACTGATAAGTCTTCTGCTAATTTGCACGAATAAAGGTGTACCCGCTTTGCACAAGGGCATGAATTCATTTCATCCAACTATAACCTCAAATCCAAACACATTTTATCAGACGCAGAAAAAAATACTCTTTATTTTGTTACTAAATTTAAAATTTTTCAAACATGTTTTCACTGCTAAAGTCGTGAAAAACTTTCAGAGGTTTTTAATTAATGTCTTCTTTGATTAGGGTCATCCGAAGATGCAACTAGCTAAGAACACTCTCGAACAACTCTCCTTTCGAACAAAATTTTTCAAAATCGGTCCACCCGTTTAGGCGCTAGAGTGCCACAGACAGACACACACACACACACACAGACATGTCAAACTTAAAACCCCCTTCCTTTGTGTCTCGGGACTTGAAAATAATTCAAGAGACAAAAAATCATGTTTATTTGACTAGTTACTTGTGTTTCTAAGGATAAAAACCAATTGTGTGGTTTTTAGTTATTGCTTTAGGGTTTAGATAAAATTAAAACTTATCCTCTAAAGGTCATCTAAAAACCCTCAGATTTTCCCATGGTAATAGGACTTTCCCAATTTGCACCAAATGTCATACTGAAGAGGTCACTGCACAACATCTGATTTTTTGTGTGGGTTTGGTACGCGAGGATCTACTGAAGAGACCTGCTTCTGTCTTGAAGTTGATTAAGGCGAACAACCTCATGGATCTGATCTGATTCAGAACAGAGAGATGAACAAGAAGAAGGAGAATTAAAATTTTGAGAAGTCGCCAAATTCTTAGTCTAAAAGAGCAATGCCGAAAAGTTTGAGGAACTCTGCTCTAGAATTTCGGAAAGCTTCCGATCTTCCGAATAACGGAGAGGAGGGCACTGTTAACTACTCCTAATGCACACGATTATAGAACTTCCCGCCAATTCTAACTTTCATTTAGCAAACCCCCGAAAGGGTTCCCAAAAATTGCCTATGCCGACGATATTTCACGTCGCCATGGCGGGGTATTGGGGAAAGTTTTCAACTAGCAATAGTTACGCCTCGGTAGAACCTCATTGGCTATGACACTGCCTCTGCGCAAAGCTGACGAAAAATCGCGTTTCCTATTCTTATACAAGTTGCTTAGGAGAAAAAACTGGCAAGCTAATGAAATTTAGTTCAATTTGTTATTTCAATACATACGTTGAAAAATTTCTACGTCTTTCACCAATAATGTAATTGCTCTTAAGTAGAATTTTATAGAAGACCTGGTAAATTATGCGATTTGTAACTGGTAAATTATGCTAGCAATGTAAAATTTTATTCTTCTATTTCTTAGAATATAATCTATGTTCAATTTTACTACTTTTATTTTCTCAATTTGTTATGAACGAAAATGCTGTTTCATATAGAATGCAGTAAAGTTCAAATAATGTGCACAAAATACAATTCCTGTACTTAGAATATATTGCGTCGTATTTCTTGTTCTGCCCTAGAGAAAGGGTTGCAATTAAATGTTACAAAAGATCAAGACAAGAAATTTCAAAACATCAAAAATACCTATCTACAGAATGATAGAGTAATGCTATATCATTCAAAAATATTTCAGAAAACTGCAACTTATTTTTCTTTTTAAATGGGTTTCATCAAGATTGCAGAAAAAAAAAAATGAACGTCTTTCTTAAAGTAAGTTTGTTTAGTTCACAATTGTTTGATTTTTTTTTTTTTTTGTCACAAAGAAAAAAAAATTCTTCTTCTAATTATGACAATTTTTTTTCAGACCAAGAACGTGGGGTACTTTGGTCCACCTCTTTGCGGGGGTACGTTGGACTGAACCAACATACCTCAAGTAATTAAAAAGCTTTTTTTTTCTCTTAAATCTGAATATGACAATATTCTATCTTTCATTTTATGTTACACATGTTTGGAAATAATAATAACTTAGGGTAAAGAAAGCAAAAGTATGTTTTGTAATTGTTTAACATAATACTGAATTAATTTTACCAAAATATTTATTTCATGTCCGCATTTTCTTACTATTTATACAGTTCATTCTCCATTTAACAACTTTCAAGGGACCACGAAATATCGTCAATAAATAGAGTGGTTCTAAAACTACAGTGAAGTATCCAGGACCATGAAAAGTAGAGAAAGTCATTATATAGAGCGTCTTTAATACAAATTTTTCCTTCAAATTTTGAATACCTGATGCTTTTTTAAAAAGATCAATGTTCGTTAAATTTAAAAGTGCCATGCTCTATATAGAACATGTTTTAAATGTCAGAAAAATATGATTTTTAGAATGCGCATATGTGGTGAGTACGCGCATCTTTTTGAATTGTTAACAAGACATTGAAACAAACTGAAAATGATATGTGTGTTTTTAGGGAGACAGTAAGGAGAATTTTTTCTTTCTCAGAGAAGAGACAGAGGTAGAACAATAGCTTATGCGCGTGGGGACCGGTTCCCCGAAGATTTTCGGACGGCCGACGGCAACTTGCTAAGCAAGCGACAAGGCGCGGTATTGACTTAATCATGGATAATCCTGGGTCTCACTGGAAGTTTTTGGCAAGGGAGAAAACTATCGCAGACTGGAACACGGAGTATCTTGCCTCCTCAAATGCACGGTGGACAAGGAGGTTCTTCCCTACTGTTTTTCATCGTCAGCAGTGCAGCTATTTTTAAACAAATTTTAAACTGTCTCAATTTCTCACTGGCCATGGAAATTTTAAAAGTTACTTGTTTAGATTTGGCATTTTGCCAAATTTGCTTTTTGACTGTGGAGTTGGCGAGCAGAGCGCTGAACATGTTCTTCTGCACTGCAGTTTACAAGATGGCCCTAGGACTGTCTTCAGAAAAGGTTTGGTAAATTTTTCCTTATGCTGGCCGCCTGTTTTCTCGGATCTTGTTAAAAGATCCGAGACTTTTGTCATCTTTTCTGATTTTGTTAACAGTCTAAACTTTTAAAGTTTCAACTTTTTATGTTTTTTATACTTACTCTTGTAAGCCTCGTGGCATACTGTGTGGAACACGAGGAGTTTTTAAATTGTATTAAATAAAATAAAAAATATATGTCAGCGCTGCGCCTTTCACCGGGCTCCCGGAGGAGAGTGAGGGAAAAGATGGACGCCGAGCTTAACCTAAAGAACGAGGTGAATGACTACCAGACAAACTGGGCGAAAGAGACTGCGAATGAATCTGAGATGGATGAAGATGAAAATGTACCGACGGAGACGACCCAGCCGCTGGACTTGGACAAGTAGTACCAGATGGTAAGTGGTATTTCCATTACACTAAACCAGGTCCTAGCCAAAAACAAATATGATCACAATATCACCACTAAACTAATTAAGAAATGCAGGAAAATTAAAGACTTAGATGAACTGAACAAAGTAATTCTTAAATTAAGATTAGTTATTACCGCCATCCACGATCAAGTGGAAATAGATAAATTTGAATATGATAAAAGATACTTAGGCACGTTAATTAATACATTGTTTGATGCTGAAGAGCAAAAAGCTAAAATTTATGAGGGTAAATTAAAAACTCAGGAAACCCAGATAAATGAACTTGAAGTAGCAAATGAGGATTTGAATAAGGAATTAAGAGTTTATATGGAAAATCTCGATGACTTAAAATTTGAAATGGAATTATTGAAAAAATCTAATAATGACAGGCTAAATAAATTAGAGCAAGATCTGAATGATAGGAAATCGTCGAAGAAAAGAGGTATTTCGGATCAGGATTTGCCGAAGCTAGCCCTCGCGGTAACGGTAAGGGAACCAAAATTGCACAAACAAATGAGGAAAACGATAGTCATAAAAACATGATGGATAGCTCGGATAGCGAAGGTATAACTAACGTAAACAAAAGCTTTCAAATACAAACAAAAATAAGAAAAGTAAAAGAAATAACATACCGAAAATACATTTGGTTAAAATCACAGACCCTAAACCCATTTTAAAGAAAATACAAGAAAAAATCCAAGACAACGTTACATGCAAATTAACTGCTGGAGGCGAAATAGCTATCGAGCCAAAAACCTCAGAACAACATAAGAACATTAGAAATTTCACAGAGGAACACAATATCCAATCCTTCACTAACCAGCTAGATGAGGAAAGGTAACTCAGAATGGTTATTAGAGGCCTACCCATTGATTATGCAATTGACGATTTAGTTGATGATATAAAAGAACAAGGATACAATCCCATTAAGGTTATACGAATGACCAAAGGTAAAGAAAAAATCCCAATTCCCCTCATTTTTGTTAACTTCGAAAAAAATGACAAAAACAAAACATTCTACAACTTGGACAAAGTATCATATTTTAGAATTAGAATTGAAACTTTTAGAAGGAAAGGCCAAGTTACACAATGCTATAGATGCAAGAGATGGGGACATTCCCAGCATTTGTGTACCTTAGATCCCAGATGTTTAAAATGCGGCGATAAACACCACGGCAGAGACTAAAAAAGACGTAAACACCCCCCCCCCCCCCCCAAATGCTGCAATTGCGGCGACTCCCACCTTGCAAGCTCGTACGATTGCATCAAAAGACCCAAACCAAACTCCAAGGAAAACAACGTTAGGGAAAATGTCTGGAGAAGAACTGAGAGCAACGTCCAAAAACCAAAGCAAAGTATGAGTGTGCGACCAGACCTCACTTTCGCCGATTTGGCTAGTAAACATTCCACCTCAAATAATCAGGGTGCCATTGCTAACACTCTCAATAGTATAATTAATGCGATGCCTCGCCGAGCAAATAAATTGTTCCACTTCCCTGCATTAAGAAATTTTATACAAAAATCTATGGCCACCCAAACCCCACTATCAACTCCCAGGTAGGATACATAAACAGAAATGACAAATATCCTACCCATCGGAAACGCAACTACTTTGCTTTGACTCTCTGAGCACTACGCATAACCTCCTAACAAATTCGCAGCTTGACCCCGGGTAGGCAGCAAATTCGGGTGTTATTTTTTATTTTCTTCTAAATGTTGTGTTTGTCCTCTTATTGGTATTGTCTTGTCCAAAAAAAAAAATGTAAAAACTGAAAAAAGGCCGAAAAATAAAAAAAAAAAAAAAAAAAATTCGCAAAACTGAAACATACAAAAAAAAACGGAATTTTTTAAAAAAATTTACAAAAACATTTCTCTTCGTTGTCTTGTGTTCGTTTCATATCGCTATGACTCTGGTGTTATACTCAGCTCTCCTCGATAGATGGCGCTACATACTCAGAACTCTCCTTCATTCCACCGTGCCTCTGATTGATTCCTCTCCTATACTTTGCTCCGCCTACGGCGGAGACGATAGGCTAGCTCTTGCTCTTTTGATTTTATCGTGATGATCATTTTTTAATGGACCTTGGGTAAAATGGTATACCACAAACCGTGTAGGCAAATTTCAAATTAATGTCCAGTCTATGTGTATTTTTGAAGGGAAGCGCTCCTCCTGTAAGACACGCAACCAGTTTATTCTGAAATGAGAAGTAATATATAACTGTTTTCGCCGCTCCGTCGAGCATACTTACCTGGCACTGGGGATGCCTTGATCAACAAGGAGGCTCCCCCGAGCAGAGGCCCTTCATTGCACTTCGAAGGGTTGACGCTCGCCACATCCGCAAATTGCGGTTGCTTGGGGTGCGTAATTTTTGGTAGCTGGGACTGCGTTCGCGCTGTCCCTTGCAATTGAAGATTAAATCAAATTCGCGTTGGTAGGTGCAATATGGAGCAATCCCTCAATTACACTGCTAACTCGTTATAAAGAAGCCTGGGATAAAGATAAAGCAGAACAACACGATGTCGATAGCCGGGTAATACCATGCATTATTGTCCTTAATACGGTTTCAGACTGATTAGTTCAACGTCCTATCTGAACGTATTGATTGATATGTGGTTTGTTACAAGAAAGCCACAGTAGTTTAGTGGCGACATATGCAAGCCCGCTTTACATGGTTGTGGTGTCGAGGGCCGATTCCATATCATCATGTCAACCAAATGCAGTTGCTTTTGCGACGGTGTGCATATCGTCAGCCGAGCCAGAACACCCCCCCCCCCCCCTTGACGTGTTTAGTTAATTTCAGTGTCTTAATTTTTAGATAAGTTTATGAGTAAAAAAAACTTTTGTTAGTAGTAACTAGGTTACATTTCGGCTTGAAATTGGGAGTCGCAATTTTGAAACTGCGCTCTTATAATTTCAAAACAGGCGAACGACTGCCTACAGCTCGGTTGGCTTAATCTTTCCAAAATAACCCTTCTTTCGAAGGGTCCAAAAATTAGTTCAAGCTCATTTAAGTTGTTCCCCTCCACGGTAATCTTTAGTAAAAGGCGAAAGATTAGCACGAGGTTTGAAGGGAAACCAGAGCATAACCACGGAATGAGCCATTTAATATATATAACTCTTGACGTCTGAAAATAAAGTGGTTGTTAAAGAAAATTCTGAAAAGTTACGCTACAATCGTTTTATTTGTACTTTCAAGTGATTTAATTTATCTTTCAGTACTAAAAGTTTATTTTCTGTTTATTTCAAAAGGCGTCTGATTTTCATCATCCAATTTGAATTATTATATCTTAAAATTTTCATGCTCTTATTTCTTAGCATTTGAACTGACACATAAGTGCTGTTTCTCCCGAATTTAAGGTTTCCCGAGTTTAAATATTTTCTCGTTAAGCCCGAATTCAACGCTGTTACGTGGTTTTCTCTATCCATCCATGGCCCCATTAGATGGCGCTGGCGCTTACGTATTCAGGCATATATGCAGTATTCAGTGGCCATGCTCTAAGCTTTACGCCCTTCTAAATGATTAAATTTCACCAGTCACTGCGCATGCACCTTGGCGCGTGCTTGGCAAACTAAAGAGCGATAAACATACAAAAATGTCTCAGTAATTAAACGACGTTATAGATCGCAAAACTGCAAATCGGATATAGTAGGCTCTAATTCCTTAAATACTTTTAATAAAAAAAAATTTTATTTAAAAAAATAAAACGAAAATAATTTTGATATTAACCGCAGTTTTCTACAAATGTATGCCATTAACGTCATTTTATATTTATTTTACGAAGCATGGCTCGTTCCAACTATCTCTGTTGCTTCCCTGCAACCGTTAGTAATGGCGTTCACAGTTGTTTCTTTGTAGTTCAAAATTTTAAGATTAACTTTGATCTTAGCATTACGCATTAAATACATTCTGCCATTGTAGAATTTCGATTGAAAAAACCTTGATTCGAGTTATCCGAAAGGATGAATAAATTGTCTGGAATTCTACATAGGAACAATTTAGACAAATTACCAGATCCAAGCCGACTGAAAAGTTGATGTCCAAAACCAAGCTGAGAACGAAAAGTGCATTGAACTTTAATTTGTTCTATATCTTTATTTACTGATCAAAAGAAGTAAGTTTTCCTTTCACATTGTATTTTATACAGTGAGTTTTTAATCTATAGTAGATTGGCGAGATAGATCTTGGGATAATCCTACATAACGTGGAAATTGGTGGAGGAGGGAGGAGAGAATCAAATAGATGAAAATGTACTGTTAAAAATTACCTTAAGCAATACAGGAATTATTACACTTTATTAAATTAAGTTCGTGAAATTTACTTAAAAAAAGGGTTTTACATATCATTTGGAGGAATGTTTAAGAAATTCAATCATCTTTTTTCTCCTGAAGACTGGGAGTTTGAATATTTGTCGTGCACAACTGTGCCATTTTTATTATAGCATCATATTAAAGTAAGAAGTTAAGCCTGTTACTCCACGTTGTATAATCAGGTAGCTAATCAGTGCCGCATAGTATAATCTGTGTTTTTTTTTTGTTTTTTTTTAGAGGGGACCACTTGTCTTTCATCCGAAAGAAGGCATTATCGCTTATGATTGATTTGTGTGCGAATAAAAAGCAGAGTTGCCAATAGCGGTGTAAATTGCCAAAGTAAATTGTATCAAATCCTGCCAAAGCTTTCATTCTTATTTGAAATCAACTATAAGTGTCCTCAATTTGTTCATTGAAAAGCAAAATGCAGTAAACTCGGGTTTATCTGCAGAATTGGGTGGCACAAGTGCTGCGGATAGTAAAAATTCCGGGTCCTCAAAAAGACAAAAATGAAGGACTAATAAAATAAAAATTGTTCTTCCTGAAAAGAAAAAGGGCAGTATTTCTAACAGTGAAAATATATACTGTACAGTAAAAAGATTTTCAATTTTTGCACCACGCAATATAGCATTAATAAAGGACAACTGAAAGTATGATGAAGTAAGCACAATAAATGAATAAAACAGAAGTAACTGAATTTATTTACAACTTTTCAACGCAAAAAAAAACAAAAAAAACAGCCATCTTGGTCAATGCTTTTTGCTGCAAAAACACATGTTCCTTATTATCGATTAACTTGCGGATAATCCACCCTGCGGATGGTCTGCTTGCAGATCATCCGCAGAGGAGTTTACTGTGTAGTAAACTCCTGATTATCGACAGTCGTATTATCTGCAGGTCCTTTCACGAGTTTTTTTTTTTCCTTTTTTTTTTTTTTTAAAGTGATGATTATAGAAAAATGCACCCATTAACTTTGCTAGTTCAAAATCTAATTTTGGACATTCTTCTTTTTTTCTTCTCCTTCTTTCCAAAGTCACTGCACCTGCAATCTTTAAGCAAATTAGATCAATGGTTCAAATAAAATCCCCTTCTCAATTTTTGGCCCAACCTAATTTAGTCCAGGAATCTAAGTCCTAGAATTCTAGCCCTAATCCAGGAAAACAATTCGTAGCATTCTGCCTCGGATTGATGTCATATCGAATCCCTTATATCTGTTTAAAAAGTTTCTATGCGTCGCGATTTTCAAAGAGAAGTCCCGGCGTCAATCCGAAGTGCACTGCTATCGATTTTTGTCAGAGAAAGACGTCTTAATCGTTAATTTATGATTGCATTATTGTTTGTTTTTAGCTTATAACGTATAACAATATTTGCGACATTGTGTATATAAAAATCAACATTACGTAAGATCAGAAAGAAAAAATATGAAAATTGTTCTTTTAAAAAGGTTATGCTTAAAAATATAACTTTTACCTTTATTCGATAATTATTCATATTATGTTGGTTTTATAGTTTTTTTCTTGGATCTTCATTATATTTTATCTTAACCCGCATCACAACCACTTCTTGAAGTATTTCGTATCATAAAGGGTCTATATATACATGCATACTAATATGTTAATCAAGTCAAACATTTCAATCAATATTTCCCAGCAGAAAGCTATTTTAATTATTTAATTTAGTTACAAGATTTTGTTCTTATCTCTTTAATTAATCAAGAAATTAGGTATAATGTGACTATTGAATAACTGTTAATTACATGGAACCTTAATTACCTTCCGAAAATTAATTTTTTCTCGCAAATAGTATTTAAACCAAAAAGAACCCGGTTTAAACCAAAAAAACCTGGTTTAAACAAAAAAAAAATGTTTTTTTTGAAAAAAAAAAAAAAAACTGGTTTTTTTACCAACCCTGGTCAGCTGGTGATTCTTGTTCATTTGAATTCAATAAGGTTTCATATCGAAAAATAAAGAACTTTTATACATTTTGAAGAGAAAAGAGGAATTCTGTCCATTACTTATCCTTTCTTCATCCTAGCTGCTATTGGGTGTCATCAGAATTGTCGGTGTCTGTTACTAGGGGGCCGGACCTTTTATTGAAATGGAGCAAATAAAAATGGAACTAACTTATTCAGAGGATCCAGAAGCGGCCAAACGTTGGATGAGATGTAGTTGCATGAGAGAAAAATAGTTTTAAAAGTCTAAACACATTAAAACGCTCATAAAATTGAGTTAATCTGCGAGCAATGTCTAAAGTATATCTTACTGATGCTGTTACCCAATATATTAGAAAATAAGATTTAAATTTATCAAAAATTTTTTTTGTGGGATCGGGGTCAGGTGGACTTTGTGAAACTCTGCATATATAAGATTATCCCCTTCAAATGGGGATTCAATGGGGAACAATTTTCAGCATCTGCAAACATATGCAGTAGTCTTCCTACTTTACGACTTTCAAGGGACCACAAAAAGTCGTCCTTGAGTAGAATGCCTCCTTAAACAGATTGCTTTTAAAATTAGTGGAGCATAAGGGACCGTGAAAAGTCATCTTTAAGTAGAGAAAGTTGTTAAATAGAGCGTCACTAAACACACAGAGAACCAACTGTATTTTAATATGGTAGCCGCAGATAATCCAATGGGTAAAAAACTATACTAATGTATACAATCGCTAAAAGATATGAGTAACACTCACACATGCATTTAAATTATAGATAAAAATGATAACACCGAACATATATATAAAAAATAAAAGTAAAGCAAAATGTATAACAGTACATGATTGAACAGTCAAAAAATCGATTGCTGTTGTACTGACAAAGTTTTTAAAAAAAGTGCTGCTCTATATTCTACTCCGTTCTTATTTTGGAAAGACTTGGAAAAGATATCGACTATTGCTAAAACAAAGAACCAAATCAAAAATACAAAAATTTTTGTAACATGGCTTAAATTGCAGCTTATTTACTGGCATACATGTTGCATCCAGCATTGAAGTTTAAAAAATATTAAATGCAAACTCTTTAGAACAAATAAATGTGTAGCAAATTCTATTTCAAGAAATTTTTTTTGCCAAAAACGTTATATACGTGAAGTATAAACTTTTTTTTAAATTTGATTCAAAAAATATTATTTGTGTTCACCTGCAGAACAAACCTTAATTTTTAGGTGCAAACAATTAAGTTAGACTGTTGATTACCTTACAAGTCAAAGTTAAAGTTCCAGGAAAGTGCAAATAAATGGGCAAAAATGTCACACCACTGCAACAGGAATGAGCAATATAATGGATTGCATCTACAATAAAAGATTCAATCCTTAGTAAATCTTAACTAATCATGCAAATTAAGCATAATGATGGAAGTTGACTGAAATCTGCTTTATGGCACATATATGAAATAAAAGATATATTAATATTTTTTTTCGATTAAAGCTTGTAATTTTGAAGAAGCAACTTTGCAATTTTAATATATATCTCTGCAACTTAGCTAGGAACTTAGCATAAATGGAATTTTACATTTTTCAATATGTGTGGGGAAATCAATGTAAACCTGTAAAATATATTTTTATTTTTGGCTTTTTTTTTAAAAAAAACCATTTAAAAAAAAAAACGCATGGTTTAAAAAAAAAACCAATTGGTTTAAACCATGGTTTAAACCAACGTGGTTTAAACCAAACAACCCTGCAGCTGACCTCGTGATGGCTGTTTGTAACCTTCCACCACTGCCATGTATAAATACCAACTAGCTCATATAGCTCTGATAACACTAGATGGTTGCACCATATTCTTGGGTCGCGGCAACATCAGTTTTTACCCGCTTAACATTCTTATTATTTAAACCCAAACGTATTACTGGTGCCGTTACCCTATTATGTATTGTTCTTTACAATTCTTCATTTTTCTATAATATATTCTTTGGAACTACCTTCCAGTTTTTCTTACTCTGCATTATTTTCAGCTGTGGTAGTAAAAACTAATTCACAAACGAGTACATAGATGAAATTTTAACAAATTAGGAACGAGGTTATTCGAGTGGGTGAACAAAACAGTCTTAGCTTTACGTGAAATACACCACCAGCTCAGTCATTTCCAGCCGAGGACTGCAGTTTCGTGCTTATTAGCACTCTTGGCTTCCTTGTGAGGTTTTCCATCTCCAGCTCAGTCACTTTCCTATGCCGGGCTGATGAGTGCTAATAAGCACGAAACTGCAGTCCTCAGCTGGAAATGACTGAGCTGGCGGTGTATTTCACGCATTTCTGCTTTAGCCCTGGCTAATGGGCGGTAATTTACTGAATATAGTCTTAGCTTTGTTTAATCCTTTCTTCAAGCTTCAAGAACCAAACGTTTCCCTCACTCTCAATAACCAGGAACCTTGGTATAAACCATTTCGAAGGCATTGAGCCGGAAAAAAAACATTTTTCGCTGATGTCCCTTCTACTTAAATGGAATTTTTTCTGACACACCTCTTAAGAAATCCTGTTTTTACCGTGAAACAAAATGACTTGTTATTTTCCTAATCTTTTATGCTTACGTTTCACGTTGGATTGTCATTAATAATCTTTTTTTTTCTCTAGTCTTTTTTGATACTAAAGTTTTTGGTTGCACACGTTGATTTTACAGTGAATTCTTTGAGTATTTTATTTATTTATATCAGTGGCGCTTGACTTATGGCCCAAAGGTCGTATGTCACCCGAGTAGTTCATCCATGTAGCCCATTGTAATGGGCAATTTTATTCAAAAAATATTATTTACGTATTTCTCACTTCACTCTCATTAGCTCAACTTCAACTGCTTTAGCGTCTGACATTCGTAGATACGCTGAGAACACAAGCCACATGTTCAACCTAAAATATTATTGTCTATGTCACGAGAGATGTTTGTCCACCCCCTAAGGGCAAAGGCGGACCCCCCCCCTCAGTAGTTCGGAGACCCCCACCCAAAAAAAGCAAGAGCCTCCCCCCTAATGGTTTTAATAGCGCAGTCTGCGCCATACCCCCCCCCCCCCCCCGCCCCAGGTGGGCACCCCTGCAAGAGACACAAAGTTCCTCATTCGGTTTCAAGACTACATAGCACTATATTTTTGTAAGTTAACAAGAAACAAGCCGTAAAATTGCTTCCCACTTGCACCCCCACAATGAAACACATGTTTCATTGTAAAACAAAATCTGGTGTTGACACAATTGATCAAATGCTTTGAAAATATACAAGAAATGATAAACAATAGTTGTGGTACCCCCCTGAAATACTTATTGAGATTAATGTAATAGTATAAGCATACTTAATTTCATTTTTTGGTCTTAATTATATCTGTGAGTGAAACTTAAGTAACTAAAATATGAGAGGACGTTTATTTTTATGTCTACGATCTGCTGCGTGACACGTATGCAATGTGGTATGTTTTCAAGCATTAATTAATTAATTTATTTATTTTTAAGATTAAAAATGTTTTCTGACATGGGACATATAGAAGTGGGTCCATTTTTCTGGTTTTACGCCAGAAAATAAGTGAAAAATTATAAAAAAAATTCCTACAGAAAGATATCTTTGGTAATGTTTTTTTAGATATTTTATCTAAATAAACATCAACCAAAAAATACCGCCTTGAGTGTCCCAACTTGCTGTGAATGGTCTTGCTTGCTTTTGAGCTTTTTACATCAATAGCACCTCAGAATTATGTTAATGGTAAATACAGTGTGCTTCCCTTTCTCGTCCCATGTAACAGTAAAAAACTAAATATAAATTATGGGGTGGAACGGGGGGGGGGGGATGGTGATCATATTAGGATTTAGGGGGGTTATTTTGCATAAGAATCATCAAGAAGTGTATCAGGAGCATTTTTAAGTGGTTTTTTTACCACACGTTGAGCTGGTGTTAACCGGGTAACTGATGGTTATTGAATAATGGTATAAGAGTTTTTAATGCTAAAAAAAAGCCAAATTTTTTCTGAAAGTACAGTTACAACTTTATTTAGTTCAGATTCATGTTAATTATGAGGATTAAAAGCAAGTTTGCCAAGACTTCATTAGAAATTAAAAAAATTACAATAAAAAGTGAAAAAAATTACCTGGTCATTAGGTAGTACCCGAGCTTGACCCAAGATTTTTAAACTGAGAGGTGAAACATTTGTAGAGACGTAGGGGTAAAGAATATGCAGGGGGACCCGTAAAAGTCATTTATGACTTGCCCCATAATTTCGGTGCATGCCCCTGAGCCCCAAAGCAGAATATTACTAAAATTGTGACGTACGTCGCAGAACAGATGCCTGAGCTGCAGAACAATTCTGTTCAAATGTGAGAGTAAAACTCAAATTTTCTGCAGAAAATTAAGATTTTCTGCAAATATGTTCCATAACTCAAGATAACATTTTGACCAAATTTTGCAGTTAAATTAGAAAAAAATCTGAATTTCTCAGAAGTTACGATAATTTGGCGGAAAGTTTGCGAAAAATGTTGAATTTGATAAGTCATATGCAATGCAAGAACTGTAGATTATACTTTGAGCTGAAAAAAATCTGTAAAATTTGTGCAAAGTTCTATCTTGAGTTGGAAGATATTTGTCGAAAACTCCTTCATGCCATGTAAAATTAACAAAAAAAAAACGTGGTTTGAAACCTAGGTTTGGATTTTTATAAAATTTTGTATCTTTGCTCTTTCTATGCATTTTAGAAAGCATATGAAATTTTTTTTGGAGAATCTCAATCAGTTTAGGTTGCACAGAAATGAACAGTGAAGTTAAAAAAAACCTCCTGTATGAAACGATTTTGATTTAGGGATCCCGATTTGTGGAAAAGATCACGTTGGTTGCTTGTGTATACAATGCTTGAAGTACTACTTGCAGAACAATTTTGGTCAAGTGATTTTGCGTTGCAGAACATGGTCAAATATTCTGCTTTGGGGCCCTTGAGTATGATACTATACTTTTCATTCATTGCATATGCTTGTTTATCAAGTGAAAATTAAAATTTGAGTGATATTCAGTGCCCGAATTTTAAAGTACTTCACCAGACAGAATAGGTGCTGATGTCTCTCGTATCACACAGTTAATTCGTTCCGTGTAGAATCGAAACCGTGTTGTATGAGACTTTTTTAAAAAATAACATTTTTACTTATTTTTAATATTATGTTTGTGCATGAGAAAAATTAGGTACATATTTATGTATACACCATTATGTACATCATATATATCTATTAGGGCTCGACCGGTGGCATTTTTTGGCCGATGGGCCGATGCCGATTGTTGGCCGATTGTTCAAAGATGGCCGATGGCCGATTGTTTTCCTCAGTATGGCCGATTGCCGATGGCCGATGGCCGATGTTGTTGGCCGATGGCAAAAAAAAAAAAAAAAAAAATCTAACAGAAATAAATTGATAAGATTGTCAGGTTTAAAGAATCATTGATTCATTTCATTTTACTTTCTTTCGACGAATAAGGAATTGTAATCACAAAATATATATATCAGATTTCGACCTAAATTTATATTTTACGATCACCCAATTTAAACTTCACAAGTTTTTTCGGCACATCTGTACATGCATATGTACCTAAGAACATATAGATGACCGAAATTTCTATTTTGAACTCATCCTTTGTTAATTATGGCAAACTCACTTGTGATGTGATGTCTTCATCCGCGTAAACTTGCGTCACTCAAAAACGTTATGAAATAGTAAGTTGAAAACTCATACGTACGTAGTATGATCTAAAAGTTTGAGGCAAGCTGTATAAAACCTTATACTGAATAATTCACATTACCGAAGCACATTTATCTACAAAATTGTCACTTTGAACGACTATGCACTTCTGCCAACTTTCGTATAGCTTTTAGAAGCATTGGCAGCCTGTTTCGCAACTTCCTGTAAGGCTTTAACTTCATCGTGAGGAAGAAGGCGACTTTCATGCTGAGGACGCACGGTTTGTTTTGTCAATACTCTGATATGACAAACAAATAACATAACGTTTCGTCGGACTTAGCTCCGTATGACTTTTACCTGTTCCCTGCAAAAAAGATTTGCATGGACGCCGCTTTCTTCCGTCAGGAAAAGATAAAGCTTCATCACAGAAGGTAGCGAAAAATGGCTTCCATGAGTGTTTCCAAAAGTTATATGAACGCTGGAAGAAGTATCATAGTCCCTCATGGCGACCTTTTGAAGGTGGATGTGCTTTGGTTATGTGAATTATTCTGGGTAAGGTTTTATACAGCTTGTCCCCCGAACTTTTGGATCGTAGTACGTACAATCTGTATAGGGTGTAGTTATGTTTTTCCTTTTTTGACTGCTGTATGATGGAAGACAAAGAACAACCAAAAAAAAAAGAAAAGAAAAGAATAAAATAAAGAAAGAAAGAAAAAAAGGAAGAAAAACAAAGAGACTGTTTAATAACCAATTGATTTTTTAAATTGAACATATAACTAAGATTTCAGTAATATTGTCAAAATGTATGGATTTAGGTACATTAAACATAGTTAAAAAACATTAAATTATGTTTTATCATCAAAATGAAAATTAAGAATAAAACTATAATACCGTCAACAAATAACGCAATTAAAGTGGAAAAATTGCACGTAGACATTTTTTAGTCATCAAATTAAACAAAAAAGGTAACAGATAAATTTCAATATTAAATCATATTAGGAATATTTTTATATTTATTTAAAAGTTATGAATAGAAAAGTTTGCATTTTTCATAAAAGCTATAAGAGTGACATAAATTTTGCTGAAAAAAGAAATAGCCATGAAAAGAGCAAGGTTCTTAAAACGCAACTACAATAAACAAACTCAATATTTACACCAAGTTAATAACTGAATACATATACTACTTGATCTGATGTTTGCACACGTAATATTGAATAATTTGATTGTTTAATCTTTTATGAAGCACTACGAACAAGTTCAAATTAAATTTTTCAATGTAACAATAATTTTCTGAAATTTAAAAAATTGCATAATAGAAAATCCTTCAAACTTTTCTATAACATATTATTAAAAATATGATGAAAACGAAAATAACTTATTCATTGATTTTATATAAATACATAAAAATAGTTACTTATAACAGAAAAAAAAATCGATCGCTATTCATGATGCAAAAAAGATTTCGCATTACGAAATATAGGTGAAACAAATATAAGAAATACGCAAAATGACATTTCATGACCAAAATAAATAATCGTTAAATATGTAAGAAATGCTTGACACGACGAGGGTGGGTTAGGAGGGTCACCCTTTGATTTTGGGGTAACTCACAACATTAAACTTTTTGGCCTCATTTTTTTAGTACAGAACCGCTACCACCAACGCCTCGGAAGAGTTTCTGAATCTACTTCAGCACTTACGAAGAAAAAATTCAAAAGTCCCTTTGATTTCCGAATTATGTCACTATTCAAAACGTCTTTAATCAATTTTGTTAGATTAATTCTCTAAATTTTTCCTAAACAAAAAATAAAGCTTGAAAAAAAAAAAAAAAAAAAAAAAAAAACTCTAATTTTATGAATGGTGTTACTTTTAAACAACTCAAAAGTACAACTACAGTTTAATTTCAGAAATTGAGGGGGTGGGAGGAGGGGCACGCTAGTGTTCTCGGAAATACAAAAAATAGTCGTAAAAAATAGAGTTCAAAGTAATCATAAACATTGAGCAAAAAAACTTTTAAAACTTGCACCCGAGTTTGTTTTGACGCGCAGGCGCGATTTAAAATATAGCAAATATTGCAATTGCACGAGAGGCCCCATAACCGTAGGGGCCCGAGTTGCAAAAATGCTTATGATAGATGTTTTACATTTTCTATGATAGAGAAATAGGGCATCAAAATGTATTTAGACGGGCCCCAAACTTGTAGCTCCGCAGAAGCGATACAAAAAAGACTGCATTACTGTGATTCATATTACAAATATCGAAAAATTAAAAATTACCGTCGATTCAACGAGAATCTAACAAAATGAAACAAAACCGGTTTCGCCATCTCATATTTGTTTCCATGGTCTCCAATTCGGCAATATATCACCAAATGATCGTCAGTCTGAGGCGCTGTATTAGTTTTGCCTTGAAATAAGTAATTAATAGCCACAAAAAATGAGTAAATAGGCTTTTTAGAACATCCGATTGAAAACAAAAAGTGAAGTGCACAACTGGAACGTACGCACACCCCATACATGCGAAAATTTAGCCTTCTACAGTTTACCATTTTTGAGTTATGAATTATGAGAGATACATACGTACATCCAGCCGCAAGAAACAACGCAACAATTAACTTATTTGGTACCTGAATGCTGTATAAAAAACTCTTTCAGGGGTGACTAAAATAGAAATTCATACTGAAATTTAAGTAAACAATTTTATATGAAAACAATAACTCCCTTTACTTTGTATTAAAAAGTAAAACAACAAATGTCCTTTTTTTCCCAAAAACATCGGCCAATTCCATCGGCTTTTCGATGTTTTTTAAGGCCGATGGGCCGATGTTTCCTGCAAGTTAGCATCGGCCGCCGATGCCGATGCCGATGGCTAAATTGTTGAACCATCGGCGCCGAGGCATCGGCCAGGCCGATGCATCGGTCGAGTCCTAATATCTATACACAATACATAATTATGTATCGTGTTATATTGAAACCGTGTTCCGTGTTACATCGAAACCGTGTTATACGAGACTTGGAAATAATGTACACTGGTGTGCAAAAATTAAGGACGAGACGGTTTTTTCAATATAACTTTGTACAAAAGCTTTCCAAATCAACACATTTAATACCGTAAGATCCCCAATACGTAAGGACATGTGTAATGTAAGCAACACTTACTAAAAGAGAAATCAGAGGGATAAAAAGAAGCTTTATTGAAAAAGTAGCATAGAGCGCAATGCGACTGAAGGCCGAAACATCCCTGTGATGGGTGTCCAGCAAGAAACATCCGGTCTTTAGTAGGGGATATGATCTCTTCCGACTGCTAGGCAGGTTTCACAGCGTCTGCCCATGCTGAGAATGAGGGTGTCAATGAGTTGTTGAGGCATTGCTGCCCATTCGTCTTGCAGCGCCAATCGAAGCTCCCGAATCGTTACTGGTGGTAAGGTACAAGCTGCCAAGCGTCTGCCTAGAAAATCCCATACATGCTCGATGGGACTGAGATCCGGAGATCGTGCCGGCCAATCCATACGTTCAATATCCTCACTCTCCGAGAGCTACTGTGCGATGACTTGTTGCATTGTCGTCCATGAAAAGGAACTGCGGACCCATAGCGCCTCTAAAAAGACGCTCATATGGAAGAAGAATCTCGTTACAATAACGGGTCCCGTTGACTGAACCTGCGTCGAAGATGTGAAGGTGTGTACGACTACCAAGCATGATGCCTCCCCAAACGAGAACACCGCGACCTCCATACCTGTCCCTTTCAATGATGTTCGAGGGATGATTGCAGCTTCCCTGCTCTCTCCAGATGAGTATGCGATGAGAATCGCTACTCAGACTAAATCTGCTCTCATCTGTAATGAGTAGGGGAACCTGGGGAGCCTTGACCACGTTTTCAGATAAACATTTTTGTAAATTTTATTTTTAAAATTTAAATATCGTATGATAGCACATGTTGAAGGACATTCTATTAGCAACAGGAATATATTTGCGATAATGTAAATAATACATTTTTTCTTTTCTAAAATTAATATTTTTTAAAATTTTGGTTATTGGGTCAAGCCTTCCTTACTAAGGGAGGCTTGATCCATGGTATGGGAGGCTTGACCCGGGTAGTGATATATAATTGTAAAATTAGAAATAGAAAATATTTTTTATTAATTATGTAAATATTAAGTATACATGTTTTATCATGATAATTGATTGTTCAGAAATTATTTTTAAGATCATGTGTACATTAATATTTAGAATTGAATTTATGAATCATTGTTTTCTGGATAAATAAAACTAAATGATTGTTCACATAGTCGTAAGAAGGTGACTTCATACTCATCATTTAGTACCTATACTCGTGTAACTCGCCCAACAAAATAACACAAATCTCTTTTTTGTTGCAAATTTTACAACAGCAAAGTCTTCAAAATCGAATTTATTATTTTCTAACGATAAAATCTTCTATTTCTTCTTCAGTGCAGCTAAAAGGTGTGTCAATATTGTATTTCTCTGTGTTAGTAGTAATAATTTATTCATAAAAAATAAATGTTTATAAAAAAATAATTATAACAGAGAAACTTTTTGAAAAAAAAAAAAACTTAAATTTGCAAATTTTCCTCAAAAACCAGATTTTTTTTTTTTTTGGAATAAATCTAGAGAATTGCCATATACAGTAGGCAGCATTGAACAGGGCCGTATCCAGAGGGGGGGGGGCTGACGGGCCCGCCCCCCCCGAAAACCAAAATGTTTCGTACCGTAAAACAGAAGGTTTTTATTTTTATTTATTTATTTATTTTTTTTAATTCCTAATGTCAGAAAAGGAAAATAACAAAGTTTTTTTTATTCTTAATTTTGCTACTATTCAAAATTTATAATATTTTGAAGAAATACAGAAAAAGCAGTTCTAGTTCTCATTAAGCCGCAAGGCACACTTGAAATTTAGACCTTTAATTAGGACTTCCTGCTCTCTTTCCCAATTCAATTCAGGGCAGTTCAGGGTTAAGGCAGGCCCTTTGTCAGTTCGTTGTTTTTCAAGTCTACCAAACTGACTTCTGTGCACTTCCTCCTCCAGGGGCGTGCACAGAAATTTTGGGGCTGTCACAAATGTCTTTTTTTGGGCCCTCTCCATATTGTTTACCCATATTTTCAACCGTAGGTTTAAAAATATTGGGCCCAATTTAAGTTCGGGCCCAGGCCAACAGGTGTCCTTTCTCCCCTCTGTGTACGACCCTGTCCTCCTCCCCCTATAACTCTTATAAAACTTACACTGTACTGATTTCGAGCCGGGGACTCCCCAAAGGCTGGGCCCCTATTTTCCGATTAGGCAAGTATTTTGTTACCAAGATGTGCCAAATTCAGCTCCTTAATACATTCTGAGTAAAAAATGCAAAAATCACGATTCTCGCGTTTTTGTAGCATAATTTTCCAGATCATTTTTGTGACTGATATGTTTCATGTCTTGCATTTATTTAATGCCGAATTCAGTATCACGGAAGTTCTTTTGTTATTGCTTGTTTTTTTTTTTTTTCTTACTTCTACTGCATACTGTTAATACCTTAAGTATGAGAAAAAAAAATAACACTTACTCTACTCTCTTTCATTTTCTGCACTACTGGTGATTTAAAAAAAAAAGTTTATTTCGAGAAATATTTCGTTGCATTTATTTTTTTAACTTAAAACGGGTGTGTCTTACAAAGTTATAATCATTTTGCAAGACCGTACAATCAACTTCTGAAAAGTGTAAATAAAGAGCTTCAAATAGTTTCACCTGTTCGAGAGTCTTTGAAAATTATTTAAGTTTTTGAAATTTCTTGAAAAGTTCTTCAATTTTGTATCTTATCAAGAAAATAAAGTATGAATTGTCCAAATGGCCAGAATATTACTCTTCTGTTCTTATTTTCTGAATGTCACCATTTCTTTTAAACTATTTTGTAGAATCTTCATACTGTAGGGCATTAAATGAAAAAAAAAAAAAAAAAAAAGAGTAGGGTTAGTGATCAAACACAAACTTCACTAAAAGCCGATATGAGCAGATGACTGGGTGCTTCTCTTTTCTCCTCTCTCGTTTTTCCTCTCTGGCCATTAATTTCCATGATTTGTCGAGCAAGCAATTTTTATTTTGTTTCTCAGGGGAAAAACTCACGGACCCCATGAAATTATGGATGTTCTACATCCGACTTAAAGGGACACTCTCTTGTTATCCTTACCACTACAAGATGAATAAGAAAAATAATAAGAAATTAAAATAAAATAACAACAGCCCAAACAGTGGAATCATTAATCGAGACAAAAAATCTTCTGTGTTAATTTTTATGAGTTTGGTGTGTCTTTGTATACTATATGTGTGTGTGTGTTAGGGCAATGTGCTAATCCGGGCCCCTCCCGAAAAAAATTTCTGGATACGGCCTTGGCGCTTAATGTGATCACTTTGGGACAGATACAATATGATAACAATAACCGAAAAGAATCCAGGAGACACAAAATAATGATTTTTTTTTTCAATTAAGGTGCATTTATTTTGGCAACCTCAAATTAAAATCACAATGACTCAACTGAACGCAGTTTTAAATTATAAACAGAATGGAAATATCTGAATTATAAAAAGTTAAAGCTAAATTATGCAATTTTTAATCACATAGTAATAGGTGAAGTAAAATATGACCGTTTTCCCTGACATTCGTAAACCAGTTTCAAAGCGCATTCAGCTTTTCTATATTTTCCAGCATGGTTTTGCTTGTTGTTTAAATTTTAACTTAACTTCGCTTTGTTTTCAATCTCTACAGAATTCTTTAATAGTTTACAAAGTAATGGCAACAATGGAGGTCCTACATCAATGCCTAGAACATGTCCAGCGACTGAATTTTTTTAGGTGCAAAAGAAAGTTTTCTTAGTCTGTGGTCACTGGGGGCAAACTTTCTGTAGCTTCATTCCTAGAAAAAACTTGAACTGCTATTGAAAACCATAAAATGCTACACAGAAAGTTAGTGTCGTCAGGATTTGCCCATGTATTTCTGTTAATTGAGGAACAAAAACGGGGAAAAAAAATGAAAGTTTATGAAAAAGTGATAACAATAAACGAAGACGCTGATTATATTATCCGACTTTTTTAATGTGCTGTAACATACAAGTGTTCCGGGACTTCGTGATTCTGATAACATTAAGCGAATGATAACATTGAGCGGCGCCTACTACATGAATTAATCATAATTTAGTTTTTGTTAGGAATTATTGCTACAAAAATTCCATTGTAAACAATAACTGAAAAGTTAATATTTGTTAACTATCAATGTCTTGGTTTTATTATAAACATACAAAATATATAATAACCATGTATATTATCCCCATAAAGTAACTATTGTAATTATAAATTGTTTTTGATAAATAGTATTTCTAGAATTCGTAAAGTATTTAAGTAAGGGAGCCTTGACCCAGTGGGTCAAACATCCCTTACATAGAGTGGGTCAAGCCTCCTCACCTACCCATTTTGTACAGAATAGCACATGATGAGGTTAAGCCTAATTCAAGGAACAAACTTTATAATTATAATAAAAGCTTAATATTATAGTATTTAGAAAATCCCATTTGCAAAAGTATAAACTAATTACATTTGCTGAAAAGGTCTTACAAATTATGCTTAAAATTCTTATTTTTTAGGTTGAAAAACATTTTTTTCTAAATATCTCCACACATCTGATAGCTAGATGGATAAAACTAAGATGGGTGCTTGATCACATCACTAGCTTTGACTGCCATATAGTGAGAAACAGCTAAAATATTTTTAAATACAAAAATTGAAGGGTGGGTCAAGCCTCCCTTATGGTCAAGGCTCCCTAGTTACCCCTACTCGTCCCCATTCATTGTCTCTGCAATTCTGGTGTTCCCTGCACCACAGAGAACGCCTTCTCCGATGGGCAGGCGTTAGAGGTACACACCGTACAGGGCGTCGTACAAACAGACCACCAACGTGCAGTCTTCTGGTCACGGTAAAACGCGATATCGGTCGCCTGTGTCGTGTGTCTAGCGATTTCTCCCGCTGTCTGCCGCCTGTTTCTTCTCGCCTGTAAGACAATATACCGGTCATCTGCGGGTGTGGTTCCTCGTGGACGACCACTGCTGAACCCCCGGATAGCTGTTCCTGTAGTTTGAAATTGTCTCCAAAGTCGTGAAACGATGCTGTGAGCACATGAACTCTGCAGCCACACTTGTCACACTGC
The DNA here is from genome assembly GCF_026930045.1 of Uloborus diversus. Taxonomy (NCBI): domain Eukaryota; kingdom Metazoa; phylum Arthropoda; class Arachnida; order Araneae; family Uloboridae; genus Uloborus; species Uloborus diversus. The sequence continues at coordinate 152,286,735 of NC_072738.1, read as the reverse complement.
AGCCTTTCTCTAACTTCCCAATGATTCGACCTAGGGTAAAAGCATCCATATGTCGTGTTACAGATTGATTATTCGCCATTTCTCGCTGAGGCAGCAACTCGGTGTGATTTTAACTGCTATACGGCGTACAATCTCTTTGCCAGAAATACTGATCTTACACCGACAACATGCTTTATACTACTCAGACACTCCCCATTACGTCTGTCTGCATATCTGCGCATGTGCTACCGTACATCACCTTACTTAATCTCCTGATTGGTCTTTCTGTCCGCTCTGCCTCTTCGTTCAGCTGATATGCTAATTTTTCGACTTCGTCCTTAATTTTTGCACACCAGTGTAAATCGAGGGATGCATACCGTGTTATATTGAAAACAAGTTTCATAAAAACAAAGTGAAAACTTATTTGATTTATTACACATTAACAGAATTCCATCTTTTTTAAAGATTACGTTTGTGTTGTATCAAAACCACGAAGTATTAAATTCAAGTTTCGTACCGTGTTATAATAACCGTAAATTTGGTACCCTGTAATATCGAAACCATGTTGTAGAAGTGCCGTGTTATACAAGGGACGCTTGTACTTGGTTAGAGGCAGTCCATAAATGATGCTATGGTTTGAGGGGGGAAGGGGAGTAACAAGAGAACAAGGAAGGAGGGGGTGGTCAACATTTTTGAAAGAAAGTGTGACATCCTTTTTGGACAACCTCTTAGTGTATCAAATAGGCAGTATGCTGAATACTAACCGAATATTTATTGCTACCCTTGTAATTAACGTTAAAAGAGAGTATGTCTGATTGTATGTGTACCTAATGCAGTGACGTCAATACCGGGGGGGGGGGGGGTGTCACCCTAAGTGGAATTGCAAGTATTTGAAAAATAAGAAGAAAAATGCATTTTTAAGACTACAAATTTGAAATTTTTACCGAGGGCAACTCCCCCCCCCACTTTTATTTAGTTTCGGGGCTGGCAAGATTCTGCCGGGGCGGTTAAAACCACTGGTAGAAACCGGTTAAAACCGGCATGGCAGAAACCACTTTCTGCCACATTTTCGGCAGAAACTGGCAAAAACTCTCAAAATGAAAAAAAAAAAAAAAAAAAACTATTGACAGACAGTAGAAAATGCAGGGAAAAAAATAATTAATTGTTAATGAAAGCAGAGTTTAATTTACAATATTGTCACAATTCAGAATCAAATGTTACATTGTTTGGACCCTGCAGTTGCTTCTTGGAAAAGGTGGTTCCAAAAATCTGAATAGTTTCTCAATTTACTATGCACCAATGAGAAACTTTAGAATAGTATTCTTGCAACAGAAGAGCTAGCAGGCAATGCATCAAAGAACAAGCAATATTCATAAAACTTTCAAATTATATATATTTTTAAACTGGTCCATCATGTAGTAACTAGGGTAGTGGTAAAAATTCGACTAGAAAAACGAGTTTCGAGAAGTGGGGCCAATTTGTTTTGCAAAGTTGTGATATTAAGCACGAAATCTAGATTAATATTGGCAAGTAAAATTTGACACTTTCTTTTTGAAGCACATGATAATTTCAATCACAAGCAGTTTCAATGAAGCTTATTTGCCAGCAAATAACAAACAGTAATGCCAGTTTAACTCTGTATGTCACTCCTCTATCCTAAGAACCCATATGATTTTCGTCCTTTTTTAGATTAATCCAAATATTATGAGCATCAGCAATTGAAAAGTTTCCTTTCTGAACGAAATCAAGGGTACTAGCATAACATTTTATTTTTTACAATGATGAAATGAAGTTTAATTTTTTTTAGTTTACCTAAACAAATATCATTTAATAATTACTTTAATTTTTTAAGACGATTTTAAGTTTTTGCCAGTATCTGCCGGTTTCAACCGGTTAAAACCAGTTTCTGCCGGCAGAAAGCCAACCGTGTTCAGTTTTTGTATAACAGTCCACTTAGAATTTTGTTATAACACAGATGTAGTTTGCATGAATTTCATGTTTACATATTTTTTTCTGTTCTTTTGCGTCTGCAGGGGTTGGGGAAGAGGGTGACACCACAAATAACACTGAGCAAAGGTCTGGGACAAAACGAGATTCTTTCAGATAATATTATTGTCATGAATAACTTTAATTGGTGGCAAAACTTGTTTTACCTAAGGGCCGAAATCAAATGCTGTAAATAAAACACATACTGTAAGCATAGCTAGATAATGTAGACCAGGGATGTTTGTGATCCGAAATTTCAGAAAATTTTGGGTTGACAACACATTTTAAAACTGAAAATTAAAAAAAGAAAAAACGTTCAGAATGTTTTTTTTTTTTTTTTTGAATGATGTCAATGAGTTTTGTATGCATGTTTGGAGAGTTTTTACGGGGGGGGGGGGGGAGTCAAGCTTCTTCAGTATTTCCGAAAACTTCACAGTTTCTCATCGTCTAGGTGTACTCTATCTCAGGGATGAAAATCTTCCGCGGATTTGCGATTTTCCGCTTTTTTTTTTTTCATTTCCTGGTTGAGAGATTTCAAGCAATCGATCGCGATCTTCCCGTCAAAATTTTTGCTGACTCACGTGTTCGTTCTAAGGTAGAAAGAATAGAGTAACATCTTTCCGTGAGTGGGAAGTGGGAAAGACTCGAGAGTGAGGTAGCAAGCGTCGGCGTTTACCATAGTCGGATTTAGGACTGAGTTCCTAGGGGGGCAGGATTTTATTATTTTTTTTTTGAACAAGATTTTTAATTGCCCTCCCCCTCCGATGTTTTTGCCTGTTTTCTGTGATGCGTAAGGCCATTCTTTACTTTTTTATGTGTCGTTTTCATTACTGTGTGTAATCATGCTGTCCTTTTTAAATTGACCTTAAAAGAGAGGGGGCTGGTATTAAGAGAGTGACGCAGTGCTCCCTTTTAAGTGGGATATAGAATATCTCCAGTTTTAGGGGGGCCCGGGGGTTACTCCCCCGGAGGAAATTGTCTAAAATGGATATAAAATTCTGCATTTTGAAGTCTTATAAGGGTTAATTGGAAATAATAGGCAAATATTTTTTTTTTTAAGTATTACGCTTTAAAAGTGCTTCGTGATGCAAGTTAATACTTTAAAGAAATGGTGCACAATTAAGAGAATAGGTATCAAGAGAGTAACATACTACCCATTTGAACAATTCTTAATTTATACACTTGATAAGAAATAAAATTGAAGCACTCTTTGCTTAGGAGTTTCAAAGACTTGTCTAATAATTTTCAAGGTTTGGTTGGTTAGATTGGGGTTTTGGCTCAAGAGCCCTTGTAGGCTTTACTGCGCCAATTCTTTTCAGGGATTTTAGAACCTATCAATAATTTGCACTTTCCAGTCTCTGAAAATTTCCTATTCAAAAAAGAAAAAAAATCATGATATTTTTTTGTTATAAGATTTTGGAAGATAAGTTGTTACTATATAAACTCCTCGCGAAATTGGGGGGCATTGTCCCCTTTGTCCCCCCCCCCTATAAATCCACCCATGCTCTTCTGAACTATTCAAAAACGAAAAAATAATGATTTTTTTTTAAAATTTTTGGAAGATGTGTTGTTGCTACATAAAGTCCACCCAAAACTGGGGGGGCATTGCCCCCCTCTGACCCCCCATAAATCCGCCCATGGCGTTTACGCATTTTCAAAATCCGATTGCATCCACTTACATAACACTCGCTCATTTCTGTCTACTATGTCATCCTACCACTTAGACCTTTATAACTTTTTGTAGACTATTATTTTCAACCCTTCTTCTTCTTCTTCTTTTTTTTTGTTGAAGACTTGTACGCTCTTTTTTTGCTACGCCCATGCCCATTTCACAGTCACTTTCAAGCGGTGATTGTGCCAATTCCACCTCACCTCCCTTCTGCCCCGATCTTCCCATCGGGATTTTTGCTGAGGCAAACGTTCTTTCTTGGGTAGAAAAAAGGAAGTAACTTGCTGTTAGTGGGGAGGGAAAATACAGCAGAGTGACGGGCAATCGTTAGATATAGCTTTTGAAATCCGATTGCATCCGCTTCTTTAACACGCTCTCATTTTTGTCTGCTATGCCATTCTACTGCTTAGACACTAACACCTTTTTTAGACTTATTTTCAACCCTTCTGACATACATATTTTTTTCCCTGAAGACTGCCACGCCCATTCAAGCGAACACCATTCATCAAATTTAGTTTTCATGCTTACCAAGCTTATCAGAGACATAGCTCTTGGAGATTTTAATGAATTCTAATTTATTTTAATTATATTGTGCTATTTTATTATGTATGTATAGGAATGTAAGTATAGGAAATTAAAGATGCTTATATAATCTCCAAGCATGACAATGTTCAAAGCTATTTTATTGATTTTAAAATCAGTTTTATGCTAGTGCTTAAAATAACCATCAAAGCTCAGAAACTTTTAGATTGGTTTTAGTTTTTTTTAATTGATTTTTGTACAATATACCCAGTTACTCCACAAAATTTCAAAATGCTTCTCAAAATCACCACAGATGCTCCTCAAATTGTTTCCCTAAAGTTGGCAGCACTGATATCATTTTATAACTATGGTTGTCTAATGATTCAGCGGAGTGTTTAATTATACGGAAGTTTTATAGCATTAGACGTCACATTTCAAAATTTTAATTTCCTCTAATTTGTGGGCTGTGGGAAATTGAAAGTAGTAAATAGAATTGTAATATCTGTTAAAATCTTAAATAAAAGCAAGCTTATTTTATTTATTAATACGCTAGCATTTCTACTAGTAAAAAAGAATAAAACAAATTTTTTCTATTAATATCTAAAAGACAGCATAGAATCTATATATATATATATATATATATATATATATATATATATATATATATATATATATATATATATATATTTATATATATATATATATATACATTATTTCGCGTAATATTAAAAAAAAAAGAAAATGCACGTTTTAAGCCACGCAATTTTTCCTTCTTTTTGACTTGAGGCTATTTTCATCCCTGACTTATCTGCCCTGAAAGTCTAAACGCTATACTGATACACCCTGTTTTATGATTTATGCGTCCCATACAGTGACAAAAAACTTTTTGTACGAATCAAACATTTTTTTAATTGTTTCATCAAATTAGAGCAATTATACATGAACATGACGTGAAACAAAATTTAAATGAAATATGTTTTTAAACTGCGGGCGTGAAAGTGCATAGCCGTGCCGAATTGGCAAATGCAAGCATTTAATTACTTGTGGTTAGCATAGGAATTTAATTTAATAAATAATTGGTAAATTATGATAGTAAAATAGCACTCTACAATAAGATTCGAATAGCTAAGCTATCAATAATTAATTTACAAAAGTGAATGTCTTGTTGTTACATAATTTTATTACAATAGCATATAACGCTTATTTAGTACGCTTTTAACGGGCCGTTTGACATTTTTAACGGGCCGGTTTTTAACTGTGCAAATAAACCACGGTCAAAATCGGATACAGCTGTCACATGTCAAACAACTAACAGCCCCGCTTCTATACTTTTTATCTTTAATGCACTCTTGGATAACGGCACCAGTAACCGGCATGCTTAAGACATCGCTTTCTGGTTAACTCAATTTTCTAAGAATTTAAAGTATTTAAGCTTTTAAAACTATTTTTATATGTCGCGCAACTACATCTTATCTAACGTTTGGCTGCTTCTGAATCCTCTGAATCAGATAATTCCATTTTTATTCGCTCAGTTTCGAAGAAAGGTCCAACGCTCGGTAACAGACACCGAAAAATATGATGAAACCCAGTAACAGATAGGATAAGGAAAGGATAAGTAATGGACAAAATTCCTTTTTTCTCTTTAAAATGTGCAAAAGTTCAAATTCAAACAAACATGAAACATCAGCTGACCACGCGGCGGCTGTTCATTACCTTCCACCACTGCCTTGTTAATACCAACTGTTTGAAACAATTCACTCTGATAACACTAGATGATTGCGCCTTATTTATGGGCCACAGCAACATCAATTTCACCCGTCTAAAAGCCTTATTGTCTGTTTCTACACCCTTGTCTGATACTGGTGCCGTTGCTCTAATTCTTTCAATTTCTTTTCAGGATTGCATGTCGTTGGAATTCAAGTATGAGACCGGACTTTGACACGAGTGAAACCAATACTCACCTTTGTTTCTGCTTTCGTCGAAGAAATCTTTTCAAAATGATCGTTTGGGAAAACGCAACGATGGCAAAATTTCTCTAAATTTTGGATCCAAGACTTTGAAAGAGTTGTATACATTCCTTAACCTAATTGAGGCAACAGCAAACAAAAGACCAATGTACATATCGTATGCAGTGCAGGCTGCTTCATGTCTGGATTCACTTTTCGTGACTTTGCCAGTAAATGTCTCAAATTCTGCTCATTCAGGCAGTAGTACTTCTTGCTTAGGTAAAGAGCTATTTATCCTAATATCATCATTGAATAAGAACTATTCAGTATGAGCTTATCAGTTATGAAAGAAATTTAGTGTTACTTCCAAAATCTTTTCACAACTGTCAGTTACTTTTGTGGCATTTCATTTTGTGTTTCACTGATCGCCCAACTTATATTATACGGAAGAAATTAGTTCCAAAGTACTCTTTTAACTCTGAAACTAACAAAAGATCGTTTAAATGAACAAAGGTTTTGCTATTCATCTGTGAACTATAATTAAAGAGCTTAAAATAAAGAGAAGGCAACTTTGCTGTTTGACGAAATGCTTCTCACTTAATCTCTGTAACATATTTGACCGTGTTTTGTGTCATCATCAGTACCACGAGTCGAATACTTGTGTATCATTGTCTGTATTTATTTTCACTTTATTTGAGCGATCGTCTGAAAAGTTAAATGTACTGAAAGCTGACGCACGCAAGTTGGGCTTTATTGAACTTTTAAAAAGTATTCAGTTGCCAGTTTTGCAACTGGAAATAATTTCAGTAGAAAGGAAAACTATTCTAGACATCATATTGGTCCCTTCGATTTTAGAAACAAAAAAAAAAAAAAACACTGTGAAAAACGATACAAAAGCACTTGTGTATAGAGGAGATTTTATTCAGAACCAACTATACACACGTTTACCTATTAAATCTCTTTAAAAAAGTAACAGTGTCATTTTTGTAACAAAATCTTTTTACAGTTTAAATATCAAATCAAAGTATGATGAACGGCGCTCCGGGAAACTGAAACAAAAAGAGAGAGAGTGAAAGAGAAAAGCTGACTCTCATTTGAAAAAACTATGACAAATATCCAATAAGAACTAGTGTAAAAAGCTTGTTTTGTTTTATATTCTTCAACCTTCGATGCCTATTTTGACCATCTCTTTGATTTGCCTGAATAGACTCGAGTTAGTCTATAGACTCTAACATAGAGTAGGTGTGATCCTGCCACCAAGAGGGTTAAAGTTTAATTTACGAATAAAAGTTACAAGAACAAGGCCTATTCTTTCGGTTACAGTTTCTTCACCAACAAATATCAAAGCTCCTTTTTAAAAAGAGCAACCCTTGTAATTTCGGACAATTGTAAACGTGTTATGACTGAAAGAGCTCTTCAGAACCCATCATTGTACACAAATCCATCATCTTCCGAATTTTAATGAAAGAAAACTTCCACATTCTTCGCAATGGCACATCATTCTGAGAACTATCAGCGCTCTAAAAAACATTATTTGTGCGAACAATGTTCAAAGGCGTTTTCCGATGCATCAAATTTCAAGAAACATCTGAGAATCCATTCGGGTGAAAAACCATATTGCTGTGCAATTTGCTCCAGGGAATTTTCCCAACTATCAAACATGAAAACGCACTTGAAAACTCACACTGGAGAAAAGCCACATTCCTGTGAAGTGTGTTCTAAGAAATTTTCGCAACTTTGGCACATGAAAGCACACTTGAAAATCCATTCTGGCGAAAAGAGCTTTTCCTGTGAAAGTTGTTCGAAGAAATTTGCTCGACTATCACACCTGAAAGATCACCTGGGAACACATACGAATGAAAAGCCATTTCCTTGTGAAGTGTGTTCTAAATCATTTTCCTATCTGGGAGGCCTGAAAGTGCACTTGAGAACACACACCGGAGAAAAGCCATTTCCCTGTGAAGTGTGTTCAAAGAAATTTTCTCTGCGAAGAAACCTGAAAGACCACCAGAAAACCCATACTGGCGAAAAGCCATATTCCTGTGAAGTTTGTTCTGCGAAATTTTCTCACCTGTCAGTTCTGAAAGACCATCTAAGAACCCATACTGGAGAAAAGCCATTTAACTGTGAAGTGTGTTCAAAGAAATTTTCTGTGCGAAGAAACCTGAAAGAACACCGGAGAACCCATACTGGCGAAAAGCCATATTCCTGTGAAATTTGTTCTGCAAAATTTTGTTACCTATCAGTCCTGAAAAGTCACCAGAGAACCCATACTGGAGAAAAGCCATTTCCCTGTGAAGTGTGTTCAAGGAAATTTTCTTTGCGAAGAAACCTGAAAGACCACCTGAGAACCCATACTGGCGAAAAGCCATATTCCTGTGAAATTTGTTCTGCGAAATTTTCTTACCTGTCAATCCTGAAAAGTCACCAGAGAACCCATACTGGAGAAAAGCCATTTTCCTCTGAAGCGTGTTCTAAGTAGGGATTGCAATAATGAATACCGGTATTTTGAGCTGTTTTAAAATTTCATTAAACCGGTATTTGCTGAGGTAAATTAAGGGAGAGTGTTGTACCTTGGGACATTGCTAATTTCTAAAAATCTAATTTTAGCAGCCATGTTTTTGAAACCTCTAATAGTGATCTTCACCGTTTAATGGTGCCATACTAAAAATCAGCATCAAATGAGTAAAATTGACAGTTTTGTGAGAGAAAGAAAATTTTATGACTCCAAAGTAAATCCTTTTTTCATTTTAATTTCATTTTCAGTCTTTGTATTGGTAAAACTAACCAACTGAATTTTATTTTGTTATGAATGAGACGTGTTTTGAATATTTTGGTTATGAGAAAATAATGATTGTACATCGAAATTGACCACCATTTTGGTTTTTCTTAAACGGAGGGATAGTACCTTGAGACAGTCAAACATATTATACCTTAGGTCACATTCCAATGCACAACATGTGCATTGTTCTTAATTATTAAGGTACGTTTCGGACCATGGAAAAATTTTCTTCTCTTATGTAGTCTTTTAAACACATTTAATGATACATTATTATTCATGATTTAAATCATTACAATGATTTTTTTTTCTTCTTGGTGCAACATTGGTTTAAGTATATGGCAGTTTCCTGAATCATGAAGGCTTTCCCGTAGTACAACAGGATGTGTCCCAGGGTATAATTGGATGTTGTACCTTGGGACGGCTTGGAACTCTTACTTTAAATGGCTGGCAATATTTTATTTTCAAATTGCCTGAATTTAAAAAAAAAATCTTTTGGTTTCTAATGTGCCATGTGGATTTTGAATTTGATTTAAAAAATTGACGTTAAAAATTAAAATATGAAAAGTATCCCGAGGTACAACACTCTCCCCTACCGGTATTTTAGGTATTAGCTGAAAATAGTTTAACCATTAAAAATCTTGATTTAACTTATTGGACATCTACTTTTATTTTAAACGTGCAGTTCTTTTTCCAGGATACAGCAGCAAACGCAATCAATTCATGTGAAAATTTGACTTCAACTGTACAAACTCATGCGGGGCTCTCCAACCAACGGCCCTCGGGCCGGATCCGGCCCGCAAACAGATTTTGTCCGGCCCGTGGGAAGCTTACAAACTTTTTTTTCCGGTAGACACTCTCGTTGGAAATATAATAAATATAATTGAGATATAATTTTTAATCACAAATAACTACTTAAAATCTTTTTACCGTTAATTTAAATCGTTTTTTAATCAATTTTTACCGTTAACTACATTTGCAGCACCCATCTCTCCTTTTCGCTCTTTCCGAGAACAAATTTAATTTGTTATCGGAAAGAACAAATTATCTGTTGCATAACAAATTAATTTGAAGGAAAATTTATAAACTTAAATTAACTCAATGTATGCAAAGTATAAACTATAGGTAATAGCTTTTGAGTCAGAGGAAATCTTGTATGTTTATTAATGAGGTCAGTAATGATCATTTATTATTCACCATTTTGTTTGTTTCATTTCCTCTCATTCTGTGTAGTTTTAAAAATATGTTTTCGAATAAATAATTCTTAATATTCAGATGAAAAATTGATGTTTATTTCCTCATTTTGTGACTTTTTTCTTACAGTTTACATATTTAATAAGTAATGAAGTTTTTTATTTCATTACTTTTAACAATTTTATTACATTTTTAAGACATTGTATTTTGAACTTAGTTTTAAATGAACCTGGAGTTTTATTAAAAATAACCTAGAAAAGTCGGGGAATTTTTTTTTGATCACAAGTGTATGAACCCTGCAAATAACTTTTCTCCGCGCCACGTTCTCCCGCTAGTGCCCTGATATTGGGTTTTTCCCTTGGCCCCATGGAAAACATGAGCTCTATTTTTGCAGTTCTCTACAAGAAAAACACTTTCTAAAAAATTCATGCTAGAGCTATGTTTTCTCTATTTGCATCCACTTACAAGTGTGAACAGACATTTTCAAAATTATGTTGAATCTAAGTATAGATTTTCTTTATCAGACGAACATTTAAAATCACTCTTAATAATCGGAACTACGAAGTTTGTCCCTGAATGGACTAAATTTTTAGCGGTAAACAAATGCAATCTTCTTATTATTTTTTTACCTTTTTAATTTTTTTAAAAAGCTTTACACGCGTTGTGTTTTTAATTTTTTTTCCAAATTTTTAATCTTCTTTAATTCAAGAAAATAAATTTGTAGTAGATTGCAATCATTTTGTCTTGTATCACTATCTAGAAAGAAACACAGGACACAATACTTGGAAAGATCCGGACCTTTAATATTCTTGTCAAGTTTGTGCAACGATTTTGGGTCTTTCAATCGAATGTACAAAGACAAAAGATAATCCGTACACTTCTTGTATGGTGACAAGAGCCTTACCCAGACAAGGACAAGGGGAATTCAGCTCAAATAGCTACCCCTTATCAAACTTTCAGCACTTACATAAATAGTAAGACTTGGAGAGAGGGCCCCTTCCCACAAGGCCCGCGCTGGGCATTCTCTCTCTTTTTAAAATAGCTTACCTAACCTAATACCACCCCCCTTTCACTAGTCAACCCCAAGAGCTGAGTACTCCTGAGGGGGCAAATTGGGGGTGTCGTGACGAAATGGACACATAGGATCATGAGGGTGAGTCCCTCACCTCGAGACGGTATGCAACTCTGGGGGTTAAAAAAAAAAATGCAAAATACAAAATTAACCAAAAATATAAATGTTGTAATGTATTGTCTTTGTTAAATGTTGTAATGTGATGTCCTGCTAAATGTTATAATATATTGTTCAATGTAAAAAATAAAAACCCCAGAGCATTGCAAGGTACAACAAGCTTCCAGACGATGAAGGAGTCTCGAGATCATGAAGGAAGCTACGTTCCACCCCCACTGACCCCCCCTCGAATACCCCACCTAATTATTCTAATTTCCATTTGCAGATATCATGTGATTACTCATTTTAAGCCGAGACATGCAAATGATCGGTGAGTATCGCAACTACGGCAGCAGATAACATTATTTCCTTACAGCAACTAATCTCTATTTCTATTCACAGAGAGGACACCCAAGAAATCGAAACAGATTTATATCTGCTTTCAACATGGACGGGGTGTCCTAGTTTATGTTTATGCCGTAGTACATAAAATGCACTAGTTTATACACATGCAGTAGTTTATGTTTATGCCTAACCCCATTCCCTTTCAGGGGGTCATGGCACACTAACGAGGTACGGGGAGATATACCGTACCTCACGGTGAGCAAGACCCACACATTAAGGGGTAAACACCCAGCTGAGCGGAAGCTCAGTATGGTGACCTTCCCCGGCGCAATAAGCACCAAGCCCGTCCGTAGCACAGACGACTATCGAGCGCCGCACTCAGTCCCGCGGGGGACTGAGTGCGGACCCCCCGTGAGATGGAACTTAAGGCCTACGGCTAAGAGGTGGGGTGTGTGCGGAGAAAAGTACACTTCTTGTAACTTTTCTTCGAAAGTAGTTCCGTACTTTAAAACTGGCAAAAGATGAATAATGACATCCAGATAGAGAGAGTTAGATACATCTGTGATGTTCGAAAAATTCTTGTGCTTCAAATCTAAGACAACCGTTAAGTATTGGGATTCTTTTTCTGCCGTATATGTTATAGCGAACCGGTAATGCTCAACACCGGTTTTAGGAAATTTAATTTGTCTCAAATTAAAACGAGATCTTCAACACAGACTATCAAAGAAAAAACTACTTATGTAAATTCAAATAAAATGTATTTCATACTTAAAAAAATTTGGCTTTCGTGATAAAATTTAAGAACAATTGCTTGTGTGAAGAATTTGTAGTGTTTAATATTCTGAAAATTTTGTTTTACAGTGTACTGTGCAAACAAATGTATTAGCTTTTAGGGAAAAAATTCTACTATGATTTTTTTCCCACTCTAAATTAAATCTTCTTTAATCCCGAGATGAATGGGAGAACTTTTAAGAATAAATTTTTGTGTAAACCCATTCACCTTGTGAGTTTTCTAAAAAAACCTTTTTGTATTGCTCCGCAATGGAATTTAGGTCTGAGATAAAACGTGGATCTAAAAACGTATATGAGTACTGGACGATGCTTGTCCGTTCAATTTAGGTAACGTTTAAACTGATACAGAGAACATCTAATTTAAAATAATTCTTTTTTTATTTACATTATGTACAAATGCCGCTTCTTGGCTAGTAAACAACTGAAGAGAATATAATTGAAGCTTTGATTGCATTAAATTAAGATTGTTAATACAAAATCATAGTCCTTGGACGTTATAGAGAGTAAATGAAAAAGTTACTTTCCGGTGGTTCCAGTCCATGGTATGAAGAATACTGTTGAGGTTGACTTTTTCCGAATTAAAATAGAAGGGCCGGTTCTCATCCAGCGACCTTTGGATTATGCGCAAAAAGCGGCTTATAGGAAGTACCTCGAAACAGTCCACTCGACTACTGCCTGGTCTATGAACGAACTGAAGACGACCACACATAGCGCAACTCGCGCTTTTATCTAGTTCACGGCGTATGACGTTGAACCAAATCATTTGCATTTCGGGGCGGGGACTCTCCACCACCCTTTAACCAACCACCCAACCCCGTACACCCAACCATCCATCCACCCACCCAGCCTACCAAAACCTAGGCAGTCATCCTGCTATCCAACCCACCCACACACCAACAAACCAACCAAATAAGCAAACAATCCATCCAACCAACCAAACCCTACCACCCAGCTAGCCAGACAGCCAATCAGCCAGAGAGAGAGAGCCAACCAACTGACCAGCCAACCAACCAAAACCCAGCCAGCCAGTTAACGAAACAGTCAACCAACCCACCCGCCCATCCACCCACCCATACACCAATCTACCAACCTAACTACCCACCCATTTACCAGCCACCCAACCAACCAAACCTTACACCCAACCACCCACTCACACAGCCAACCACCACCCAGTCAGTCAGACAGCTATCCAACCCACACATCTACCCACCCACCCACCCAAAAGCACAACTTGCGCTTTTATCTAGTTCACAGCGTATGACGTTTAACCTCCTCATTTGCATTTCGGGGCGGAGACTCTCCATGCTCCCCCGCGTTGGATGACAATCCAAAATTAAATTCTTCATATGGCAAGGCCACTATTTTTGTAGGTGATCGTTTGTAGACCGCAGATGAGGTTTTTACTTCGACGACTCTCACTAAACCATCATCTCCAGGGTAGACTTTAGTTATCCGGGCGAGGCACCAATGCAGAGGCGGCCGGTTGTCCTCCCTCAGCAGCACCAGTTGACCCACTTTGACGTTTGAAGTCGCCTTACTCCACTTCCCTCCCTCTTGCATCTCTGTTAGGAACTCTTGAGACCATCTGTTTCAGAACCTGTTATGGATACATTGCACTACTTTCCATCCACAAGAAAAAGCAGTTTTAGTTTCGGCAGAATATTGTGTAGGAAAAGACAGAAGGGATGCACAACCTATTAAAAAGTGTCCTGGTGTAAGAGGCTGCAAGTCCATCGGGTCAGCAGACAAAGGGGTTAAAGGCCTGCTATTTAAACATGCTTCTATTTGAATCAATAAAGTTGAAAGTTCTTTGAAATTAAGAATAGCAGAATTGGACGCCTTGATTAAATGCTTTTTCATAGTCTTTATATTAGACTCCCATAATCCCCCAAAGTGAGGAGTAATAGGAGGGATGAAATGCCAGTTTATGTTTTCTTCTGTGGCATAGTTTTGTACTTTTTCTGAACAACAAATAAGAGATTGAGCATGTAAATAATTTCTTGCGCCTTTGAAATTTGTCGCGTTGTCACTCAAAATATCAGAAGGCTTTCCTCTTCTGCCAATGAATCTGCGAAGGCAAGCCAAAAAGGCTCCCGTGTTTAAATCCGATACAACTTCTAGATGTATTGCTTTAGTTGTAAAGCACACGAATAATGCGTTATAGCTTTTCAAAGATACTTTTGACCGCTTAAGATTAGGTTTTGTAATTACTGGACCAGCGAAATCTAATCCACATTTTGAGAAAGCTCGAGCAGGAATTACCCTTTCGTTGGGTAAGTTTCCCATTAGCTGCTTTGAATTTGAAGAATTAGCTTTTAAGCATACGATACACTTTCGAATAATATTTCGAACAGCATTCCGACCTGATATAATCCAAAAATTTTCTCGAATCAAGAATCGAGTTGTTTGAACACCAGCATGCATAGCTTTTTGATGAAAGTACTCGATTAAAAATTTTGAAAAATGATGATTTCTTGGAAGCAAAATTTGATGTTTTTGATCTTCACGCAAATTTGAATGTTTCAGTCTGCCCCCAACTCTTAGAATTAAATTTTCATCAAGAAAAGGACTGAGTGGTAAAAGTTTGTGTGTTGAAGGTAGTGATTGGTTGTTTTTCAATTTACGTATTTTTAGTTTGAATTAATTTTAATCACCCCAGAAATAGCTTCCGATTTTTCTTCAGATGTTAAAAACCCAAACTTGTGCTCTTCTG
The DNA here is from genome assembly GCF_026930045.1 of Uloborus diversus. Lineage (NCBI taxonomy): Eukaryota > Metazoa > Arthropoda > Arachnida > Araneae > Uloboridae > Uloborus > Uloborus diversus. The sequence goes on along the minus strand of NC_072738.1, from coordinate 152,271,642 downwards.
CAATAGTTTTACAATTCTTTATGAACCTCCAACACCAAGCCGTAATTCTAATTAGTTTAACATAACTTGAATAATTTTGAATGAATGGACTTAACTCTACTTTCAAACAACTGAGTACGCTATCCGATTCTTTAACGGGGTAAAACAACGCGCTTGAATTAATGCTAAAATTTGGGTCCGAAAGCCAAACTGGACCTTTTCACCAAAGTTTATGTTCTTTTAACTTAGATGGAAGAATCCCTCTGCTGGCACGATCCCCTGGGTTGTCTTCACTACTTAAGTGAAACCAATTTTCAACCGGGGTTAGTTTTTGAATTTCTGATACTCGATTTGCGACAAATACTTTCCATCTGCGCGATTCCGATTTTATCCAGTCTAAAACGATTTGCGAGTCTGTATAAAAGTAATCGAAATCTGTTACAATCAAAAGTCGATTCTTAATGCTTTTATACAAGCGACTCAATAATACTGCAGAACAAAGTTCTAATCTCGGTAAAGTAATTTTCTTTAAGGGGTCTAAGGACCTTTAACCTTCAAAATTTTCAATTTTCTGGAAAAAACATAGTTACGGATAAAGTTTTACGGAAATATATGAGAAACTTTCTAAGATATGCGCGCAAAACGAGAAAACCGAAGAAACCGGCACCTGAGAAAAAGATGCTTAAAGAGCTGCTGTTAACATAAATCTGTATGGGGAGAGGTGATGGCATTTTTACGATAACTCAAAAAGTTTTTTGTGTATAGTAATAAATAAGGTATCAAATTGTTCAGAATTAAAATATGCATAACATATATTTTTTCCAGAAAGTCGAAAATTTTGAACGTTAAAGGTCCTTAGACCCCTTAAATGAGCTACTCTAGTTTTCGCTGCTAGAAAACTGACTTTAATTTCACCGTTTTCCAAACGGAAGCGTAAATAAATTACTGCCGCCTAAGCTTTTTGAGAAGCGTTACAAAATGCCTGAATTTCAACGGATTTTGAAATTGAACATTTATCTTTCAAACTTCGCGGGATTTGAATTTCTTTCAAATGCATAGGTTCCGATTCGAATTTTTGCCATTTGCTCATAATTTGTTCTGGTAAATTTTCATACCAGCCTATTTTCTCTGACCACAGTTCTTGAATTAAAAGTTTTGCTAGTAGGTTTGTTGGAGCTAGAAATCCTAGTGGATCATAAATTTTAGCGATATTGGAAAGTAATTGTCGTTTATTATTTACTTCGCCTGGTGGCTTGATTTGTATTCTAAAGTAATCTGTGATAGGATCCCACTCAATACCCAAAAGGGTAAAACAGGAGAAAACAAATAAACACAAAAGGCAAATAAATGAACTACAGACAAAAAAAGCTTATTTAGAAGAAACCACAAAATTGGGACAAGAAAAACAACAGGCAGAAATTAAATTAATAGAGGAGGAGCACAGGAATAAATTAAAAGACGAGCAGATCAAACACATGGAGGTAGAAAATAAATTAAAGATAACACAAGCCAAACTAGAGGAAGAGATAGATTAGAACAAAATCTAGAAACAAATCTAAAACAGAAACTAGATGAGCAAATAAAAGACATAAAAACACAGCTAAGTAATCTAGAAATAAACACCAGAGACCACCAAGGGGCAGCCAACTTAAACTTAAATAGGGAGGAAGAGCTAATGGAAATAATACAAAATGGGAAAATTCTACAAGCAAACTTAGAGGGAGAGGTAGAATCACTCAACACTAAACTAACAGAGAGGACTAAATTAATGGCTCTAAGGGAGAATATGATAAATCTAAATTGGGAATCAGAATTCAAGACACTAAATAAAGAGATAGAGCAGATGCTGGAACAAATAAAGACACAAGAGAGTAATTTCGAACTAAAATTAAGAAACAAAGAACTTGAATATGACACTAAGGCTTTGAAATTACTAAATGAAATTAAATGTAAAGAGCTAGAATTAAAAGAAACTAAATCAACCCTCACTACAAGACTAAATGACATCTCAATAGAAAATCATACCCTTAAAGATAAATTACAAAAATCCTCCCACTTTTTTCATGAAACACTAGGGATGAAGGAGGTACAATTAATGGCAATAAGACAAAATATAAACCCAACACTAAACGCAACAATAGATCCAGACTTAGAACAGACCCCAGAGAAACAAAGAAAGGAGCACACACCACTACCACAACGGGGAAAAACAACAGAAAACAAAGGGGGTGAAAACAAAAAGACCACACATATTCAGCCTAAGAACCACACTTACAGTACAATAATAAAAAAGAACATTCATGCACAAAAAACTACCGAAACACAACACGAAAAGGGACTAGGGATCACCCTTACAAGTACACACAAGAACTGGTCACAATTAGATATTAGAAGGGCATTATTAACTGAAGCAAAAGTACATGGGATAAACAGGGATAACTTCAAAATACAAGACACAACTAAACGGGAAGATAAACAATACATCAAAATTAAAGACACACAGACCCTTCAACAGCTTAGGGATTTACTCAAGGCCAGTCCAGTATTAATAGAATACAGGGAGGAAACACAAGACACATCACAAGTAAACAACACACCAAAACCAAACAAACACAAAAAACGCTCCCAAAAAGAAACCTCAAATCAAAATAGCTAAAGTTCTAAATGGGATTTTTCACGAAGAAATAGTATCCAGCTTCGAAGAACAATATAAACTAGAAAAAGGGTCAATAAAAATAGTGCATAGTTTCCAATCAGAAGGGGCCATCAAACACGACATGATAGCAGAATGTAGCATGGAAGTCCGAAATAAAATCATGAACACAAACGACCCAACAATAAACATACTAGGCGTAGACCATAAACTTTCGGACAACATAACAGTACCGCGGTGCAGGCGTTGCCAAAAAATAGGCCATACAGTTAAAAACTGCATAAACACACTGCCCATTTGTGAGAATTGCTCTCAGCGGCACAAGGGCAACACCTGCTTTAACCCGGCGCACTGTGCCAATTGCTACACACTAGGGTTAAATTTAAAAGAGAACATACATTACGGGCACAACACTTCACACCCCGACTGCTACGCATATCATCATGTGTACTCGCAGCAGAGGGCCTGGCTCGGCTACCCTGACAATTAAGCCGTCCACCCATTTCAAGGCAGAGTAAGTCTCATCCATCCAGCCACCTTTCACCATCGTTTCCATCCTCTCACAATGCAAAATACACTAAAAATAGGGCAGCTCAACCTCAGAAGAGCGAGAGCAGCAACACAAAACTTTGAGAAGGTGATGAAGGAAAGAAAATTACAAATAGCCATCCTTTCAGAACCTTTTCATGACCTAAAAGTACTACCCAAAACCTGGCAAAGTTCCAGTCACTTAATGAAAAAGCAGCAATTATAATCCCAACGAACAACCTAAATCCATATATTCAAAAAATAGAAGAAGACTACGTGCTCATCTCCATAAACGCAGGAATAGACATACTAAATATTTTCTCAATATACATATCCCCAGCTAAGAACCACGACTCAATATACAAACAAATAGAAAAAGACATCTCTAAACTTAAAGGCAATATAATAATAGCTGGGGATCTAAACGCCCATCACACATTGTGGGGACACCCAACATGTGACACACGTGGAGATGATTTAATTGCACTAGCCTTACGCCACAACGCGGACTTTCTTAATAAAGACAACAGGACCCCAACTTTTGACAACGGAAGAGTCACGGGGCTCCCTGATGTTTCCCTTTATATACAAAATACAAGTCTGAACTGCCAAAACTGGGAAGTAGCAGACGAGGAGACTTTTAGTGATCACAAGCTCCTGACATATGAAATAAGTAATTTTAACGAAATTAAGACAACAACCAGGTTTAACACAAAATACTGTAAGTACAGAAAACTAAATGACAAACTCAAAGCAATAGAAACGGAAAATATCAACAAAATGGATCATATACACAATAAGTCAGACCTCATCACCTTCATAGAAGTATTCCATACATCACTACTTTCGGCATGTCACTCTGCCTTCAAGAAAAATAAATTGCAGACCACTCCTAAACAACACACACAATGGTGGACACCAACACTCCAGTCCCATAAAAACCTAATCAAAGCCCTCTTTAAAAGAGCAAATAAAACAATAGTCCCCCAAGAAAAAGAAGTACTAAGACTTCGTATAAAAAGGGAAACTGCAAAATATAAACTCCTGATAAGGCGGGAGAAAAAACAAAGCTGGCAGAATCTTTGCAATCGGACAACAGAATGTTTTTCAACAGCATATAGGGTAACATTCGATAAAATCAAAGGTAAAGATGCAATAGTAAATGATAAAGGGGAGGTAAATTCAGATCACATTAAGGAAATCAGGAAAATAATAAGAAATATTTTCCCGAAAAGTACACAATCTAAAGCACAAACTAAAGTTACATATAAAAATCTAGATGAAGAACCCCCATTTACCCACTACGAGATCTCCAATGCAATCAGGGACTTAAACAATAACAAAGCCCCAGGCCCTGACGGGATAGATGGTAAAGGTCTAAAAGATATATATAGAATTATTCCAAATTTCATAGACAAAATTCTCAACCTTTGCCTAAAATTCAATTACTTCCCGACAGAATGGAAAAATGCAGAACTAATTCTTTTCAGAAAGCCAGACAAAACAATTTATGACAGAGATGGCCATCCAAAAATAATAATAAACTACAGACCAATTTGCTTAATTCCGACCCTTGGTAAAACATTAGAAAAACTCATTGCAAAACGTCTCTTACATCACCAACATGAAAATGGCCTACTTGCAGAACAACAGTATGGCTTTGTGCCAGGGAAATCCACAGAGCTAGCCATACAAGAACTAGTAAATAACATACAAACACAAAGAAAGAACGGCAATTATGTTCTGGCCATTTTCTTCGACATACACGGAGCCTTTGACAGTATCGAATACAGACAACTTAAAGAACAACTAAATGAGCACAAGGTGAGCAAAACACTAATTAAATTAATCATGAGCTCAATAAAAAAGAGAAAGCTCACTTATCAACTAAATAATGTAAAAATAGATACTGTCCTAAGTAAAGGCTGTCCGCAAGGTTCCTGCTTGAGTCCCATACTCTGGAACACACTAGCGTATAAATTTCTAACAACACACATGCCAGAAGGAGTAAAAACACAAGCATACGCCGACGATTTTGCTGCAATAGTAGTCGGTAAAAAAAGAGACGAACTCATAGCCAGGGGTCAACAAATGATAAACAAATTCACAGAATGGCTTTCTGAAAATAATTTACATTTATCAGAAGGTAAGACAATAGCCCTCAAATTTAGCAAAACAGATACAAACTCCACCCACGGGAAGGGTCACAGGTACAGGGTACTCCACACCCCTCCAACAATTAAAATTAATGACATAAACCTTAAATACTCGGATAATGCTAAGTACCTAGGAGTATACCTTAATGAAAATATGACCTGGATCCATCACATTAACTACATTAAGACCAAAGCGTCAGCAAAATTAGGTAACATTGCAAAATTAAAAGGGGGTAAATGGGGGTATAGTTTAAAGAATTTGAAGCAAATATACGATGCAGTAATCACAAAATCACTACTGCACGGTAGCAGCATATGGGGACGTGACTTGGATGTACAAAATTCAGCAGGATTAATCACAGCACAAAGGACAATAGTCACCTGCCTAGCACGGGGTTACAAAACAATACCAACAATCTCAGCTCAAATCCTAATAGGCGCACCCCCGCTAGATTTAGTCGTAAAATACGACTGTGTATACAAAAATCTTCTACAATATGACCAAAATAAGGTCTTCAACAATAAAAGTTTTAATCATACAAAATATGAAAAAAGACCCAAGTTCCCATACTTAAAAGTAAATAGCAACTTCGAGGCTAAATTCAACAATGTTATAAAAGTAAAAGATCAATTAAACTATGAAGTATTCACCGACGGCTCGAAGACGGAATCAGGAGTAGGTAACGCATTTGCTAGCTTCAAGAACGACAGACTAATCTTTGAACAAAAGAATAGGCTTAATAATCAAAATACAGTGTTTCAGGCGGAGCTATCAGCAATCGAACAAGCAATAGACTGGATAAAAGTTAACTCGGAAAACAATAAAACCTCAATAATCTGGACTGATAGCGAATCATCAATAAAAGCAATACAAAAATATAAAAGTAATACCGTCCAAATTAAACGCACTAAAGACAAACTAAATAAACTAAGTAACATAAAATTAATTTGGCTAAAAGCCCATAATAATAATACCGGCAACGAGCTAGCAGATAAATTAGCCAAAGAAGCAACCGTCCAAGAGCAAGTCTCACTCGATTTACCCCTACCCAAATCATACCTTAAAAAGCAGCTTAAGACTCAGCTCAAGAATGCGTGGCAAGCCCAGTATGACTTAACAGAAAAGGATATCAAGCTATTTTACCCAACGGTAAGCTTTAATAGGTATATAATAGACAAAGAGCTAATACAGTTTATCACAGGTCACGACCCCTTTCAAACATATCGGAAACGTTTTCACTCTAAAGGTAATGGGAATTGCACATGCGGGGAGGTGGGAGACGTGGATCATTACGCCTATGAATGCGAGATCATACAGAGCTTCCACATCCCAAGACCACAAATAAAAGACGAAACCTGGGCACAACAATTTCTCTCGGACAGAGAGCAACGACGGAAAATTAAAGACCTTATGCAATTCCTACTCGAAACGAAGAAGTACTTCAGGACACCGGGTAAGGGGTAAATTCACATCCTAAGCCATGTCCCCATATATCCAATTCCGGTTGCAAAGACGAAGCTAAAAAAAAAATAATAATAAAAAAAAAATAGTAAAATAAAAGACAAAAAAGATAAAGGAAGTTACGATGTGGGGAAAATGTAACATTACTCTTACAGGATACCCCAAGGGGCCGGGGGAAGGGCCCCACACTAATCGGACTTCTTGGAACATTACAGATGGTGACAAAAGCCTTACCCGGAAAAGGACAAGGGGAACTCAGCTCAAATAGCTACCCCTTAAGAAATTTTTCAGCACTTACATAAATAGTAAGACTTGGAGAGAGGGCCCCTTCCCTCAAGGCCCGCGCTGGGCATTCTCTCTCCACCTTTAAATAGCTTAACTAACCTATTACCATCCCCTTCCACTAGTCAACCCCAAGAGCTGAGTACTCCTGAGGGGGCAAACTGGGGGTGTCGTGACGAAATGGACACAAAGGATCATGAGGGTGAGTCCCTCACCTCGAGACGGTAAGCAACTCTGGGGGTTAAAAAAAAAAAAAAAAAAAAAAAAAAAAATTAAAAAAAAAATTTAAAAAAAAAAAAAAAAAAGCAAAACTCAAAAATAACCAAAAATATAAATGTTGTAATGTATTGTCTTTGTTAACTGTTGTAATGTGATGTCCTGTTAATTGTTATAATATACTGTTCAATGTAAAAAAAAAAACCCCAGAGCATTGCAAGACGTAACAAGCTTCCAGATGATGAAGGAGTCTCGAGGTCATGAAGGAAGCTACGTTCCACCCCACTGACCCCCCTCGAATATCCCACTTAATTACTTTAATTTCCATTGCAGATATCATGTGATCACTCATTTTAAGCCGAGACATGTAAATGATCGGTTAGTATCACAACTACGGCAGATGAATTAATAATCTTTTTTCTTTTTCCACAGCAAATAATCATTTTTTCTATTACAGAGAGGACACCCAAGAAATCGAGACAGATTGATATCTGTTCTCCACATGGACGGGGTGTCCTAGTTTATGTTTATGCCGTAGTTTATAAAATGCAGTAGATTATACACATGCAGTAGTGTATGTTTATGTCTAACCCCATTCCCTTTCAGGGGGTCATGGCACACTAACGAGGTACGGGGAGATATACCGTATCTCACGGTGAGCAAGACCCACACATTAAGGGGTAAACTCCCAGCTGGGCTGACGCCCAGCACTGGGACCTTCCCCGGCGCAATAAGCATCAAGCGCGTCCGTAGCATGATACGACTATCGACCGCCGCACCCAGCCGTGCGGGGGGCCCGCTACGCGGACCCCCCGGGCGGTGGAACCTAAGGCCTACGGCTAAGAGGTGGGGTGTGTGCGGAGAAAAGTACAACCAATAAATATAAACATAACCGTGGGATGGTGTTTCTGTAAAGAGCTAAAGCGCTTTGAAATACGACTTTTAGAATTTTCTAAAAAAGCGCTGCAAAACCTCAAACTTTGAAAATTCTTAGCGAGCGAAAAAAATTTTTTGGAAGGATAAAAATTTCAGAATGTTTACTTCTCATGACCTACTTCGACATATAAAAAAATTAGAAAAATCAAAAATGGTCACTGCCACACCTTGTCTGAAGTTCAAAATAATGGCTCTTAAAACTTTGAAATCTACAGGTCGAATAGTTAAACTGATTGAGAATTTTCATCCCTACATAAATATTCAATACCCGCAAAAGAAATAAATTTGAAAAAAAAATATTTTCAAATTAGAAAATCAAAATGTACATTGAAGATTTCTGTCCCGACTGGGATTCGAACCTAAGGCCACTCGCTTGGAAGCCCTATGCTCCAGCGATCGGGCTACCGGAGCTCTGCCGGTCGGAGTCTTAAATGTAATAAAAATTTAAAATAAACCTTCGATAGTATTGATTTAAACATTTGAAATCTACTGGTCTAATAGTCAAACTGACTCAGAATTTTCATCCCTACAGAAATAATCAATATTTGCAAAAAAAAAAAAAAACGGAATTAAAAAAAAAGAATATTCAAATTAGAAAATAAAAATGTACGTTGAAGATTTTCGTTCCGCCTGGGACTTGAACCTACAGCCACTCGCTTGGAATCCCTACGCTCTAGTCATCGGGCTATCGGAGATCTGTCGGGCGGAGTCTTAAATGTAATAAAAATTGGAAATGCACCTTCGATAGTATTGATTTAAAACTTTGAAATCTGCATGTCGAACAGTTAAACTGACTTAGAATTTTCATCCCTTTATAAATTATCAATATCCGCAAAAGAAAGGAATTTAAAAAAAAAAAGAATATTCAAATTAGAAAATGAAAATGTACATTGAAGGTTTTCCTTCGGCCTGGGACTCGCACCTAGAGTCACTCGATTTGAAGCCCTACGCTCTAGCCACCGGACTATCGGAGTTCTGACCGTCGGAGTCTTAAATATAATAAAAACTATAAATGCGCGTTGGTTATTATTGATTTAAAACTTTGAAATCTACTGGTCGAATAGTTAAACTGACTGAGAATTTTCATCCCTACAGAAATATTCAATACCCGCAAAAGAAAGGAATTTGAAAAAAAAAAGAATTTTCAAATTCGAAAATGAAAACGTACATCGAAGATTTTCGTTCCGACCTGGACTCGAACCTAGGGCCACTCGCTTGGCAGCCCAACGCTCTAGCCATCGGGCTATCGGAGCTCTGTGGTCGGAGTCTTAAATATAATAAAAACAAAAAATGCACCTTGGTTATTATTGATTTAAAACTTGGATATCTACAGGTCGAATATTTAAACAATATTCGCAAAAGAAAGGAATATGAAGAAAAAAAAAAGAATTTTCAAATTAGAAAATAAAAATGTCGTTAAAAATTTTCGTTCCGGCTGGGATTTGAACCTAGGGCCACTCACTTGGCAGCCCAACGCTCTAGCCATCGGGCTATCGGAGCTCTGTCGATCGGTGTCTTAAATATAATAAAAACAAAAAATGAACCTTGGTTATTATTCATATAAAACTGTGAAATAAACAGGTCGAATAGTTAAACTGACTGAGAATTTACATCCCTAAATAAATATTCAATACACGCAAATGAAAGGAATTTAAAAATAAAAAGAATTTTCAAATTAGAAAATATAAATGTACATGGAGGATTTTCGTTCCGCCTGGGACTCGAAACTTGGGCCACTCGCTTGGCAGCCCTACGTTCTAGCCAACGACTATCGTAGCTCTGTCGGTTGGAGTCTTAAATATAATAAAAACAAAAAATGCACCTTGGTTATTATTGATTTAAAACTAGGATATCTACAGGTCTAATATTTAAACAATATTCGCAAAAGAAAGGAATATGAAGAAAAAAAAAAGAATTTTCAAATTAGAAATGTCGTTAAAGCTTTTCGTTCCGGCTGGGATTTGAACCTAGGGCCACTCGCTTGGCAGCACTACACTCTAGCCATCGGGCTATCAGAGCTCTGTCGATCGGTGTCTTAAATATAATAAAAACAAAAAATGAACCTTGGTTATTATTGATATAAAACTGTGAAATCCACAGATCGAATAGTTAAACTGACTGAGAATTTTCATCCCTACATAAACATTCAATACACGCAAAAGAAAGGAATTTAAAAATAAAAAGAATTTTCAAATTAGAAAATATAAATGTCCATGGAGGATTTTCGTTCCGCCTGGGACTCGAGACTAGGGCCACTCGCTTGGCAGTCCTACGTTCTAGCCAACGGACTATCGTAGCTCTGGCGGTCGGAGTCTTAAATATAATAAAAAATTAATGCGCGTTGGTTATTATTGATTTAAAACTTTGAAATCTACTGGTCGAATAGTTAAACTGACTGAGAATTTTCATCCCTACATAAATATTCAATACCCGCAAAAGAAAGGAATTTGAAAAAAAAAAAAGAATTTTCAAATTCGAAAATGAAAATGTACATCGAAGATTTCCGTTCCGACCTGGACTCGAACCTAAGGCCACTCGCTTGGCAGCCCAACGCTCTAGCCATCGGGCTATCGGAGCTCTGTCGGTCGGAGTCTTAAATATAATAAAAACAAAAAATGCACCTTGGCTATTATTGATTTAAAACTAGGATATCTACAGGTCTAATATTTAAACAATATTCGCAAAAGAAAGGAATATGAAGAAAAAAAAAAGAATTTTCAAATTAGAAATGTCGTTAAAGCTTTTCGTTCCGGCTGGGATTTGAACCTAGGGCCACTCGCTTGGCAGCACTACACTCTAGCCATCGGGCTATCAGAGCTCTGTCGGTCGGTGTCTTAAATATAATAAAAACAAAAAATGAACCTTGGTTATTATTGATATAAAACTGTGAAATCCACAGATCGAATAGTTAAACTGACTGAGAATTTTCATCCCTACATAAACATTCAATACACGCAAAAGAAAGGAATTTAAAAATAAAAAGAATTTTCAAATTAGAAAATATAAATGTCCATGGAGGATTTTCGTTCCGCCTGGGACTCGAGACTAGGGCCACTCGCTTGGCAGTCCTACGTTCTAGCCAACGGACTATCGTAGCTCTGGCGGTCGGAGTCTTAAATATAATAAAAACAAAAAATGCACCTTGGTTATTATTGATTTAAAACTTTGATATCTACAGGTCGAATAGTTAAACTGATTGAGAATTTTCATCCCTACATAAATATTCAATACCCGCAAAAGAAAGGAATTTAAAAATAAAAAGAATTTTCAAATTAGAAAATAAAAATGTACATTGAAGGTTTTCGTTCCGACTGGGATTCGAACCTAGGCCCACGCGCTTAGAAACCCTACGCTCTAGCGATCGGGCTATCAGAGCTCTGTCGGGCTTAGTCTTAAATGTAATAAAAATTGAAAATGCACCTTCGATAGTATTGATTAAAACTTTGAAATCTACATGTCGAATAGTTAAACTGACTTAGAATTTTCATCCCTTTATAAATTATCAATATCCGCAAAAGAAAGGAATTTAAAAAAAAAAAGAATTTTCAAATTAGAAAATATAAATGTCCATGGAGGATTTTCGTTCCGACTGGGATTCGAACCTGGGGCCACTTGCTTGGCAGCCCAACGCTCTAGTCATCGGGCTCTCGGAGCTTTGTCGGTCGGAGTCTTAAATAAAAGAAAAACTAAAAATGCACCTTGCTTATTATTGATTTAAAACTGTGAAATCTACAGGTCGAATAAATAAACTGACTGAGAATTTTCATCCCTACATAAATATTCAATGCCCGCAAAAGAAAGGAATTTAAAAGAAAAAGAATTTCAAATTAGAAAATAAAGGTGTACATTGAAGATTTCTGTCCCGACTGGGATTCGAACCTAAGGCCACTCGCTTGGAAGCCCTATGCTCCAGCGATCGGGCTACCGGAGCTCTGTCGGTCGGAGTCTTAAATGTAATAAAAATTTAAAATAAACCTTCGATAGTATTGATTTAAACATTTGAAATCTACTGGTCTAATAGTCAAACTGACTCAGAATTTTCATCCCTACAGAAATAATCAATATTTGCAAAAAAAAAAAAAAAAAAACGGAATTAAAAAAAAAGAATATTCAAATTAGAAAATAAAAATGTACGTTGAAGATTTTCGTTCCGCCTGGGACTTGAACCTACAGCCACTCGCTTGGAATCCCTACGCTCTAGTCATCGGGCTATCGGAGATCTGTCGGGCGGAGTCTTAAATGTAATAAAAATTGGAAATGCACCTTCGATAGTATTGATTTAAAACTTTGAAATCTGCATGTCGAACAGTTAAACTGACTTAGAATTTTCATCCCTTTATAAATTATCAATATCCGCAAAAGAAAGGAATTTAAAAAAAAAAAGAATATTCAAATTAGAAAATGAAAATGTACATTGAAGGTTTTCCTTCGGCCTGGGACTCGCACCTAGAGTCACTCGATTTGAAGCCCTACGCTCTAGCCACCGGACTATCGGAGTTCTGACCGTCGGAGTCTTAAATATAATAAAAACTATAAATGCGCGTTGGTTATTATTGATTTAAAACTTTGAAATCTACTGGTCGAATAGTTAAACTGACTGAGAATTTTCATCCCTACAGAAATATTCAATACCCGCAAAAGAAAGGAATTTGAAAAAAAAAAGAATTTTCAAATTCGAAAATGAAAACGTACATCGAAGATTTTCGTTCCGACCTGGACTCGAACCTAGGGCCACTCGCTTGGCAGCCCAACGCTCTAGCCATCGGGCTATCGGAGCTCTGTGGTCGGAGTCTTAAATATAATAAAAACAAAAAATGCACCTTGGTTATTATTGATTTAAAACTTGGATATCTACAGGTCGAATATTTAAACAATATTCGCAAAAGAAAGGAATATGAAGAAAAAAAAAAGAATTTTCAAATTAGAAAATAAAAATGTCGTTAAAAAATTTCGTTCCGGCTGGGATTTGAACCTAGGGCCACTCACTTGGCAGCCCAACGCTCTAGCCATCGGGCTATCGGAGCTCTGTCGATCGGTGTCTTAAATATAATAAAAACAAAAAATGAACCTTGGTTATTATTCATATAAAACTGTGAAATAAACAGGTCGAATAGTTAAACTGACTGAGAATTTACATCCCTAAATAAATATTCAATACACGCAAATGAAAGGAATTTAAAAATAAAAAGAATTTTCAAATTAGAAAATATAAATGTACATGGAGGATTTTCGTTCCGCCTGGGACTCGAAACTTGGGCCACTCGCTTGGCAGCCCTACGTTCTAGCCAACGACTATCGTAGCTCTGTCGGTTGGAGTCTTAAATATAATAAAAACAAAAAATGCACCTTGGTTATTATTGATTTAAAACTAGGATATCTACAGGTCTAATATTTAAACAATATTCGCAAAAGAAAGGAATATGAAGAAAAAAAAAGAATTTTCAAATTAGAAATGTCGTTAAAGCTTTTCGTTCCGGCTGGGATTTGAACCTAGGGCCACTCGCTTGGCAGCACTACACTCTAGCCATCGGGCTATCAGAGCTCTGTCGATCGGTGTCTTAAATATAATAAAAACAAAAAATGAACCTTGGTTATTATTGATATAAAACTGTGAAATCCACAGATCGAATAGTTAAACTGACTGAGAATTTTCATCCCTACATAAACATTCAATACACGCAAAAGAAAGGAATTTAAAAATAAAAAGAATTTTCAAATTAGAAAATATAAATGTCCATGGAGGATTTTCGTTCCGCCTGGGACTCGAGACTAGGGCCACTCGCTTGGCAGTCCTACGTTCTAGCCAACGGACTATCGTAGCTCTGGCGGTCGGAGTCTTAAATATAATAAAAACAAAAAATGCACCTTGGTTATTATTGATTTAAAACTTTGAAATCTACAGGTCGAATAGTTAAACTGATTGAGAATTTTCATCCCTATATAAATATTCAATACCCGCAAAAGAAAGGAATTTGAAAATAAAAAAAATTTTCAAATTAGAAAATAAAAATGTACGTTGAAGATTTTCGTTCCGCCTGGGACTTGAACCTACAGCCACTCGCTTGGAATCCCTACGCTCTAGCCACCCGGCTATCGGAGTTCTGTCCGTCGTAGTCTTAAATATAATAAAAAATTAATGCGCGTTGGTTATTATTGATTTAAAACTTTGAAATCTACTGGTCGAATAGTTAAACTGACTGAGAATTTTCATCCCTACATAAATATTCAATACCCGCAAAAGAAAGGAATTTGAAAAAAAAAAAAAAAGAATTTTCAAATTCGAAAATGAAAATGTACATCGAAGATTTCCGTTCCGACCTGGACTCGAACCTAAGGCCACTCGCTTGGCAGCCCAACGCTCTAGCCATCGGGCTATCGGAGCTCTGTCGGTCGGAGTCTTAAATATAATAAAAACAAAAAATGCACCTTGGCTATTATTGATTTAAAACTAGGATATCTACAGGTCTAATATTTAAACAATATTCGCAAAAGAAAGGAATATGAAGAAAAAAAAAAGAATTTTCAAATTAGAAATGTCGTTAAAGCTTTTCGTTCCGGCTGGGATTTGAACCTAGGGCCACTCGCTTGGCAGCACTACACTCTAGCCATCGGGCTATCAGAGCTCTGTCGGTCGGTGTCTTAAATATAATAAAAACAAAAAATGAACCTTGGTTATTATTGATATAAAACTGTGAAATCCACAGATCGAATAGTTAAACTGACTGAGAATTTTCATCCCTACATAAACATTCAATACACGCAAAAGAAAGGAATTTAAAAATAAAAAGAATTTTCAAATTAGAAAATATAAATGTCCATGGAGGATTTTCGTTCCGCCTGGGACTCGAGACTAGGGCCACTCGCTTGGCAGTCCTACGTTCTAGCCAACGGACTATCGTAGCTCTGGCGGTCGGAGTCTTAAATATAATAAAAACAAAAAATGCACCTTGGTTATTATTGATTTAAAACTTTGATATCTACAGGTCGAATAGTTAAACTGATTGAGAATTTTCATCCCTACATAAATATTCAATACCCGCAAAAGAAAGGAATTTAAAAATAAAAAGAATTTTCAAATTAGAAAATAAAAATGTACATTGAAGGTTTTCGTTCCGACTGGGATTCGAACCTAGGCCCACGCGCTTAGAAACCCTACGCTCTAGCGATCGGGCTATCAGAGCTCTGTCGGGCTTAGTCTTAAATGTAATAAAAATTGAAAATGCACCTTCGATAGTATTGATTAAAACTTTGAAATCTACATGTCGAATAGTTAAACTGACTTAGAATTTTCATCCCTTTATAAATTATCAATATCCGCAAAAGAAAGGAATTTAAAAAAAAAAAAGAATTTTCAAATTAGAAAATATAAATGTCCATGGAGGATTTTCGTTCCGACTGGGATTCGAACCTGGGGCCACTTGCTTGGCAGCCCAACGCTCTAGTCATCGGGCTCTCAGAGCTTTGTCGGTCGGAGTCTTAAATAAAAGAAAAACTAAAAATGCACCTTGCTTATTATTGATTTAAAACTGTGAAATCTACAGGTCGAATAAATAAACTGACTGAGAATTTTCATCCCTACATAAATATTCAATGCCCGCAAAAGAAAGGAATTTAAAAGAAAAAGAATTTCAAATTAGAAAATAAAGGTGTACATTGAAGATTTTCGTTCCGACTGGGATTCGAACCTAGGGCCACTCGCGTGGCAGCCCAACGTACTAGCCATCATGCTCTCGAAGCTCTGTCGGTCGGATTCTTAAATATAATAAAAACTAAAAATGCACCTTGGTTTTTATTGACTTAAAACTTTGAAATCTACCGGTCGAATAGTTAAACTGACTGAGAATTTTCATCCCTACATAAATATTCAATACCCGCAAAAGAAAAGAATTTAAAAATAAAAAGAATTTTCAAATTAGGAAATAAAAATGTACATGGAGGATTTTCGGTTTGACTGGGATTCGAACCTAGGACCACTCGCTTAGCAGCCCAACGCTCCAGCCATCGGGCCATCGGAGCTCTGTCGGTCGGAGTCTTAAATATAATAAAAACTAAAAATGCACCTTGGTTATTATTGATTTAAAACTTTGAAATCTACAGGTCGAATAAATAAACTGACTGAGAGCTTTCATCCCTACATAAATATTTAATACCCGCAAAAGAAAGGAATTGAAAAAAAAAAAAATAATTTTCAAATTAGAAAATAAAAATGTACATCGAAGATTTTCATTCCGACCTGGACTCGACCCTAGGGCCACTCGCTTGGCAGCCCAACGCTCTAGCCATCGGGCTATAGGAGCTCTGTCGGGGGAAGTCTTAAATATAATAAAAACAAAAAATGCACCTTGGTTTTTATTGATTTAAAACTTGGATATCTACAGGTCTAATATTTAAACAATATTCGCAAAAGAAAGGAATATGAAGAAAAAAAAAAATTTCAAATTAGAAAATAAAAATGTCGTTAAAGACTTTCGTTCCAGCTGGGATTTGAACCTAGGGCCACTCGCTTGGCAGCCCAATGCTCTAGCCATCGGGTTATCGGAGCTCTGTCGGTCGGTGTCTTAAATATAATAAAAACAAAAAATGAACCTTGGTTATTATTGATATAAAACTGTGAAATCCACAGGTCGAATAGTTAAACTGACTGAGAATTTTCATCCCTACATAAATATTCAATACACGCAAAAGAAAGGAATTGAAAAATAAAAAGAATTTTCAAATTAGAAAATATAAATGTACATGGAGGATTTTCATTCCGATTGGGATTCGAACCTGGGGCCACTCGCTTGGCAGCCCTACGTTCTAGCCAACGGACTATCGTAGCTCTGGCGGTCGGAGTCTTAAATATAATAAAAACTAAAAATGCACCTTGCTTATTATTGATTTAAAACTCTGAAATCTACAGGTCGAATAAATAAACTGACTGAGAATTTTCATCCCTACATAAATATTCAATGCCCGCAAAAGAAAGGAATTTAAAAGAAAAAGAATTTTAAATTAGAAAATAAAGATGTACATTGAAGATTTTCGTTCCGACTGGGATTCGAACCTAGTGCCACTCGCTTGGCAGCCCAACACTCTAACCATCGGGCTCTCGAAGCTCTGTCGGTCGGAGTCTTAAATGTAATAAAAACTAAAAATGCACCTTGGTTATTATTGATTTAAAACTTTGAAATCTACAGGTCGAATAGTTAAACTGATTGAGAATTTTCATCCCTACATAAATATTCAATACCCGCAAAAGAAATAAATTTGAAAAAAAAAATATTTTCAAATTAGAAAATCAAAATGTACATTGAAGATTTCCGTCCCGACTGGGATTCGAACCTAAGGCCACTCGCTTGGAAGCCCTATGCTCTAGCGATCGGGCTACCGGAGCTCTGTCAGTCGGAGTCTTAAATGTAATAAAAATTTAAAATAAACCTTCGATAGTATTGATTTAAAACTTTGATATCTACTGGTCTAATAGTCAAACTGACTCAGAATTTTCATCCCTACAGAAATAATCAATATTTGCAAAAAAACGGAATTAAAAAAAAAAGAATATTCAAATTAGAAAATAAAAATGTACGTTGAAGATTTTCGTTCCGCCTGGGACTTGAACCTACAGCCACTCGCTTGGAATCCCTACGCTCTAGTCATCGGGCTATCGGAGATCTGTCGGGTGGAGTCTTAAATGTAATAAAAATTGGAAATGCACCTTCGATAGTATTGATTTAAAACTTTGAAATCTGCATGTCGAACAGTTAAACTGACTTAGAATTTTCATCCCTTTATAAATTATCAATATCCGCAAAATAAAGGAATTTAAAAAAAAAGAATATTCAAATTAGAAAATGAAAATGTACATTGAAGGTTTTCCTTCGGCCTGGGACTCGCACCTAGAGTCACTCGATTTGAAGCCCTACGCTCTAGCGGTGTACTCCAATTTCTTCCACACTTCCGGTAGACCCGAGGGACTAGGGGGAGCAAACAATAGCGCTTATCGCAGCCGAAGAGCTCCAGTCATACCTCCTGTTGAGTTTGAGGGGCGAAAGGAGTTTGAAAATACCAAGCTGTTTTTCCTGTTCTTTTCCCATTAAGTCTCATTCTTTTAAAAGTTTCTACTATTGAAAATGAAGTTGGCGAATTCTTGGCGTCTTAAAGAGTTGCCCACTCTTAAGCAGGGGCGTGTGAAAAGAAAAGAGAAAAAAAAAAAAAAAAGCACGTGTGTCCAGTTTCTACGATTTCATAATGACGGACGTATCATTCATTCAGTCTAACCTATTTAAGACGAAACTGTTTGAAATTTAAAACATATTTACTTGCTACCTAACCTATTTTTGTTTGAATAAAAAATTTTCGCTTAAAGAGAGGATTGTGTACCATTATCTGCTCTAAAAGTTTTTGTGTTCGAATTTCAAATAATAGTGAAAAAGAAAAAAGCTTGCAAAAGTGCTTATAAACTAAATCACAGAATGCTCGAAAACCTGCATATTATTTAAAAATTTAAAAATGGCCTATTAGTCATGAAATGTTTTTGACAAAACTTTAACTTTATAACATTTAGGAGCTTTAGGGTGGGGCACAGGGTTCCGAACCTCCCCCTCCCGGGAATAATTTAACAATACCATTAACTATTTTTCAATATACTAGGGAGCTCTGCCCCCCCGCTCGCTAACGCTGACCAAGCCCCGAAAGTTGCTTAGCAATCTTATTTGATTCTCAACGATTTAAAACGTCAATTATAAAGAAACAGGTTAAAAATGCGTTATGAGCTCTCTTTGGAACAAAAAGCATCCCTTCCCCGGGTTTCAAAATAATTTGTACTAATTTGCAGAGCGATAAAGATTAGGAGTAGTGATGTTCCGGATATCCGTATCCGCGGATATCCAAGGGAAAGTAAAGATCCGTATACGCTACTTTTTGACGGATCTTAAACGGAACTTTTCTATTCTAAAAATTCCTAAATATTTGAATAAAAAACTCTCCGTTTAAATTAGGTTTTATTCCCTTTTTAAATTATAAGGTAATCATTTCAGAAGCAAATTTGTACCACCCGTTGCAAAACCGGAGATATTAATAAAAACCGACTTCACGTTTTTCAGAATTATATTAGTAAAAACTTACCCGTACGTTAAAAATATTGGCCTCAAATTGAAAGAACTAAGTTTTTCTTCATTTGATATTTGTTTGGAACTTCCAAGTTATATGCAGTAAAAGCTATAATCTTGTCAAGGAAATTTTAAATGCAATTCAAAGCCTTTATACGCGTGATAGGTAGCTATTTCATAGTCGGTAAGGAGAAAAAGTTCAATGATTTAAAATTTCTATCCGCTGTCAGTTCATATTTGTTAACAATGTGTGTTTTGACCCGCAAAATCCATCTCAATATCGGGTCGGCCCTCTCGGACATGTTTTATTTTTTTAATTTTTAGTTTAACATTAGTTTCTGTTACTGATTTGAGGTTTCTGTTGTTCTTCATTTTGGTTTTTCTCGGCATTCTTCAAAAAAAAAGTGAAACTAAATTCTCTGTTAACTGTTTGAAAAGGTTTTCTCGGCTCTGTTATTCTGTCGGTCGGAGTAAGTTGGGTGGAATAGGTCAGTGCTGCATTTATGCTGAAATAAAATGCGAAAAATTATTTCTAGCCTGCCCAGTAGCAGCTTTACACTCTTGCTCCTGTATCCAACATTTACCAAGGAAGCTAGAAATAATTCTTCACATTCTATTTAGGCATTAATGCAGCGTTGACCCGTTCCTTCCAATTCTCCCTCACTTTTAACGAAGATTTCTTTAAAGAGTAAATCATAGTCTTGATTATATTTTCGCCGTAGATGACATTTTTTGAAGAAGCAGTGTTATTATTCTGACGGGAATAAATTCCGTAACAAATTAAACACTTGGATAGTTTAATTGGGTAAAACAAATTGAGATCCGTATCCGTGGATCTTGACGCTAATGATCCGGATCCGTGGATCTACTTTTTGGACGATCCGGCACTTCATTAGTTACGAGGCTCCTGCGCATTGCAAAATTGCAGTTGTATACGTTTGAAAAATCGCGTTCATAATCATGATCTCTAGTAATATATTTTGCTCCTTAGCTTGGGGCTCTAATTGAGTTGAGCCTAAGATTTTCCGTTAAAATCACAACCTTAAAATTTGGGAATGGGAATCCGAAATGAGTTAGTACGTAATTTTATGTACTTAAAAATAGTTTAATTGGCTCTAAGAGATCTTTAAAAAACATTTTAAACGGACCTCGCGGGAATAGACCGGGATCCCGCGCCCTTTTTCGTTATTCGTTACTAACAAGCTAATTTTCCGTTTGTAGCTTCATTTTGTCGAGACGCCCAACATTAGCCAGTACAAAAATTTTGTAAGTGGTAGCTAACAGGGGTATTAAGGACATAGTTTGTTTATTTGGCGGTTATCAAATATTTATATCTAACTGTGTTATTTTTTATAATTCTCATATTAATTATTTAAATTAGCTGAAAAAAAAATTGTCCTACAAAATGCACGATTTGATCAAAGATGTCCCACTTTTGCAACATGTACTATTTACGAAAACATGAAATATAATTACTAACCAGCTGAATTTTTTTTGGTCGGTTAGTTAATATTTATATAATTTAAGACACACATTTTCCTACAAATTGCGTGGTATGCTTTCCTGGTCCGACACTCCAAAGTTGAAGTACAAATCTCAAATATAAAAATAATTACTATCAAGCTGAATCTTCGTGAGTAGTTTCGTTTTAATGAGACGCCCAACAGTTTCCTTTGCAAAAATGCTCGATTGTGGCAGGTATATAATATGTTGATTTGATGATAATAAAAAATTTATTGCTAACTGGGTTTTATTTTTTAAATTCTCAAAATGATTATTGATATTAGCCGAAAAAATATTTGTCCTACAAAATTCAAGATTTTATCAACGAGGTCCCCCCCTTTCTAACATGTATCATTAACGAGGTCATGAAATATAATTACTAACCAGCTAAATTTTATTTGGTCAGTTAGTTAATATTTATGTGATTTAACACCCACATTGTCCTACAAATTGCGTGGTACGTTTTGCCGATCCTCCAATGTAATTTGAAATTCATACAACGGAAAATAGATTCATTCACTACATTTTGTTATTGGTGTTCAGTTATATTAGTACGCATGCGCACATAATTGTTTACTGTGTATTAGGTATTTCAAGTTGGAGCCGACCATAACCGTGCTAAGTTATTTTATGTTGACCACGTGTTTATCGCTCTGAAATAATTTCAATTACTTTGTGAATTGCTACAAAATAATGGAGTGTTTTTTTATGCAATATATTGTGCGACAACCCTCGCTTTTAAGAGAAACGCGAAGAAATCAAGAAATTTTCTCAAGATATTTTGCTTTCTTGTCGAAATTTTCCATCAGCTCGAAAGAATCATAATCACAAATATTGTAATGTCGTACTACCGGAAAATTGGAATGACGGCATAATCGGGTATCATTTTTCTTGCTATAAAGAATTTCGAGTGAAATCAAAATATTTATATTATAAAAGATAAATCGATTGACTATTTTTTCATTTTATTTTTAAAATGTATGAAAAATAATTTATTAAGTAGAATTTTTCACGCAATTATGTAAAAAAAAAAAAAAAACTGGAGTATTTTCATGATAAAATTATTGCTATTTTTTTTAAACAATCATTTTAGTAAGTACATTATGCTTTACTTATTTTTCTAAAAAATTTGGAGTGTAATGCATATAGTACAGTAAAATTAGGCTAAAAAATGGCCAAACCCAAACATCCAAAAAAAAAAACAAGTTGAAACCTGTTGCAAATTACTTCTTACCCTTCCAGCAAAAAGGGAGTAAAAAGTCCCAGCACTTAGCACGTCGGGTTTTGGGGGAAAGAGGGGGGCGAAAATCCTCTTTTTAAATAAAAATAATTTCTATTACTTAAAAAAAAAAAACTTAAAATTCGCAGAAACCACACTCTATAATAGTAAAATAATAAACTCTCACAGAAAAACATTCTAGTTAACTGGAGTGCACAGACAGACGGGGGGGGGGGGGGTCCATGGCGCAAATTGCGTCATTGGAAATTTTAAGGCAGTTTTTTCAAGGGGTATTTCTTTCTTTTTTGAGGGCTTTTATTTTGGATGGATTCATAGGAAAACGAAAATAACAATTATTGTAGGACTAGGAATATATACCTGTTTTCTCGTTGGACATTGTTTTATTTGGGCACGAAACACATTAGTCTATCACGTGATATTTGTGTCCTACGGTTAATTAAAAAAAAAGGTCCTGTAGTATTGACAACTTTGGAGTGTCGGACCAGAAAAGCATACCACGCAATTTGTAGGATAATGTGTGTTTTAAATTATATAAACATTAACTAACTGACCAAAAAAAAAATCAGCTGGTTAGTAATTATATTTCATGTCTTCGTAAATAGTACATGTTGCAAAAGTGGGACATCTTTGATCAAATCGTGCATTTTGTAGGACAATTTTTTTCGGCTAATTTAGATAATTAATATGATAATTATAAAAAAAAACACACAGTAAGTTATAAATATTTGATAACCGCCAAATGAACAAACTATGTCCTTAATACCCCTGTTAGCTACCACTTACAAAATTTTTGTACTGGCTAATGTTGGGCGTCTCGACAAAATGAAGCTACAAACGGAAAATTAGCTTGTTAGTTAATGAATAACGAAAAAGGGCGAGGTATCCCGGTCTAGAACTTTTTTTAATAAAAAAAGTTCTTATGAAGGGGGCACTTTTTACTTTTCGGGGCCTCTCCCAAAAACTGTCTGTATCCGCCCCTGCCTTTTAATTACTGTTTTATTTTATTGTTACTGCTAATAATTAAAAAGCGGAAGTGCAGTTTAACCGAAGCGCCAAACATCGAAGCATCGGATAAAGGGTGACCGAAGCTTCGACTGCTTCTTTTCTTGAATTTTTAGCCATGAATACTTGAATTCATAATAAATGCATGCAATATGATACTGTACTACAGATATTTTAATATGTATAGTGCAGTGGTTGGAAAAACTACATTTCTTTTGTAGCGAACTACAACTACAACTACTTTGTTACAAATGTAGTTAACTACAGCTACAACTACTTTTTTTCAAAATGTAGTAACTACAAACTACTTTTGAAATGTAGTCGCTACTTCGCTACTTTCCAAAAAATAAGCAAATAAAAAGCATACACAATAGGCTGTCCCTCAAAAAATGAAAGTCAATTTTTCAAGTCGCATACACTCTTGTATTTTTCCTCTTGTGTCAAAACAATCGTGAAAAAAAGTTTCATATAATTTGCACAAGGGCAACCAGTGCCGACTTGCACCTGAAACTGTAAAACAGTAATTGTATGCTAGGCCAAATCGCAAAAAAAAAAAAGTTTTTTAGAAACTCGAAATTTTTGTTGGGAAACGTTGCCCCTGTACCCAACACCCCACATGTACCACAAGAACATTTATTCAAATTAAAAAACATTTAGATATGCCACACTTGACCTAAAATTTATAATTTTACTTAAAAAAATTGATTTTTTTTTCAGTTATCTTTTAAAAAATTACATATAAATTTAAATAGAATATCAAGTTTAAAAATTAATAACGAACACATTTACAGATCAAATTACAAAAGAATAATAAAAAAATAATATATTTTAAATGAAAAATTTAACTCAGCCTGGAAGCAAACCAGATCTTTGAGTACTATGTGGGAGACTTAAAAATTGCAGGAAAACAAACATTTCTATTTAACGCTAATTACCTACTTTTCCACTTTACTGTTTATATTTTCCAGCTTGATAATTTCGTAAAATCTTACATTTCTGAAAATATGTACTATCAAAAACTTAATTTTTTGAAGAAAATTATAAATGTTAGGCACGTGTGGGATTTCTAAATGGTTTTTAATTTGAATAAATGTTTTTGTGGTGCATATGTGGGTATAGGAGGAACGTTTTATCAACAGAAATTTTGAGTTTCTAAAAAAACATTTTATTTCAATTTGGCCTAGCATTACACAAATGCTGATTCACACTTTCAGACATAATCGGCACTTGCTGCCGTTGTTCAAATTATATGATTTTTTACTTTCTTCTATATCTAATATATAGAAGAAAGTATTGGATTCGTGCAAATTTTCGAATTTCGACGGATTCGAACGTTTTGAGGTGTACTGAGTTTCGTGATGGCCACAACATACTAGTAATTGTATGGAAATGATCGAAAATATTATCTCAATGATTTAAAATTTTTAACTGTTGCCATCTTATGTTTGTTAACAAATAAAATATTTGTAATTAATTCACGCAAGGCTTTTAAAATAACTTTCAATTTTCGCTCTTTGCTTTGCTTTTGCAATAATTCAGACATTGGGATGGTCGTCAAGTTTTTGCATGTGTAATTTTGTTTTTGTTGGAAATATTGCTTCCTCATCAATCATGGGGAGGGATCAGAAAAAAAATGTATATATATAGAAGAAAGTTTCGTGATGGCCACAACATACTAGTTTTTTTTTATATAAAAGGATAAAATATAAGAGAGTGTGCGACTTGAAAAATCAACTTTCGATTTTTTTGGGGGGGGGGGGATCCTGATACATGCACACACACACACACCGTAAGAGAATTGAACAAAAAAGATTGATAAATTAGCTCATCAGAAGACATTAAGAAAAATGTCCGTTATCATACTCTCACACACTGTAATGCTCGTATTTATTGTAAGTCCTCCAGAACAGTTCAATTTCATCCTTTTCTAAAACACATTTTAAGTAGCTTCTTTTTATTTGGTGAATACTGTCAAAAATTTAAGCCTCGCTAAAATATTTTTGTTTTTTAATCTTCGGTCAGTTCATATAAAATTCACCCAATTTTCAACTCACGAAATCACCAATATCTTTATTTTCGCGAAAATAAGTGCTTTTTGCAATATGAATATTGGTGAAATATGAAACTTACAACGGCAAAAAAACTAATGGCGTCAAACAGATAGAACGTATGGCGTCAAAATGAAATGCCTGAGGTCAGCTCGTATTTTTATGAGTCTTATTTCTCATTGCATCCGCTGATGTACTTGTGTAAAATTTGAGCCAATCAAATTCGTTTGAACCTTTTTTCTTTTTTTTTTTTTCAGTTTATTTAAAAGTAGTTTCCAGAAATCGCTACAAACTACTATTTTTTTGTAGTTAACTACTCACTACACTACTTTTTTAAAAAAGTAGTCCGCTACACCACAAACTACTCAAAAATGTAGCTACTACAGTAGCGTCGCTACTTGTAGCGCGCTACTTCCAACCACTGGTATAGTGTCACAAAACATTTCCTGCTTACTGTCTTATTTTTAAACTAATTTCACTAAATCTTAACATTATACTTAATTTGAAATTTTTGAAGTCAAATTAAAATTGTTCTAGTTATGTACATATATTTTTTCTTACTTTACTTATCTTTCAGAAAAAATTCTTTAAGTAAGAGAGTTAACGCATTTATTTTGGATCTAGCCCCGCTTAATTGAATATCGTCGGTTCCAAGAAATATTATTCGATAAAGCGGGTTATTTTAATATGCGGGAAAATTTTATTTAGCTTTCTAATTTGACAACATTTGTCTTAAAACATTATACTAATAATAAATAGATCGCTGCATAAAGAAATGTTATTGCTAAAATGTTTTTGAAATAAGCTAAATTTAACAGCAAAATAGTTCAACAATTAGTACAATACATTACAAGTACGCATAGAAATTATAAAAAGTAACCTACAGCTTGAGTTATGAAATCTTTGTTTTGGCACCTTTTTTCAGTACGTAATTTTTTGAAAAATTCCATAAATTGCTTGTACTCAAGATCTTTTTGGGAACACTTTTCTGACTTCCTTTTTTCCCTTCTCGTCTACCGTATCTTACATTTAATATTTATTAATTCCTCATCATCGCCTAAAGTGCGTATATTCATTTGCGTTATTTAATTTCATTATCGACTGCTTTTTTTTTTGTAATGACAAAGACAAAAGAAATTTTTAAATTTCTTTCACTTTTCTTTTAAAAACATTGAAAACGTTTTCATGGACTATGGATGTTGTTTTTCACGCCTTCAACGACAATCAATGTTCTTGCTTAATTTCTTTCTAATTTATTCAAAATTTTTCCCAACAAAATTATTTGCTAAAGCTGATTAATATTATTCGATTGTCCGGGGAAATTGTTGCATTAAGCGAGGATATTTAACATTGCGTCTACGTGGAAATATTCAGTTCCAGGAGATTTTGTACGTAAACGCGGGGTATTTGCATATCCGTTACCCGATTAAGCGGAGCTGACGTATTTATTTCGAAATAAAAAATAAAAAAAATCACAAATAACTATTTTCTTTAAAGTGATAAAACGTGGATGTGCAAAGAATAGTCTATTTCTTCATATTTTGCTTTATAAAATATAAATAATAAAATTCATTTTCAATTAACTATTTTTTTGCTTAATTCGTAGGATGTTTTATAATCCAGGACTATTTTTAATAATCTTGAACAATCTCTACGGGAAAATATTTTATGGAAGAAGCCGAAAAAAGTCCCCCCCCCCCCCATTTTTTTACTTAAAAGAAAAAAGTTCTCTTGAGACTCTTTTTAAAAATGTTTTAAAAGATTATCCTTACCTCCCCTTATCCTTACAGCCAAATAATCTATTTTAAAATAAGCAAATGCTACGTACTTATTTACTTCGAATATAGAGGTTAAACTTATCTTTCTCCAAAAACGTTCAAGTTAAAAGACTATGCAATTAATTTCTGGACAATTTCTGGTTCCAAGTGTTCAATACTTACAATCAATTCAACTAAATGTACTTATCTACTTTATTTCATTGTATGGCATAATTGCGTAAACTAAAAAGACACTATTTTATATAATTACAATTGTAAAATGAAACTCACAACATAAATCTTTATTTATTTCAACATAATATATCTGCTGAAGCGGCAGAATCACTTCTCATGATTCGGCCAGGACGATGCTGTGGTGAAATAGCCGAAACTTCGTACCATGTCTATTTATAGTAATAATTATTTTTCATTGTTTTTGCCAACCGGAATTAGTATGCGAGCATTATGACATAGAAAGTACGGTAAGAAATCGTCTTAAAGTTCTGTATCGGAAAATAATTTTAGCGAGAAAGACTATTGAAAGTTGAGAAAATGATCGCATGAAAGCACCCTATTATTTACGGCTAGCTTCACACTTATAAGACAACTTCCAAGAATTTTCCGGAGAACCGGACGCTCTTTCGAAAGGAGTGCAACAATTTGGCGTGTTATCTTTCCCTTGGCGAATGCTTTCCGCGGGGATTTACAATTGTTTTCGTGACCAGTAATGGCGGACATACGGATTTGTACTGAACATGCTTTTTAAGTTTCTTTCCCTGCACAAAGGAAGTTCCATACAATAGTTGCTCTGACAGCTCACCTGTCATCCTTATCAGCAAGGGGAAGAGTTTGGATGTAGCCCGCTCTAGCCACCGTGCTATCGGAGTTCTGTCCGTCGGAGTCTTAAATATAATAAAAACTATAAATGCGCGTTGGTTATTATTGATTTAAAACTTTGAAATCTACTGGTCGAATATTTAAACTGACTGAGAATTTTCATCCCTACAGAAATATTCAATACCCGCAAAAGAAAGGAATTTGAAAAAAAAAAAGAATTTTCAAATTCGAAAATGAAAACGTACATCGAAGATTTTCGTTCCGACCTGGACTCGAACCTAGGGCCACTCGCTTGGCAGCCCAACACTCTAACCATCGGGCTCTCGAAGCTCTGTCGGTCGGAGTCTTAAATGTAATAAAAACTAAAAATGCACCTTGGTTATTATTGATTTAAAACTTTGAAATCTACAGGTCGAATAGTTAAACTGATTGAGAATTTTCATCCCTACATAAATATTCAATACCCGCAAAAGAAATAAATTTGAAAAAAAAAAATATTTTCAAATTAGAAAATCAAAATGTACATTGAAGATTTCCGTCCCGACTGGGATTCGAACCTAAGGCCACTCGCTTTTAAGCCCTATGCTCTAGCGATCGGGCTACCGGAGCTCTGTCAACCGGAGTCTTAAATGTAATAAAAATTTAAAATAAACCTTCGATAGTATTGATTTAAAACTTTGATATCTACTGGTCTAATAGTCAAACTGACTCAGAATTTTCATCCCTACAGAAATAATCAATATTTGCAAAAAAACGGAATTAAAAAAAAAAAGAATATTCAAATTAGAAAAAAAAAATGTACGTTGAAGATTTTCGTTCCGCCTGGGACTTGAACCTACAGCCACTCGCTTGGAATCCCTACGCTCTAGCCATCGGGCTATCGGAGATCTGTCGGGCGGAGTCTTAAATGTAATAAAAATTGGAAATGCACCTTCGATAGTATTGATTTAAAACTTTGAAATCTGCATGTCGAACAGTTAAACTGACTTAGAATTTTCATCCCTTTATAAATTATCAATATCCGCAAAATAAAGGAATTTAAAAAAAAAGAATATTCAAATTAGAAAATGAAAATGTACATTGAAGGTTTTCCTTCGGCCTGGGACTCGCACCTAGAGTCACTCGATTTGAAGCCCTACGCTCTAGCCACCGTGCTATCGGAGTTCTGTCCGTCGGAGTCTTAAATATAATAAAAACTATAAATGCGCGTTGGTTATTATTGATTTAAAACTTTGAAATCTACTGGTCGAATATTTAAACTGACTGAGAATTTTCATCCCTACAGAAATATTCAATACCCGCAAAAGAAAGGAATTTGAAAAAAAAAAGAATTTTCAAATTCGAAAATGAAAACGTACATCGAAGATTTTCGTTCCGACCTGGACTCGAACCTAGGGCCACTCGCTTGGCAGCCCAACGCTCTAGCCATCGGGCTATCGGAGCTCTGTGGTCGGAGTCTTAAATATAATAAAAACAAAAAATGCACCTTGGTTTTTATTGATTTAAAACTTTGAAATCTACAGGTCGAATAGTTAAACTAATTGAGAATTTTCATCTTTTTATAAATATTCAATACCCGCAAAAGAAATAAATTTGAAAAAAAAATATTTTCAAATTAGAAAATCAAAATGTACATTGAAGATTTTCTTTCCGACTGGGATTCGAACCTAGGGCCACTCGCTTGGAAGCCCTAGGCTCTAGCGATCGGGCTACCGGAGCTCTGTCAGTCGGAGTCTTAAATGTAATAAAAATTTAAAATAAACCTTCGATAGTATTGATTTAAAACTTTGATATCTACTGGTCTAATAGTCAAACTGACTCAGAATTTTCATCCCTACAGAAATAATCAATATTTGCAAAAAAACGGAATTAAAAAAAAAGATATTCAAATTAGAAAATAAAAATGTACGTTGAAGATTTCTTCCGCCTGGGACTTGAACCTACAGCCACTCGCTTGGAATCCCTACGCTCTAGTCATCGGGCTATCGGAGATCTGTCGGGCGGAGTCTTAAATGTAATAAAAATTGGAAATGCACCTTCGATAGTATTGATTTAAAACTTTGAAATCTGCATGTCGAACAGTTAAACTGACTTAGAATTTTCATCCCTTTATAAATTATCAATATCCGCAAAATAAAGGAATTAAAAAAAAAAGAATATTCAAATTAGAAAATGAAAATGTACATTGAAGGTTTTCCTTCGGCCTGGGACTCGCACCTAGAGTCACTCGATTTGAAGCCCTACGCTCTAGCCACCGTGCTATCGGAGTTCTGTCCGTCGGAGTCTTAAATATAATAAAAACTATAAATGCGCGTTGGTTATTATTGATTTAAAACTTTGAAATCTACTGGTCGAATAGTTAAACTGACTGAGAATTTTCATCCCTACAGAAATATTCAATACCCGCAAAAGAAAGGAATTTGAAAAAAAAAAAAAGAATTTTCAAATTCGAAAATGAAAACGTACATCGAAGATTTTCGTTCCGACCTGGACTCGAACCTAAGGCCACTCGCTTGGCAGCCCAACGCTCTAGCCATCGGGCTATCGGAGCTCTGTCGGTCGGTGTCTTAAATATAATAAAAACAAAAAATGCACCTTGGTTATTATTGATTTAAAACTTGGATATCTACAGGTCGAATATTTAAACAATATTCGCAAAAGAAAGGAATATGAAGAAAAAAAAAGAATTTTCAAATTAGAAAATAAAAATGTCGTTAAAGATTTTCGTTCCGCCTGGGACTTGATCCTACAGCCACTCGCTTGGAATCCCTACGCTCTAGCCACCCGGCTATCGGAGTTCTGTCCGCCGCAGTCTTAAATATAACAAAAACAAAAAATGAACCTTGGTTCTTATTGATATAAAACTGTGAAATCCACAAGTCGAATAGTTAAACTGACTGAGAATTTACATCCCTACATAAATATTCAATACACGCAAAAGAAAGGAATTTAAAATTAAAAAGAATTTTTAAATTAGAAAATATAAATATGCATGGAGGATTTTCGTTCCGGCTGGGATTTGAAACTAGGGCCACTCGCTTGGCAACCCAACGCTCTAGCCATCAGGCTATCGGAGCTCTGTCGGTCGGTGTCTTAAATATAATAAAAACTAAAAATGCACCTTGGTTATTATTGATTTAAAACTTTGAAATCTACATGTCGAATAAATAAACTGACTGAGAATTTTCATCCCTACATAAATATTCAATGCCCGCAAAAGAAAGGAATTTAAAAGAAAAAGAATTTTAAATTAGAAAATAAAGATGTACAATGATGATTTTCGCTCCGACTGGGATTTGAACCTAAGGCCACTCGCGTGGCAGCCCAACGTTCTAACCATCGGGCTCTCTAAGCTCTGTCGATCGAATTCTTAAATATAATAAAAACTAAAAATGCACCTTGGTTTTTATTGATTTAAAACTTTGAAATCTACAGGTCGAATAGTTAAACTAATTGAGAATTTTCATCTTTTTATAAATATTCAATACCCGCAAAAGAAATAAATTTGAAAAAAAAATATTTTCAAATTAGAAAATCAAAATGTACATTGAAGATTTTCTTTCCGACTGGGATTCGAACCTAGGGCCACTCGCTTGGAAGCCCTAGGCTCTAGCGATCGGGCTACCGGAGCTCTGTCGGTCGGAGTCTTAAATGTAATAAAAATTTAAAATGCACCTTCGATAGTATTGATTTAAAACTTTGAAATCTACTGGTCTAATAGTGAAACTGACTCAGAATTTTACACCCTACAGAAATAATCAATATTTGCAAAAAATCGGAATTTAAAAAAAAAGAATATTCAAATCAGAAAATAAAAATGTACGTTGAAGATTTTCGTTCCGCCTGGGACTTGAACCTACAGCCACTCGCTGGGAATCCCTACGCTCTAGCCACCGGGCTATCGGAGTTCTGTCCGTCGCAGTCTTAAATATAATAAAAACTATAAATGCGCGTTGGTTATTATTGATTTAAAACTTTGAAATCTACTGGTCGAATAGTTAAACTGACTGAGAATTTTCATCCCTTCAGAAATATTCAATACCCGCAAAAGAAAGGAATTTGAAAAAAAAAAAGAATTTTCAAATTCGAAAATGAAAATGTACATCGAATATTTCCGTTCCGACCTGGACTCGAACCTAAGGCCACTCGCTTGGCAGCCCAACGCTCTAGCCATCGGGCTATCGGAGCTCTGTCGGTCGGAGTCTTAAATATAATAAAAACAAAAAATGCACCTTGGCTATTATTGATTTAAAACTAGGATATCTACAGGTCTAATATTTAAACAATATTCGCAAAAGAAAGGAATATGAAGGAAAAAAAAGAATTTTTAAATTAGAAAATAAAAATGTCGTTAAAGCTTTTCGTTCCGGCTTTTATTTGAACCTAGGGCCACTCGCTTGGCAGCACTACACTCTAGCCATCGGGTTATCGGAGCTCTGTCGGTTGGTGTCTTAAATATAATAAAAACAAAAAATGAACCTTGGTTATTATTGATATAAAACTGTGAAATCCACAGGTCGAATAGTTAAACTGACTGAGAATTTTCATCCCTACATAAACATTCAATACACGCAAAAGAAAGGAATTTAAAAATAAAAAGAATTTTCAAATTAGAAAATATAAATGTCCATGGAGGATTTTCGTTCCGCCTGGGACTCAAGACTAGGGCCACTCGCTTGGCAGCCCTACGTTCTAGCCAACGGACTATCGTAGCTCTGGCGGTCGGATTCTTAAATATAATAAAAACTAAAAATGCACCTTGGTTTTTATTGATTTAAAACTTTGAAATCTACCGGTCGAATAGTTAAACTGACTGAGAATTTTCATCCCTACATAAATATTCAATACCCGCAAAAGAAAAGAATTTAAAAATAAAAAGAATTTTCAAATTAGGAAATAAAAATGTACATGGAGGATTTTCGTTTTGACTGGGATTCGAACCTAGGACCACTCGCTTAGCAGCCCAGCGCTCCAGCCATCGGGCTATAGGAGCTCTGTCGGTCGGACTGTTAAATATAATAAAAACTAAAAATGCACCTTGGTTATTATTGATTTTAATAATTATTCAATGCTCGCAATAATCGATAAATATTCAATGCTCGCAAAGGAAAGGAATTTAAAAGACAAAGAATTTTAAATTAGAAAATAAAGCTGTACATTGAAGATTTTCGTTCCGACTGGGATTCGAACCTAGGGCCACTCGCTTGGCAGTCCAACGTTCTAACCATCGGGCTCTCGAAGCTCTGTCGGTCAATCTTAAATGTTATAAAAACTAAAAATGCACCTTGGTTATTATTGATTTAAAACTTTAAAATCTACATGTCGAATAGTTGAACTGACTGAGCGTTTTCATCCCTACATAAATAGTCAATACCCGCAAAAGAAAGAAATTTAAAAATAAAAAGAATTTTCAAATTAGGAAATAAAAATGTACATTGAAGATTTTCGTTCCGACTGGGATTCGAACCTAGGGCCACTCGCTTGGCAGCCCAACGTGCTAACCATCGGGCTCTCTAAGCTCTGTCGGTCAAAGTCTTAAATGTAATAAAAACTAAAAATGCACCTTGATTATTATTGATTTAAAACTTTGAAATCTACATGTCGAATAGTTGAACTGACTGAGCGTTTTCATCCCTACATAAATATTCAATACCCGCAAAAGAAAGAAATTTAAAAATAAAAAGAATTTTCAAATTAGGAAATAAAAATGTACATGGAGGATTTTCGTTTTGACTGGGATTCGAACCTAGGGCCACTCGCTTAGCAGCCCAACGCTCCAGCCATCGGGTTATCGGAGCTCTGTCGGTCGGACTGTTAAATATAATAAAAACTAAAAATGCACCTTGGTTATTATTGATTTTAATAAATATTCAATGCTCGCAATAATCGATAAATATTCAATGCTCGCAAAAGAAAGGAATTTAAAAGACAAAGAATTTTAAAATAGAAAATAAAGCTGTACATTGAAGATTTTCGTTTTGACAGGGATTCGAACCTAGGGCCACTCGCTTAGCAGCCCAACGCTCCAGCCATCGGGTTATCGGAGCTCTGTCGATCGGACTGTTAAATATAATAAAAACTAAAAATGCACCTTGGTTATTATTGATTTTAATAAATATTCAATGCTCGCAATAATCGATAAATATTCAATGCTCGCAAAAGAAAGGAATTTAAAAGACAAAGAATTTTAAATTAGAAAATAAAGCTGTACATTGAAGATTTTCGTTCCGACTGGGATTCGAACCTAGGGCCACTCGCTTGGCAGTCCAACGTTCTAACCATCGGGCTCTCGAAGCTCTGTCGGTCAATCTTAAATGTAATAAAAACTAAACATGCACCTTGGTTATTATTGATTTAAAACTTTAAAATCTACAGGTCGAATAGTTAAACTGACTGAGCGTTTTCATCCCTACATAAATATTCAATACCCGCAAAAGGAAGAAATTTAAAAATAAAAAGAATATTCAAATTAGAAAATAAAAATGTCGTTAAATATTTTCGTTCCGCCTGGGACTTGAACCTACAGCCACTCGCTTGGAATCCCTACGCTCTAGCCACCCGGCTATCGGAGTTCTGTCCGCCGCAGTCTTAAATATAACAAAAACAAAAAATGAACCTTGGTTCTTATTGATATAAAACTGTGAAATCCACAAGTCGAATAGTTAAACTGACTGAGAATTTACATCCCTACATAAATATTCAATACACGCAAAAGAAAGGAATTTAAAATTAAAAAGAATTTTCAAATTAGAAAATATAAATATGCATGGAGGATTTTCGTTCCGGCTGGGATTTGAAACTAGGGCCACTCGCTTGGCAACCCAACGCGCTAGCCATCAGGCTATCGGAGCTCTGTCGGTCGGTGTCTTAAATATAATAAAAACTAAAAATGCACCTTGGTTATTATTGATTTAAAACTTTGAAATCTACATGTCGAATAAATAAACTGACTGAGAATTTTCATCCCTACATAAATATTCAATGCCCGCAAAAGAAAGGAATTTAAAAGAAAAAGAATTTTAAATTAGAAAATAAAGATGTACATTGATGATTTTCGCTCCGACTGGGATTTGAACCTAAGGCCACTCGCGTGGCAGCCCAACGTTCTAACCATCGGGCTCTCTAAGCTCTGTCGATCGAATTCTTAAATATAATAAAAACTAAAAATGCACCTTGGTTTTTATTGATTTAAAACTTTGAAATCTACAGGTCGAATAGTTAAACTAATTGAGAATTTTCATCTTTTTATAAATATTCAATACCCGCAAAAGAAATAAATTTGAAAAAAAAAATATTTTCAAATTAGAAAATCAAAATGTACATTGAAGATTTTCTTTCCGACTGGGATTCGAACCTAGGGCCACTCGCTTGGAAGCCCTAGGCTCTAGCGATCGGGCTACCGGAGCTCTGTCGGTCGGAGTCTTAAATGTAATAAAAATTTAAAATGCACCTTCGATAGTATTGATTTAAAACTTTGAAATCTACTGGTCTAATAGTGAAACTGACTCAGAATTTTACACCCTACAGAAATAATCAATATTTGCAAAAAATCGGAATTTAAAAAAAAAGAATATTCAAATTAGAAAATAAAAATGTACGTTGAAGATTTTCGTTCCGCCTGGGACTTGAACCTACAGCCACTCGCTGGGAATCCCTACGCTCTAGCCACCGGGCTATCGGAGTTCTGTCCGTCGCAGTCTTAAATATAATAAAAACTATAAATGCGCGTTGGTTATTATTGATTTAAAACTTTGAAATCTACTGGTCGAATAGTTAAACTGACTGAGAATTTTCATCCCTTCAGAAATATTCAATACCCGCAAAAGAAAGGAATTTGAAAAAAAAAAAAGAATTTTCAAATTCGAAAATGAAAATGTACATCGAATATTTCCGTTCCGACCTGGACTCGAACCTAAGGCCACTCGCTTGGCAGCCCAACGCTCTAGCCATCGGGCTATCGGAGCTCTGTCGGTCGGAGTCTTAAATATAATAAAAACAAAAAATGCACCTTGGCTATTATTGATTTAAAACTAGGATATCTACAGGTCTAATATTTAAACAATATTCGCAAAAGAAAGGAATATGAAGGAAAAAAAAGAATTTTTAAATTAGAAAATAAAAATGTCGTTAAAGCTTTTCGTTCCGGCTTTTATTTGAACCTAGGGCCACTCGCTTGGCAGCACTACACTCTAGCCATCGGGTTATCGGAGCTCTGTCGGTTGGTGTCTTAAATATAATAAAAACAAAAAATGAACCTTGGTTATTATTGATATAAAACTGTGAAATCCACAGGTCGAATAGTTAAACTGACTGAGAATTTTCATCCCTACATAAACATTCAATACACGCAAAAGAAAGGAATTTAAAAATAAAAAGAATTTTCAAATTAGAAAATATAAATGTCCATGGAGGATTTTCGTTCCGCCTGGGACTCAAGACTAGGGCCACTCGCTTGGCAGCCCTACGTTCTAGCCAACGGACTATCGTAGCTCTGGCGGTCGGATTCTTAAATATAATAAAAACTAAAAATGCACCTTGGTTTTTATTGATTTAAAACTTTGAAATCTACCGGTCGAATAGTTAAACTGACTGAGAATTTTCATCCCTACATAAATATTCAATACCCGCAAAAGAAAAGAATTTAAAAATAAAAAGAATTTTCAAATTAGGAAATAAAAATGTACATGGAGGATTTTCGTTTTGACTGGGATTCGAACCTAGGACCACTCGCTTAGCAGCCCAGCGCTCCAGCCATCGGGCTATAGGAGCTCTGTCGGTCGGACTGTTAAATATAATAAAAACTAAAAATGCACATTGGTTATTATTGATTTTAATAATTATTCAATGCTCGCAATAATCGATAAATATTCAATGCTCGCAAAGGAAAGGAATTTAAAAGACAAAGAATTTTAAATTAGAAAATAAAGCTGTACATTGAAGATTTTCGTTCCGACTGGGATTCGAACCTAGGGCCACTCGCTTGGCAGTCCAACGTTCTAACCATCGGGCTCTCGAAGCTCTGTCGGTCAATCTTAAATGTTATAAAAACTAAAAATGCACCTTGGTTATTATTGATTTAAAACTTTAAAATCTACATGTCGAATAGTTGAACTGACTGAGCGTTTTCATCCCTACATAAATAGTCAATACCCGCAAAAGAAAGAAATTTAAAAATAAAAAGAATTTTCAAATTAGGAAATAAAAATGTACATTGAAGATTTTCGTTCCGACTGGGATTCGAACCTAGGGCCACTCGCTTGGCAGCCCAACGTGCTAACCATCGGGCTCTCTAAGCTCTGTCGGTCAGAGTCTTAAATGTAATAAAAACTAAAAATGCACCTTGGTTATTATTGATTTAAAACTTTGAAATCTACATGTCGAATAGTTGAACTGACTGAGCGTTTTCATCCCTACATAAATATTCAATACCCACAAAAGAAAGGAATTTAAAAATAAAAAGAATTTTCAAATTAGAAAATAAAAATGTACATGGAGGATTTTCGTTCCGATTGGGATTCGAACCTAGGGCCACTCGCTTGGCAGCCCAACGCTCCAGCCATCGGGTTATCGGAGCTCTGTCGGTCGGACTGTTAAATATAATAAAAACTAAAAATGCACCTTGGTTATTATTGATTTTAATAAATATTCAATGCTCGCAATAATCGATAAATATTCAATGCTCGCAAAAGAAAGGAATTTAAAAGACAAAGAATTTTAAAATAGAAAATAAAGCTGTACATTGAAGATTTTCGTTTTGACAGGGATTCGAACCTAGGGCCACTCGCTTAGCAGCCCAACGCTCCAGCCATCGGGTTATCGGAGCTCTGTCGATCGGACTGTTAAATATAATAAAAACTAAAAATGCACCTTGGTTATTATTGATTTTAATAAATATTCAATGCTCGCAATAATCGATAAATATTCAATGCTCGCAAAAGAAAGGAATTTAAAAGACAAAGAATTTTAAATTAGAAAATAAAGCTGTACATTGAAGATTTTCGTTCCGACTGGGATTCGAACCTAGGGCCACTCGCTTGGCAGTCCAACGTTCTAACCATCGGGCTCTCGAAGCTCTGTCGGTCAATCTTAAATGTAATAAAAACTAAACATGCACCTTGGTTATTATTGATTTAAAACTTTAAAATCTACAGGTCGAATAGTTAAACTGACTGAGCGTTTTCATCCCTACATAAATATTCAATACCCGCAAAAGGAAGAAATTTAAAAATAAAAAGAATATTCAAATTAGAAAATAAAAATGTCGTTAAATATTTTCGTTCCGCCTGGGACTTGAACCTACAGCCACTCGCTTGGAATCCCTACGCTCTAGCCACCCGGCTATCGGAGTTCTGTCCGCCGCAGTCTTAAATATAACAAAAACAAAAAATGAACCTTGGTTCTTATTGATATAAAACTGTGAAATCCACAAGTCGAATAGTTAAACTGACTGAGAATTTACATCCCTACATAAATATTCAATACACGCAAAAGAAAGGAATTTAAAATTAAAAAGAATTTTCAAATTAGAAAATATAAATATGCATGGAGGATTTTCGTTCCGGCTGGGATTTGAAACTAGGGCCACTCGCTTGGCAACCCAACGCGCTAGCCATCAGGCTATCGGAGCTCTGTCGGTCGGTGTCTTAAATATAATAAAAACTAAAAATGCACCTTGGTTATTATTGATTTAAAACTTTGAAATCTACATGTCGAATAAATAAACTGACTGAGAATTTTCATCCCTACATAAATATTCAATGCCCGCAAAAGAAAGGAATTTAAAAGAAAAAGAATTTTAAATTAGAAAATAAAGATGTACATTGATGATTTTCGCTCCGACTGGGATTTGAACCTAAGGCCACTCGCGTGGCAGCCCAACGTTCTAACCATCGGGCTCTCTAAGCTCTGTCGATCGAATTCTTAAATATAATAAAAACTAAAAATGCACCTTGGTTTTTATTGATTTAAAACTTTGAAATCTACAGGTCGAATAGTTAAACTAATTGAGA
This sequence comes from Uloborus diversus, assembly GCF_026930045.1. Taxonomy (NCBI): domain Eukaryota; kingdom Metazoa; phylum Arthropoda; class Arachnida; order Araneae; family Uloboridae; genus Uloborus; species Uloborus diversus. Next base: position 152,232,944 of record NC_072738.1, on the reverse strand, counting down.
ATTTTCATCTTTTTATAAATATTCAATACCCGCAAAAGAAATAAATTTGAAAAAAAAAATATTTTCAAATTAGAAAATCAAAATGTACATTGAAGATTTTCTTTCCGACTGGGATTCGAACCTAGGGCCACTCGCTTGGAAGCCCTAGGCTCTAGCGATCGGGCTACCGGAGCTCTGTCGGTCGGAGTCTTAAATGTAATAAAAATTTAAAATGCACCTTCGATAGTATTGATTTAAAACTTTGAAATCTACTGGTCTAATAGTGAAACTGACTCAGAATTTTACACCCTACAGAAATAATCAATATTTGCAAAAAATCGGAATTTAAAAAAAAAGAATATTCAAATTAGAAAATAAAAATGTACGTTGAAGATTTTCGTTCCGCCTGGGACTTGAACCTACAGCCACTCGCTGGGAATCCCTACGCTCTAGCCACCGGGCTATCGGAGTTCTGTCCGTCGCAGTCTTAAATATAATAAAAACTATAAATGCGCGTTGGTTATTATTGATTTAAAACTTTGAAATCTACTGGTCGAATAGTTAAACTGACTGAGAATTTTCATCCCTTCAGAAATATTCAATACCCGCAAAAGAAAGGAATTTGAAAAAAAAAAAAGAATTTTCAAATTCGAAAATGAAAATGTACATCGAATATTTCCGTTCCGACCTGGACTCGAACCTAAGGCCACTCGCTTGGCAGCCCAACGCTCTAGCCATCGGGCTATCGGAGCTCTGTCGGTCGGAGTCTTAAATATAATAAAAACAAAAAATGCACCTTGGCTATTATTGATTTAAAACTAGGATATCTACAGGTCTAATATTTAAACAATATTCGCAAAAGAAAGGAATATGAAGGAAAAAAAAGAATTTTTAAATTAGAAAATAAAAATGTCGTTAAAGCTTTTCGTTCCGGCTTTTATTTGAACCTAGGGCCACTCGCTTGGCAGCACTACACTCTAGCCATCGGGTTATCGGAGCTCTGTCGGTTGGTGTCTTAAATATAATAAAAACAAAAAATGAACCTTGGTTATTATTGATATAAAACTGTGAAATCCACAGGTCGAATAGTTAAACTGACTGAGAATTTTCATCCCTACATAAACATTCAATACACGCAAAAGAAAGGAATTTAAAAATAAAAAGAATTTTCAAATTAGAAAATATAAATGTCCATGGAGGATTTTCGTTCCGCCTGGGACTCAAGACTAGGGCCACTCGCTTGGCAGCCCTACGTTCTAGCCAACGGACTATCGTAGCTCTGGCGGTCGGATTCTTAAATATAATAAAAACTAAAAATGCACCTTGGTTTTTATTGATTTAAAACTTTGAAATCTACCGGTCGAATAGTTAAACTGACTGAGAATTTTCATCCCTACATAAATATTCAATACCCGCAAAAGAAAAGAATTTAAAAATAAAAAGAATTTTCAAATTAGGAAATAAAAATGTACATGGAGGATTTTCGTTTTGACTGGGATTCGAACCTAGGACCACTCGCTTAGCAGCCCAGCGCTCCAGCCATCGGGCTATAGGAGCTCTGTCGGTCGGACTGTTAAATATAATAAAAACTAAAAATGCACATTGGTTATTATTGATTTTAATAATTATTCAATGCTCGCAATAATCGATAAATATTCAATGCTCGCAAAGGAAAGGAATTTAAAAGACAAAGAATTTTAAATTAGAAAATAAAGCTGTACATTGAAGATTTTCGTTCCGACTGGGATTCGAACCTAGGGCCACTCGCTTGGCAGTCCAACGTTCTAACCATCGGGCTCTCGAAGCTCTGTCGGTCAATCTTAAATGTTATAAAAACTAAAAATGCACCTTGGTTATTATTGATTTAAAACTTTAAAATCTACATGTCGAATAGTTGAACTGACTGAGCGTTTTCATCCCTACATAAATAGTCAATACCCGCAAAAGAAAGAAATTTAAAAATAAAAAGAATTTTCAAATTAGGAAATAAAAATGTACATTGAAGATTTTCGTTCCGACTGGGATTCGAACCTAGGGCCACTCGCTTGGCAGCCCAACGTGCTAACCATCGGGCTCTCTAAGCTCTGTCGGTCAGAGTCTTAAATGTAATAAAAACTAAAAATGCACCTTGGTTATTATTGATTTAAAACTTTGAAATCTACATGTCGAATAGTTGAACTGACTGAGCGTTTTCATCCCTACATAAATATTCAATACCCACAAAAGAAAGGAATTTAAAAATAAAAAGAATTTTCAAATTAGAAAATAAAAATGTACATGGAGGATTTTCGTTCCGATTGGGATTCGAACCTAGGGCCACTCGCTTGGCAGCCCAACGCTCTAGGCATCGGGCTCTCGGAGCTCTGCCGGTCGGAGTCTTAAATGTAATAAAAACTAAAAATGCACCTTGGTTATTATTGATTTAAAACTTTGAAATCTACAGGTCGAATAGTTAAACTGACTGAGAATTTTCATTCCTACATAAATATTCAATACCCACAAAAGAAAGGAATTTAAAAATAAAAAGTATTTTTAAATTAGAAAATAAAAATGTACTTTGAAGATTTTCGTTCCGATTGGGATTCGAACCTAGGGACACTCGGTCGGCAGCCCAACGCTCTAGGCATCGGGCTCTCGGAGCTCTGCCGGTCGGACTGTTAAATATAATAAAAACTAAAAATGCACCTTGGTTATTATTGATTTTAATAAATATTCAATGCTCGCAATAATCGATAAATATTCAATGCTCGCAAAAGAAAGGAATTTAAAAGACAAAGAATTTTAAAATAGAAAATAAAGCTGTACATTGAAGATTTTCGTTTTGACTGGGATTCGAACCTAGGGCCACTCGCTTAGCAGCCCAACGCACCAGCCATCGGGACATCGGAGCTCTGTCGGTCGGACTGTTAAATATAATAAAAACTAAAAATGCACATTGGTTATTATTGATTTTAATAAATATTCAATGCTCGCAATAATCGATAAATATTCAATGCTCGCAAAAGAAAGGAATTTAAAAGACAAAGAATTTTAAATTAGAAAATAAAGCTGTACATTGAAGATTTTCGTTCCGACTGGGATTCGAACCTAGGGCCACTCGCTTGGCAGTCCAACGTTCTAACCATCGGGCTCTCAAAGCTCTGTCGGTCAATCTTAAATGTTATAAAAACTAAAAATGCACCTTGGTTATTATTGATTTAAAACTTTAAAATCTACATGTCGAATAGTTGAACTGACTGAGCGTTTTCATCCCTACATAAATAGTCAATACCCGCAAAAGAAAGAAATTTAAAAATAAAAAGAATTTTCAAATTAGGAAATAAAAATGTACATTGAAGATTTTCGTTCCGACTGGGATTCGAACCTAGGGCCACTCGCTTGGCAGCCCAACGTTCTAACCATCGGGCTCTCTAAGCTCTGTCGGTCAGAGTCTTAAATGTAATAAAAACTAAAAATGCACCTTGGTTATTATTGATTTAAAACTTTAAAATCTACAGGTCGAATAGTTAAACTGACTGAGCGTTTTCATCCCTACATAAATATTCAATACCCACAAAAGAAAGGAATTTAAAAATAAAAAGAATTTTCAAATTAGAAAATAAAAATGTACATGGAGGATTTTCGTTCCGATTGGGATTCGAACCTAGGGCCACTCGCTTGGCAGCCCAACGCTCTAGGCATCGGGCTCTCGGAGCTCTGCCGGTCGGAGTCTTAAATGTAATAAAAACTAAAAATGCACCTTGGTTATTATTGATTTAAAACTTTGAAATCTACAGGTCGAATAGTTAAACTGACTGAGAATTTTCATTCCTACATAAATATTCAATACCCACAAAAGAAAGGAATTTAAAAATAAAAAGTATTTTTAAATTAGAAAATAAAAATGTACTTTGAAGATTTTCGTTCCGATTGGGATTCGAACCTAGGGACACTCGGTCGGCAGCCCAACGCTCTAGGCATCGGGCTCTCGGAGCTCTGCCGGTCGGACTGTTAAATATAATAAAAACTAAAAATGCACCTTGGTTATTATTGATTTTAATAAATATTCAATGCTCGCAATAATCGATAAATATTCAATGCTCGCAAAAGAAAGGAATTTAAAAGACAAAGAATTTTAAAATAGAAAATAAAGCTGTACATTGAAGATTTTCGTTTTGACTGGGATTCGAACCTAGGGCCACTCGCTTAGCAGCCCAACGCACCAGCCATCGGGACATCGGAGCTCTGTCGGTCGGACTGTTAAATATAATAAAAACTAAACATGCACATTGGTTATTATTGATTTTAATAAATATTCAATGCTCGCAACAATCGATAAATATTCAATGCTCGCAAAAGAAAGGAATTTAAAAGACAAAGAATTTTAAAATAGAAAATAAAGCTGTACATTGAAGATTTTCGTTTTGACTGGGATTCGAACCTAGGGCCACTCGCTTAGCAGCCCAACGCACCAGCCATCGGGACATCGGAGCTCTGTCGGTCGGAGTCTTTAATATAATAAAAACAAAAAATGCACCTTGGTTATTATTGATTTAAAATTTTAAAATCTACAGGTCGAATAGTTAAACTGACTGAGCGTTTTCATCCCTACATAAATATTCAATACCCGCAAAAGGAAGAAATTTAAAAATAAAAAGAATATTCAAATTAGAAAATAAAAATGTACGTTGAAGATTTTCGTTTCGCCTGGGACTTGAACCTAGAGCCACTCGCTTGGAATCCCTACGCTCTAATCATCGGGCTATCGGAGATCTGTCGGTCGGAGTCTTAAATGTTATAAAAACTAAAAATGCTCCTTGGTTATTATTGATTTAAAACTTTGAAATTTACAGGTCGAATTCTTAAACTGACTCAGAATTTTCATCCCTATTTAAATAATCAATAATCGCAAAAGAAATTAATTTGAAAAAGAAAAAAAAAAAGAATTTTCAGATTCGAATATGAAAACGTACATCGAAGATTTTCGTTCCGACCTGGACTCGAACCTAGTGCCACTCGCTTGACAGTCCAACGTTCTAGCCTTCAGGCTATCGGAGCTCTGTTGGTCGGAGTCTTAAATATAATAAAAACAAAAACTGCACCTTGGTTATTATTGATTTAAAACTTTGAAATCTACAGGTCGAATAGTTAAACTGGCTTGGAATTTTCATCCCTACAGAAATATTCAATGCCCACAAAAGAAAGGAATTTGAAAAAAAAAATAATAATAATTTTCAAATCAGAGAATAAAAACGTACATTGAAGATTTCCGTTCCGACTGGGACTCGAACCTAGGGCCACTTGTTTGGAAGCCCAACGCTGCAGCCACCGGGCTCTCACTGCTCTGTCGGTCGGAGTCTTAAATATAATAAAAACAAACAATGCACCTTGGTTATTATTGATTTAAAACTTTGAAGTCTACAGGTCGAATAATTCAACTGACTTAGAATTTCCATCCCTACATAAATAATCGAAATGCGCAAAGAAAGAATTTGGAAAAAAAAAAAAGAATTTTCAAATTAGAAAATAAAAATGTACTTTGAAGATTTTCGTTCCGTCAGGGACTCGAACCTAGGGCCACGCGCTTGCAAGCCCAACGCTGTAGCCATCGGGCTATTGGAGCTCTTTTGATCGGCGTCTTAAATATAATAAAAACAAAATATGCACCTTGATTATTATTGATTTAAAAAGCCATGCAAAGAGTTTTTGATCCAAAAAAGTTAACGTCATTAATAAATTTGTGCTCTTAATTAGAAGATTCAGCCCTTGATGAGTTTCTCCTCCCCTGGATGAATAGAATTTTCTTCCTGACGCGAAAAAATTACACATCTCGCGTCAATGTTTTCGTTTCTTCCATATCTTATCATGAGTCATCATTCCTCAGTACGGGGCCCGAAGAAGCAGCAGAGCTTTTTCAGAGCTCCATCTACAGGGTTGTTAAAATTAAAGTTACCCTTGGGCCGTGGTAGCCCGATCGGTAGAGTTTTGGATTTGGGGTCGGAGGGTCCTGAGTTCGAACCTCGATGGTCGAAGACCCACCGTCGTCATTAAAGGGTCTGGGCGACGTTAAATATGCTCGTGGTCTCAATGTCCTCCAAGTGAAACGATACCTCTGGGGGTGTTAGCAGCAGGTAGCTATTAGTTCCTGGACTAGTTCTAAATTCTCATTAACTGTTCGATCCGGTGATGGTGCTGCCATCTATCGGTATATAAAATAATGGAGGCAAGCCACTTAGTATGCAGACCTCGACGTAAAATACAGTTGTAGTCTGTTGTGAATCGGAATCGGAAAGTTGCCCTTTTTAGACACGTGATTGACGCAGATGGAATGCACGTTGAATAAATTCTGTAAATAAAATAGATTTTGTGACACTGTCTCCGTCTTATTTGATTTATGCGCCCTTTTCTACCCTGGTAGTAGATTTTTGAACTTTTTTTTTTTTGCATAATCCTACTCCCCATGGTCTATATAATCTATATTCTAAGTTTCATCGAAATTCGATGTGTAGAACGGTCACTAGAGAAGTCTAAACAGGGTAACTTTAATTATAACCACCCTGTACTTCCGCGGCGGGCTCGGTCAAACATTGGACAGTGCACAAACCAGTCTAGCGCATTACCGACTGAGTTATTCAGGCTTACGAAACCGCATCTTAAACGTAAAGAACACAAAAAAAGCACCTTTATTGAATTAATTTCAATGCGATCCACGGATGCATATTTAAGTGAACATAGAATTTCGGCCCTTACCCACATCGTTGCTTCCCGTTAAATTAGAGATCGAAATAAATAAATTAAAAGCTTTTTTAAACTCAAAAATGATTTGGAAACTTGGAAATTTTTTTAAAATCAAAACATAACTGAAAACCCGTGATTAAATAAATATTTAATTTTTTAAATAATCCAGTCAATGCTGAAAGTCTTCCTTTCCGAGCTCGAATCCTAGACGTTTCGATTACAGGCCCAGCGCTTTACCGACTGAGTTACGCGGGCTTCGCCGAGGAAAATCCTGAAGAGCATAAAAATATAAGATGCACCTTGATTGATATTTAATTTAATAAGATCTGCTGGTAAAATAATTAAATAAAAGCAGAGTTTAGTCCCATATGCACATTGATGTGTTCGGTTAAATCACAAAATCGGAAAAAAAAACTTATTCTTTTTAAAAAATAACTGAAAACCCATGATTTATAAATTAGTTAATAATGTAAATGATCCAGTCAATAAACGCTGAAAGTTTTCCAGCCTGCAACTGGGCTCGAACTCTGGACGTTTTGATTAGAGGCCCAGCGCTTCACCGACTGTCCTACGCGGGCTTTGGCGAGGGCAATCCTGAACAGTATAAAAATAAAAAATGCAACCTGATTGGTATTGATTTAATTTAATGAGATCTGATGGTAGAATATTTAAATAAAGATAGCGTTTAATTCCTCTTCCACATCGGTGTTTTCGGTTAATTAATAGAATCGAAAAAAAATTGAAAAAATAACTGACAACCCACGATTAGATATTTTTTAAATTAACCAGTCAATAAATGCTGACATATGTCTTCCTGCGGGGCCGTGGTAGCCCGATCGGTAGAGTGTCGGATTCGAACCTCGATGGTCGAAAACCCACCGTCGTCATTATAGGGGACTGGGCGACGTTAAATATGCTCGTGGTCTCAATGTCCTCCAAGTGAAACGATACCTCTGGGGGTGCTAGCACCAGGTAGCCATTAGCTCCTGGACTAGTTCTAAAATTCTCATTAACTGTTCGATCCGGTGATGGTACTGCCAACTATCGGTATATAAAATAATGGAGGCAAGGCACTTAGTATGCAGTCCTCGACATAAATACAGTTGTAGTCAGTTGTGACTCTGAATAGGAATAGGACGTCTTCCTGCCCGCAACCGGGCTCGAATCCTAGACACTTCGATTACAGTCCCAGCGCTTTACCGTCCGCGCTATGCGGGCTTCGGGGTGAGGGCAAAAAATTAAAAAATCCCCTTGATTGAAAAATTTAATTTCAATGAAATCCGGAGGTAGAATAATTAGGTAAAGACAGAGAGCCATTCCAGCGTTACGTGTGTGACTTTTTACCTCAGTTTCTTTGCAAAAAACCGTAAAAAACAATATGATATTTTAAGAATATCTCTTAATAGTTCCTATTGGAGTTACAGAACATATGTAAGAGTTTTTATATATCAGTGTTTTTTGCTAGGATGATTCTAAATTTTTTTCATAGCAATTTAGTTTACATGGGATCTTTGCCCAATTCGGCACAGAGTTTCTGTGATGGCCAAGAATTCTTATAATAGTATTTCCCCCCCCCCTCTTATGGGAGGTCGACCTCCCTTAGGGTTTTTTTTTTTTTTTTTGCCAGAAAATCTTTGAATCGGGATAGTAAGGCCTATGAGAAACAATAATTTTTTTTGATCAAAAAAAGTAAGACTTCTAAATTTAAATTTTGAGGCATAAAATTGCTCTTTTCTACACATTGGCGAGATGTTTTACACTATTTTTTTTTTTATTATTGAAGCCTGATTGCTGAAAATGCATCACTTGACACAACTCTTATGTTCGAGGTAAACCGTGCAACGCATCCAGTAAATTATTCCAGTGAAATGGTTTATTCAAAAAGCAAAGAATGAAGTGAAATTAATTTTTATTTGTATTCGAATATAACAGTAATGTCAAGCTTATAAAGTATCACGAACTTCTAATACTTAATTATGTGTTTTAAAACTATTTGGGATGCTTTAAATCACCTGTAGAATTCATTCACATCTCTTCTCATAAACCAAAAATTGTCAAAAAATAGTAATGCAATTTGAGGTAAATAGAACATTGTACTTTTGATCTTAAGGTATGTAGATTGTAAATACTTAGTTTAAATTGCTCTTACGGTACGAAATGAACAATTCTTGTTTATTCATTATTACTATTAATTATTTTTCTGACAGATTCTGACGTCAGCGGTTATTCAACAACCGATGTTTCATCGAACGTTTTCATTTGATACGCGGCTACTTGCGCAGTCGTATAACACGCAGGTTATTTTTCTTATAATCAGATAACATGAAATTAGTCAAAAGAGTCATGTGGATCAATCAATCATTTTAAAGCTAGGTCGACCGGTGAAGGTATTAGAGCGACTTCGGAAACAACCAGTAAACCAGCAGCTGTATTAGAACGTTCTGGTTATTCACCAGACGACCTTTAGCGGTGTGCGAACGAAACCATTCCTCGGGATTACCTATAAATCGCGTTGGAAAGCCTGTACACTTTACAAATTTATCCTAATGATTTAGTGTTAAAGGGAAGAAGAAAAGTTCTTTCCCTGACTATAGTGCATCACATAAAATATTTCGGCTGAGCAATATAAGCCTTTAGTTTCTGCACTAACTTTCAAGTATCCAATCACTGTAACAAGCAGTATTCAAGACTTTTTAAGTTCGGTTACCTTCAAGCAATATGCTGCTGATAATCACCTGGAAAACTCACTTAAACTATTGGATGATAACATGTATCTTGCATAAGAGTAAATGCAAAAACAGACTAAGATTACGTACCGATGACAGTATTGTAATATTTCATTTAATGAATGTTACGTAAAACTTTACTTATTTAGAAGTAAAGAAATGTAAGAGTTCTCAGATCCTATTGTGATAACTCTGACATTTCACTAGACACCATTCTGAAATTCAGCACCTCTATCTGAGTAATAGTACAGCTTACAAGATGATATACTGAACATAGTCCATTAATGCCCTAGAATACATGTACCAGCATTTCCAATCACCCCATATAATGAACACCCTCCTTAATCTTTTCACTTTTGTTCGGTCCCATGAGTGTTCTGAATAGAGAGAGTCCACTGTAATAGCATGACATCAATCTCTGCCTATACGAAACCTTTTTTCTGTCCCCCTCAGCCTCCCTTTAATTTTGCTTTGATTTTACCACCCAATAAAACCAGAAACAGTGGTGAATATCACTTACCTTTTACTTACCATAGGGTAAGGAAAGGCAAATTGTTCTTACCGTCCCCTCTGCTCCAGCTCGTCTAAATTTTATTTCAAAAGCAAATACATTCATACACATTGCCCTTATTAAGATAGGCTAAAACAATGACATAGGTTTTGTTCGTGAGGAGCTCAAACGTTTTTGTTAACAGTTTCTGCTGCGTAGCCAGTATTGAATGAAAGGCGATACACATTTGCATGGGAGATGATTCAATAAGAATCGCACAGTTTATGCGATACAGACAGGATGCTTTTTGTCCCACATTCGCAAAACTTGGACGTTCTTCGAATGTTCTTGTTCCGTGCATAAATTTCCCCGACTTCCACCATCACGATATCTTCGACCACTGCTGGTCTTCAAATGTCAATCCGAGAATTGGTGAAGTTTACTTCTCATGCTGTTAGTAATCCTGCTATGAGTGATGTAATGTTTCTTTCACTTCTAAATCTCCTCTTCACGTTCTTACCTTGAAAGAGAAAAAAATCGTTAGTTCTTCGCAAAGCAACAAAAGCTATGATCGAATCACGTTGTTAAAACACATTCCACCTGTAAAAAATTTTATAATGCGTTTATTTCAATAATACAGGATAAGTCTATTTATCCGAACTCCGACTGTCCGAATTGCATTCAGAATTTCAGGAAAAAAATAAGGCAGATTAAAAAAAGGATTCGATTATGGAGCTAGAGTAGGAGCAGCGCCAACATTATTGGGAACATGAGTCAACTGTGTCCTGTCAATGGCGTAGGCAGTGGGAGGATCCAAGGGGTATGAAAGCTCTCCAAATGAGTTATAAATTTAAAACATTAAAATGTCCATATTTTCTCACGTAATTTTTCTGTTAGTATACATTTAGCTAACGCGAATTTGCGTGCACGCAAGTCCCATTCGATTGCTTCCGAAAGGAAATCCTAGCTTCACTACTATCCGTCTCATTGTATTGAGTTCTATTATTGGTTTCCAATATGCAGTACTAATAAATATGCTTAACATGTACATGTTTTAAACCTTCATTTAATTAATTAAAACATATTCTTTACAAAATAGGCTTTTGTCCTACATTTAACTCATAGGGAATAAATAAAAAAGATGGATTAAAATACAATTATCCAAATGTTTTGATTATCCGAATACGGTCCAGTCTCGATTGATTCGGATAGTTGGAGTTCTACCTTCATTCAACTTCTCTACTTTGAGGCACTTTTATAATAAAATGCGGCCCTACATTATTGCCTCTCGTCCTTGGACGAGTTAATTTCAAATAGATTAAAAACAAGATAAGCTATTAAGTGGCTGGGTTGCAGTAATCAAGCATTGACGAAACAAGATTTTCTTCGTAAAAGGTCGCTGCGTTTGTTTACAGTAAGAAGTAAATTTCAAAAGAAAGTGAACCTTCTATATAAAGATAGCATGTTGGAAGTCTTGATTTGCTGAGCTCATTTACTACCCTCCCTATTTCCTACTGGTTCGCTGTTTTTGACTCTTGCACCGAGCGCCAACGTTGTAGAAGAGCACTAAACTGCATATTATTTAGAAACATGATTCTATAACTCGATCGTTGAAATATGCTTCTCTTGCAAACTACCGACAGCCCGGATTTACCATTCAGAGACTGCAGTTTTATTCTTCTTATGAATTCAAAAATCTGGAACAGTGACTAACCGATCTGGAGGCAGATGTCCTCGCAATGAACCCGAGAATAGCAATAAACTCATTGCTAAAGTAAATTTAGCTCTCTAGCTGCAGTCCGCAGCTATGGTGGAGTTTAACTCATGAATTGCTAAACTTTACTGCAGCTTAATGTACTTTAGCTTCCAGTTTGTTGGCACTCTCAGCTTCAGTGAGACGACATCTGATTCCATCTCGTTATGCACTATTTTGGACTGATGAATCGAAAGACGAAATTGCAGCCTCTAGATGTGATAACTAGACTGTCCGTACATTGCATGAAGTTCTGCCTTTGTCCTCTAACTTAGGGGGTAACTTACTCGTTAATAGTATTCTGTCCTTATCACTTATTTAGACTTTTAGTTTTTTCCACACCGAAGTTACAGGACTTCAAAAGTGTTCTGAGTTACTTCGAGAAAAAGCAAGTTCGAATCTTGTTTCTTCCCTTTTATTCTACTCGACGGAAGAACTACTTTTTCCCCTGATTCAATATTTGACAGATGTTTTACCTTTATCCTAGTTTCCAACTAGGAGAAAGGAGAAAAGTCCCTTTTATGAATTACAAAAACGTTTTTATAAAAATACCAACACTGTTATCCAAATCTGAAATAGTGTTAACCAGCTGGTAATGAGAGTTCAGTATTATTAGAATGACAACAAAACAGAAAAAGCATTTCTTCTCTCTGTGTGCGCTACGTCTTGGTAGCGTCCAGCGTCGTCCTGGTATTGTCCTGGTCCATCGTCAATGCCCTGTGAATGCTATTTTAGAATTTTTCTAACGCTTTTGGTGGTGGGGGTTCATAAAGGTCATTAATGTGTTCCCAAAGCACTGACAGAATAGATGTTAATCATGCTCTTGTAACACACACACAAAACCACTTTCTTGTTTTGTCGCCATTTTGAACATATTGCACTCATATTACCACCTGACTCACATAATTCTAAGTCTTGATGAGTTTGTGGTGACTTTCATGTATTCCTCACTGTTGTACAAGCAATATTTTTGGATATACGGTGTCTCGAAAACGAATGAATCATTTGCTGTAACCCTGTACGTAAAGATCATCCCTATCAATTACTTAACAAATTTTATTCTCAGTTAAATTTTAATGAATTCATAGTTATACAGGTCATCAGTCTTGATTTCTCACACTCAAATTCTTTCTGTTGATAGATTGAATTGTAAGCACCTTCACGAGTAAAAAAAAAAAGCGAAACTCGCCAATTCTTACAGGCGAGTTCCTTCTTCTCCTGACTTTACACAATTTTACCAGTAAAACAATTAATTTACCGGATCGAGTTCAGCTCACAATAAAACCTTTCCCTGCATGTTAAAGGTTACATTACCAAAACATGTTATCAAATTATTATGCCGTGGCACGAGTTTCATTGTTGATGACGTCAGGAGCGTTACTCGATCATTGGCTATTATATCTATGAAGATAAATAGACAGTACTGCCAATTTTAACAAAGAAAACAGAAATGAAGTCGCACACTGAATATTATTCAAAAGAAAAAAAAATCTTTGAGGAAGAAGTAAGTGGATATAGCGTGAATTTCTTCTGTATTTTTTTAAAAAAAAATGGACTTAGCCGGTTTTGACACCAAACATCAATACTTTCTGTACTTCGTGAAATGTAGCAAAAATGGTTCAATGATAGCATAATTAATCTTTGGAAAGATGGTTAGAGGTCAAGTGGGAGGGGTAAAAATAAGATCGGAATCGCCAGAAGGTATTTCGGCAGTTTTTTACTGAATGGCTGCCTCTGAAAGTTGTCTCCTTCGTCAGCGTTAGGGGGATCTCCTAACGTCACAAAAGTGATGTCAGGTCTTTATTCCGGAATTTTTCAAAATTGAGGTCCTAAAGGTGTGACTTAAAGTTTAGGTTTGGAAAAGATAAAGGAAAGAAGACCCCTGCCGCCTCTTGACTATCGGCCACCTTCCCTCCCGAAATCTCTTTCAAGAAGTCATTTTAAAGTTGTATGAGAAGAAGAAAGATTCAAGGATTCCCCCTGGAAATTTTCTGAAACGAAATTTGAATCTATATGTGTTGATACTACGGGGAAGTTGCTCGAGGGGGGGGGGGGGATCCTTCTGAAAATTTCTCAAAGTTGAAGTTTTAGAAGCGCAATTTTTGTTTGCTTTTAAAGACGTTAAACGTATAGAGAAGAATTTAGGTATCTTCTTTGGCTAAATTCGGAAATTAAAGTTTCAAAGACAATTTATTCTATTTTTTATAGTATTATTAGAAAAATGGTGAGCGTTCAGAGATCTTCTCCAGAACTTTTTTGAAATCGAAGACTTTAAAACGCATTTCAGGCTCTCGGACGAAGCTGGAAGACACGTTGTAGTTCAGGGGATGTCTTCTGAAATTTTTTGATATTGAAGTTCTGAAAACAATTTTAATTCATATTTTGATAAACTGCGTTGTCTCCAAAGGAAACGTTTCAAGCATGAAAATGGGTCTTTTTTAGTCACGTTAAGGGAACGGAGAGTGTTGAGGATTTTCCATACAAAACTTCGATATAAAGCTAGAAAAGTAATATACAGTAGACCCTTGTTTTACGTGGGTTTATTTTACGCGGATGGGTTTCGGTTTTACGCGGGTGCGGCAATGCAAACAGATGAAATGTTCTCCTCTTTCGAAATCCAAACTCCTAACTATTACAGATTACGCGTAGTCAACTGCATTTTAGCTTGCTAATAATCGAGTTTGGTCCCTAAAGACACTTTATGCGATTAGTTCCAGAGCGCTTTTCAGGAGTAATGTTATTAAACTCACTGGAAGAACAGCTTTTAGGAGTGACAAAGGGGTGACCAAAACCAACGAGGATACCGACGTCGGTGACGCACAACCAAAAACATTCACATAAAAAATTTTGAGCCATTCTTAGACAATAGAAATGATCTTTATGATTTGTTAGTGGAGGAAGATTCTATCATGGAAATGCCACAAATGGTCATGGATGTGTTAATGTTCTGCAAAGAATAACAGAAAAATTCTTAATGACTGGCAAAAGACTATCATAGCCAGCTCCTCTTTATAAACAGGACACGAAATTAATTTAAGTTTTCTTTATGCATGTTGTGCATAAAAGTCGATGTAAGTACACATTAAATTATTGTACAATTAGTCATCACTAGAATGAAGTATTTTGTTATCAACGGGACCAAAACCCTATTTTACCACTAGTAACAAGTCTCAATTTACGTGGTTTCGATTGAAGCGGCATTTCAGTGGAACTTAACCCTCACGTAAAACGAGGGCCTACTGTACAAACCTTTTTTTAGATTATTGTTAGGGGAAGTAGATTAGGGAGCTCTTCTCCGTGTTAAAAGCATATTTTAAAGCTCACTAAGGCGATGATAAATACAGACAGAAGTCTCACACCAGAAGTAGTTTGAAATAGAAGCGCCAAAATAAAATTTAATTCTATGTTTGTCCAAAAGAGGGGTGAAGATTATGTAAATTGGAAAAAAAAAGCTGGAATTTTTCTTCTCCAGAAATATTCGAAAATAGTGTACTGAAAATGCAATTTTGAGTAATCTTTGATGACATTGGGAGGGAGCGGGGCTCACCCAACAAAATTTTCCGAAATTAGAGGCCTAAAAACGTTTTAGGTTCTCTTTGTGAAAGTATTGCAGTATTTAAAATCTCCAAAAATTCAGTTTTATCCAGTGCAAGTTCTAACCTCATAGGGGTGGTGGGCGCTATAGCACCGTTAGCTTGAGAATGAAGTGAAATATATGACTGTGTTAATATGAATCTAATAACTTCAGATTAAAAAACCTTGATAGCATCAGGACGAAGCTATTTCCACCAAAACTTTTGACCGAATGGGAGAAGGAGCTACAATTCCTTTAGCCCCCCTCCCTTTCTAACCCACCATTAGTACGCCACAGTATATATATTTATTTAAATATAATTCATATTTAAATTCGCAAAAGTATTGAAATATTTGAAATCCTTAAAATTTTTGTTCTGTTTAAAGTTACTTCTACCATCATGGAGGGAAGGGGGAGGGGCTTAGCCCCTTTAACCTGGGAACGAATTTAAATATATATGGCTATTTTAAGTTGAAAATAATATCTTTTCAGATTGAAAAAAAAAAAAAAAAACAACTGCAGAGCAAAACAATTTCCTCTAACCCTTTCCATTCTATTGCACACACATATCACAATTAAATCTATTTTAAGTTTTGATCAAATGAGAGAATGGGAAGGGCTACAGTCTCCAAGCCCCCCCCCCTTCTCTTAATATGCCACTATGTATAGTTATATTTAAATGTAATGTTATTTAAATTCACAAATGTATTGCACTATTAAAAGTATCTAAAATTTCGATTTTAGCTAGTGTAAGTTCTTACCTCAAGGGGGCTGTAGCCCCCTTAGCCCCCCCCCCTTGAATCTACCACTGACCATAGGTTAAGGAAATCAACACAGAGATGCCACGCTATACTAAGAAATTGAAGCTGAGAATAAAACCCCTGTCACAATATCCTTAGCTTTTCGCTATTAGAGCGGACGCTGTATAGAGTTGAGTATACAGAATGCGGTTCTCACATTTTGCAAAGTTTTCAACTCAAAGCTTGCAGATTACTATTCTAAATGTTGCCAGGAGGCTTGTTGGTCCATCAATTTTTTAAACCCCGCTCCCTTAGGTTCTAAGTAAAGGAATTGAGCAACTTACCTGAACCATTTTAATGATTGTCCTAGTTACAATGTCTCGTTGTTTTTTTTTTTTTTTAAATTTATGATATTTAAAATTAGGTAATTTATAATAAAGCAAAAAATTTAAAAAGTAAAAGAATAATTTTTGTTAAAAAATTTGCCAAAAATCAAATTTTTACATAGATCTTCAGAAGCAAAATATAAAAATCAATCTTTTTTATTTTAACAGTCATTACTGACGCATTTACTAAATACATCTTTCAAAGAAAAAAGAGAGAATACACTTGATAAAGATCATACAGACTTAATTGAAAAATATAGTTAATATAAAAAAATAATTACAGATTTTTTTGATGAGTTTTTTTTCATTTGTTTACGCTGCAAGAGCACCTGAAAACGAAATGTTTAAATACTTGAACAACTCTTGTGAAATGGTGGAAATTTTGTTAGGTTCAGTTATGGCTGATAGGTAACATATGTCTAGTTGTTAACAATTGAAGTTCAAAATTATTACTCCTTACTCTTTCTCCACGAATCACATAAATTACATTCGTGGGGTGACTCTTTATTTCTTGATTTACAAGATATGATAAAACAACCTTTAGAAGTTGTAAAAGATATGAAGAGAGGAATGCTGTCCGTTAAACGAACAGAAGGTGAATTTAATGCATTAAGTTCCGATTTAGCATTAGAGAAGTCTCAGAACCGATCTTCAGCAGTGACTGGAAGTTTGATTGGTATTATAAAAAATGAAGATGCGATGCAGAGATGGCTACTTCTTTATCAGTTTAAAAACAGCATACACGAGGCTTTTTCTTCATGTATCGGAATACAAGCAGACTCTACACGTGATATTAATTATCATAATGAATGGAGGCAATCCAGGATCAATAAAGACGAAACAGATATTCAAAGTATCGTCAAATATTTTATTGCTTGCAATCCCTATAATGATAGCGAATATTTACACCGGTGAACTCGCTGATGAATCTTCTTCTCAATGTTTGCTAAATTTTGTAGAAAATGGAGAGACTTCGTTAAGTAAACAAAGCGGTTTGTTCTAAAAAGTAAAAGGGTTATCCGACTCTATTAAAAAATTTTAATTTGACAACTTTGTGACTGCATATGAAAATGGAAAAAATAACTACGTGTAATAAAAAGTTACACGATTACAAGATGTAACATATATGTATTTTTCAAAAAACATTTATGTTGGCAGATCAACGAGGATTTGACACACAAATTTTAGCAACTCGTGAAATTTTGGATTACTGCAAGTACCTTTTTCACGCAGAGGGATTTTATAGGAAAATCCAAAATCGGAACTCACTACTGAAATTGAAAGTCATTATAAGTGCAGTGTAAACACGCTGATGGAGATTTTCAATTTACAAAATTCTAAAATATTTATTGTTGATGGTATGGCACTTGCTCACCAAATTCCATTAAAAAATTTCAAGACCTTTGGCGACTTTGCTGACGCATTCTTCAAAAAGATCCACGATTTTTTCTTGCAGCCAAATGTAAAACGAGTGGACATAGTATTTGACAGGTATGATGATCTTTCGATCAAATGTTTAGAGTCAACTTTAAGGAGTAAGAGTCAAAAAGTTAAAAATGTTATAATTTCAAATCATAATACAAAGCAATTTCAATAATTTCTTTTACAGCACTGAAAATAAGTTCACAGCTCGTTCAATTTCTCTGTACTGCTGCTTCGAGATATGCACAAATAAATCAAGATTGCGAGTTATATATCTGTGGAGGATTTGATGATCCATCAAAATGTTTAAATTACAAGGCTCTTTATTTTTTGAAGTATCCGAATTAAACTCCAACCACTTAGAAGACGATTCCAGATTGTTTTGTCATATTATAATTATTAGCGCTGATAAAAATGTTTTCATCTTGGGAATTTATTTTTGGAATAAGCTAGCACGTCTTGTTTGTTTAGGTCTATGGTTTGACGGTTTGTACAAGAAGAAATTCATTTAGGGATGTCGTTTGGCAGCTCAATCATTAAGCAAAAACATTTGGCATATTCTGCCACCATTTCACTCTCTAAGAGTGCGTTCGACGAGCACGACCGAGAGCGACCGGTTAGTTAATCACGTGACAACTAATGATCACGTGCTCCAACCAACCAATCAACTGCTTAGAATAATAACCGCTGCAGTAACCGGTTGATCATAGAACGACGCGGTTAGTAAGTGGTTACTTACCGGTCGACCGGTGAGGTTCGTCGAACGCAACCTAAGTGGCTGTGATTCGACCAGCAGATTGGGTTGAAAAAAAAAAAGGTTTAAAAGTTCCATCGTCGGATTTTGTACAAAAGCTCTACGACATTTAGGAAATCTAGGTTTTAGTGTCGAACAATTAACTGAATTAGAAAAAAAAACTGCTGATGAGTTTCGGCATAAATTAATTACGCAAAATATCGGTTTTCGGTTAGATTCATTAAAAACAATTTGCACATCAGATGCTTTACATTTACATTCATTAAGAGCTTCAGCACAAACATATGTTTGGATAAATGCTGACAAAACACTAGTACAGTCTATTGATTATAGCTTATTTAATTACGGAAAAAGAAATGGTAAATTGCTCCTACTGCAAATGACGAAGCGACCATTACTGGAATTGTTGATTCATTCCTGTAAATGTTCATCCAACTGCCAAACAACGACTCGTTCTTGTAAAAAATTGCAATTCAATTGCAGTTCGCTTTGCAAATCCATCAATAATGATTGTCAAAATATAAAAAGATTGATTTTTGTATTTTACTTTTGAAGACATATGTAAACATTTGATTTTTGTATCAAATAACTTTGAAAAAATTATTTTTTTAATTTTTAATTTTTTTGTTTTAGTTTAAATTCCCTAGCTTTAAATATCTTAAATTTTAAGAAAACAAAGGGACATTGTAACTAGGACAATCATTAAAATGGTTCAGATAAGTTGCTCAATTCCTTTTACTTAGAATCTAAGGGAGCGAGGTTAAAAAAAATAATGGACCAACAAGCCTCCTTGCAACATCTAGAATCGTAATCTGCAAGCTTTTCTGAGATCAAAACAATTTACAGAATGCGATCCTCACATTTTGCGTACTCAACTCCCTTTAGCGCCTGCACTAGATAGATCTTGAGATACATTTATTCAAAACATTGCATTATTGAATCTCAATTGGTAGTTAATTTAAACTTTGGTATTGTTGCAAGTTTCTGAAGTACTTACATGAAATTCTGTTTAAACGTGAATTAAAATGTCAACCAGTCTGCCAGTTTTTTTAACCATCTGCATTCATGTGAAGCGACCACATTATCATAGCCCCACCTATTTCCTTGCCCATGTATCCCATAACAGCGGCTTCAATTCTATATGCTGTTTACCACAGATGTGTCATTTTATGCTTTGTAGGGGAATGTGGGGCAAAGTGAAATAGCGAGGCAAAGTGAAATGTTGAAATATTTACTCAGCTTTTAGCGTCACCTATCTGGTAATAATATAACTACAGTGAAACCTGTCTAAGTTGACCACTCGCGGTGCAGTACTTTGGTGGTCAACTTAGACAGGTGGTCAACTTATAAAGGGGGTAATGATTTTTTTTTTGTCATTTCTTGCACCATGTATTCATTTTTTGACTAATTGACACTTACTCTTTCCGTTCAACTCACTTTCATTGCTTAACATTACTTTGAAACAATAATTAAAAATGTTATTCAAATATTTTAGGAGGTTATTTTCTCAAAATGACGTATAAAGTGTCACGTAAATTTAAAATTTCAGTAAATTGATCAAAAAAAAAAATCATTGTTTATAAAAAGTTGTTTGATATTAATAGTTCCGAAAAATTCATAGCTAATCAAAAATAACAAATTTTTCCCTTTTTTTTTTCTCATATACATTTAATACATTTATAACCATGATGATCTACTTTTCAACAAAATAACTCCTTATTGAAATTTGGTGCAGTAATTAGACACTAGTTTTGGAAATTCCATATGTGTCAGCTAATTTTCTCTGGAATTCTCCCTTTCAATTAATTTTAATATCTGGAAAAAATACTTTGAACTTTTCTACTGACACATGTTTTCATTGAACAGAGTACAAAAGGTAATCTCAAATAGAACAACAAAAGAAAAACAATTTTTTTAGAATAAAAGGGTTCTTGGTAGTTTTTCAATGTGGGGGTTAAACTTAAAAGGAGGTTTAGTTATGCTGCTGTTTTATTTAGCTGGTAAAATGCTGGTCTGGCATCAAAAATATTCTTGGAAAGATATAAGAAAAATAATAATTAAATAAAATAATTTGCTAAATTAAGTTTTAAAAAATAAACCAAGAAGTCAACTTACAAAGGGTTTTTTACAATACTCCAAACCAAATTTGGGGTACATTAGTGGTCAAGATAGACAGGTGGTCAAGATAGAAAGGTGGTCAAGTTACAGAGGTTTTCCTTCATTATACAAGATAGGACTAATTCCGTTCCTGACAAAAGCGGTCAACATAGACAGGTGGTCAACTTACAAAGGTGGTCAACTTTACAGGTTTTACTGTATGTAGTGGCACATGCAGTCCATTCCAGCCAAGAAAAAATTACCTCCGAAAATCATAGAATGTGATAATACAGGCAATTTTCAAAAATGGATGCACAGAATTGTAATATTTTGTTGTAAGTCAAAAATTGTTTTTGTTATTATAAAAATATAAAGTTATTGCTATTAACATTTTAAACATTAACTGGGACCTTCTAATATTCGGTTAAATATTTGTTTAGTTAATGCTTTGTACACTAGTCAAGTGCATGCGTGGCAAAGCGAAAAAGTTTATTTCATTCACTTATTCAATCATTTATCAAATCAAGTGATTTCTTTATTAACTATTAATTACTTATTTATTTATTTATTAACTATTTTTTTAACTGATTTATTTTTTCATTTATTAATTAGCTAATTTATTTGTGTATTCGTTAACTGATTCATTTCCTTTTTATTTATCCATTCTTTCTTTTATTTACACGTTTATTTGATCAAAACTATCTTTAATAATTAAATAGAAAATATTTATTAAAAAATATATATTTTAGTTTTCACTTTGTTCCATGAAGAAAAGTAAAAAAAAATCCACTTTGTTTTTAGCAGTAAACTTATACCTCAAAAAAAAAAAGTTTCAATGTAAGTTTTACTGTAAAATATATTGTTTTTATGTACCGTAATTTTCAGAACAAATTTCCAACTTGTTCATTTTGAAAAAAAAAAGTAAGTAATTTTACCTATTTCACTTTGCATTCCGCATACTATCTCATACAACCAAAACTGAGGAAGGAGAGGACTAAGGAATTCCTTATAATAACTTTGATGTTACTCGTTTCTACAATGGCTCTATGTGGCAAAAGCAAGCATGGAGCAGGCTTTGAAGTAAAACGAGTTTTTAGCAGCGTTTTTCGACCCGTTAGGAACTGCTTTGTGGTGCAAAAATTTAGACAAAGATGAATCTACTACAAGAAAAAAATTTATGGCTTGAGCTTTTATGAACCTAAACGACTCTATTGTACTCACGAAAAAAATTCATTCAAATCGGACTATTCACACAAATTTTGGGCTAAATTAACATTTATACTCACCTTAAATGAATGCTGATTACTTTTTCTCGCAGTATGCGCATTTTCACGCTTATCCAAACTGCATTTTAAGCCTCAAAACGTTAAATAATTGAAGCATAAATGAGGCGTTTAGTGTCAAAACAGATTACATCCGCTTTTTGCAAAAAGCAATTTTTTGTTTCGTTTTCAGAATCTCTAATATAAGCCCTATCGATCCATGAATTTCTTTCTTCTCGAAGTTATTCATATCTGTTAAAAAATGCTTTACGTGTTGTTCAACTTAACCTGCATCGGTCTAAGAGTGCTACTCAGCAGCTCATTGCGTACATGGATTCCTTCAACATTGATGTGGCCTTGATTCAGGAGCCGCATTCTTTCAACGGAAAATTGCCCGGTTTTCCTGCTTCCTATAAAAAATTTTATGACTATAATGCTGAAACTGTCAAATCTGCTATTATTTTACGTTCTGGAAAGATTTTTGGATTTATGAACTTTAATAATTTAAATTATAAAATGGTTTTCGTGGACATTTCTATCAATGGTGAAATGTTTCATTTACTTTCTTACTACTTTGAACCTTCACGAAATATTGAAGCGGACCTGCTATCACTCTCTCAAGTCTTTGCTGGTAAGAACCTCGCTCGCTTGATTTGGGGTATGGACGCCAACAGTAAATCTGTTATCTGGTCTAGCCCTTATAGTGACTCTAGAGGAGTGAAACTGCGTGATTTTTTTGGTACTTGGCAACTCTTTGTTGTGAATAAGGATTTTGGACCAACTTTTTCTTCCGTGCAAGGTAGTAGTTATATTGACGTCACTGCAGTTGGACGTGAATTATTGAATTGTATTAATAACTGGTGCATTCCTGATCACGACTCTCTCTCTGACCATAGGTTGATTTTATTTGAGATTGCGCTTCCTCTGTCATTTGCTCCTAATTGTTCTGGTGCTAAGCTTTTTAATTTCAAGCGTGCTAATTGGATACGTTTTCAAGAATATTGTTTCAATGAAATACATAATCTTAATTTAGATAAGTTGATTCAGGAGTGTTCCGAGTGAGCCTTGGACGGACTGGTATTAATTTTGGAACAAAAAAAACATTGGTTTTACCACCTAAACGATGTATTGTATATCCATCCCTTTATTTCTCGCCAGATCTTTTACAGCAAAGTGGAACTTATCCCTTATTTGCTGTTATCCACTCATTTACTTTCATATCAAACGGGCACTTATCCAAATTTGAAATTGCCACTTCTCATTCAAAAGTAGTTCACAAATAAAATAGCGGAGCAAGGGACTGGCTGATATTTCCAATCAATTGTTATACCCGTCCGTATTAAGAGATCGCAGCACCTTGCACCGTGTGCAAGTCTGTTATCAGTTAGGCAAGCGCGACCTAAAATTGTGATTTCTAAATTATTTTTAAATAATTATTACTATAAAATTGTGATTAATTAGGGATTAAATTGTGATTAACTGAAAATTGGGTTTAATTTTGATGAAAAACTGTGATCAATTAATACCTACAAGGTTGTTATTTGAATCCCTGTGGTGGTTTTATTGTTCATACTTTATTGAATCGAAGTTTTTTTTTTTTTTTAGTTTTTTTTTTTTTTTAATGTTCAGCGAAAAGGATAAAATAAGTAGAAAGGAATAAAGTAGAGTAAAAAAATAAATTACATTAAAAAACGTTGAATATTTTGTTTCAATCTAATAAAGTTTATCTCTGAAGAAAATGCGTGTTTTTTGCAAAAGGGATTCTATGCACTGTTTTACACCAAAAAGGAATGTACCCAAAATACAATTGGCAGTTTAGGTCTGGTAAAATGGAGGGAAAATGACTAGAGTTATGCCAATAGTCACTTGTTTTTCTACCAAAATATTGAGAAATTCGGAATTCTAACAGTTAGTGTTTGTGTGTAAAACGTTTTTTTCGTTTTGACAAAAAAGTATAAAACCGGATATAATCCTTTTTGAAAGTAAACTCTTCAAATAATGAAACATGCTAATTTAAAGAAATGATTACATTGATATCACAATGCTTGAACTTACAATATCTGACATATATGTCGGTGCAGTTTTACATAGTCGCCTACAACCAACGTATGTTCTTTTGTTTCAGGAAATGAAAAACTCATACGAAAAACCGACAAGGAAAAAATTTCAACAAATATAATACTATGTGTTGTAGCATTACCCATGATTCGTTTGCTTGACAATAGCGACTCTCTCACCTGCCAATAGAAGGGCTGGATTTCTGTAAGCCAATGGGATAACACTTCTCACTTTAAGGTACAGCCTAAGGAGAAAAGTGCAAACGATCCATTAAAAAAGTACGTGAATACAACCAATGATTCTTGGGTTAAATAATACAGGGAAAACTACGACTGTTTATGATGTTCCAAATGACCAGACCCTTAACTTCCTGTATCCCTAAGTATTAGGATCATATTGAACTTGCAAGAAAGTAAAGCTGGATCCATCTGCGCTAACTTAAGCTGTCTCCGGAGGCAAGTAAGGGGTGAAACCCCAAAAGTTTCTCTTCGGTATTTCTTGGAAATAGAGTTGTGCACAAACCCACTGCAGGCCAGTTGGACTAGTCGCCATAGGCGGAGAAACCGATACTGCGGCGCAGGTGTCGGTAAGAAGGGAGCGAAGCCCCCGACGTACACCTCCGATGGCGGTGTCTACCTACCAGAGCAGACAAAGTTGCTATCTCCGTAATTTAGAGCGTTTTCAATACCATGTCTATCCAAGAGTTTTGACCCAAATTATAGTGATAAGCGCTACACCGGTGAGGATATTTAATTTCAGTCGAGCTCGCTTATAACGAGCCCTAATTTAACAAGAACTCGGATTTAACACACAATTAATAAGAACGTGATTGGTGTAATGTTATTCAAAATGCAGAATAACTCTTTTAACGAGCAAACACTGGTTATTGAGAGAAATATTTTTGTGATTCGTGAATTTTCTATCGACTTCCACCTTTCAGCTAGCTCAGCAAATCTTTCTTCGAAATATTGCTGGAACCTTTCGAAGTCAGCCGCAAGATAGTAAAGAATCGTAAATCATGAGAACAGACGGGAGTTTTTTTTTCTTAATTTTGTCGAGTGGAGGAACTTATAAAAATTATGTATATGTTAAGCCACTTCCGGAATACCTACTACCACGGATACTGAAGCTGGAATTCAGACTGAAGCAGGTGAAAAAAATAATAGGATAATGTAAGCGTTGATGATAACTATGAATGTGAAGGTTTTTAATCTGAATCACCTCAACATATTTGAATGTATTCAGTAAATTACCGCCCATTAGCAAGGGCTAAAGCAGAAATACATGAAATTCTCCGCCCGCTCAGTCATTTCCAGCTAAGGACTGCAGTTTCGTGCTTATTAGCACTCATCAGCCCGGAATAGGAAAGTGACTGAGCTGGAGATGGAAAACCTCTTAAGGAAGCCAAGAGTGCCAAACAAACTGGTAGCTAATATAGAATTAGCACAGACCAGACGAGTGACCGAAGCAATGGTTTGGTTCAACTCGAAGATTGAAGGCAAGGCATGGTGTATTCAGTAAATTACCAGTTTATTTGGCACTCTTGGCTTCCTTAAGAGGTTTTCGGGCTGATGAGTGCTAATAAGCACGAAACTGCAGTCTTCGGCTGGAAATGACTGAGCTGGCGAAGAATTTCCTATACTTAGATGTTTTCCCTTTTTTCTTGACACTGAAAACACATTAAATTTTTTTGAGATCACGAATGCAAATGAAAGTATTTTTCAAAGACAGTTCACATTAAATTACCAACTTCTTTGCCACTGTATGAATAAAAAACAAATAAATTACTTACGACTTTTTATGATTTTTTTACGAACCCGTTTATTATGAGCACTCGGTTTTACGTGCAAATACCGCGGTTCTTTTGTACTCGTTATAACAGTGTTCGACTGAAAACGCTTCTTCAAGGTTTTCTGCACTCTCTTTGATTGACTTTTTGGGTTTCAGATACGTCCATTGAAGATTGCTAAATCTCATCCAAGTCAGCATATACCGAAGAAAATTACGACCTTATCCTCAAGCAGGAGAGAAGGAAATCAAAAACGGAGAGGTTAAAACGTTCTACAGCGATATTAACAAAATTTTCTGACAAAAAGGCTCTGGAAGAAAAAGGTAATGCGAGAGCAAAACGAAAATGATTACGAAAAATTCCCAAAACTTTTCAAGAAATTTGAAGATGACAAAACCAAAAATCTTGAGAATACTGGATTTTGTGTATTAAATGTCCCACGGGGAGGATGTAGGAGAAACGACCCTTTTCTTCGAATGTAAAAATACAATTCCTGGATAGGCGAATAACATTATGCAATGTATGATAGGACCTATTTACTTTTTTACATTAATGCCTACCAACCGAATTATTATTTTTTTTAAGTAAAAACTTATTTAGGCGCGTTGAGCATTTTTGAAATGGGGAAAAACATTCATTTCGTGACACCGTCACCTCACCGACATTTGGAATACAGCGCATGAGTGACTTCTCTCAGTCTATTTCTCTACGTTGCTTTCGTTGGTAACTGCGAACCTCGGTAGCGCTGTCATCAGCGTTTGGGTCTCATAATTCGACTCCTGAGTAATCTCAAGGAGCGTGAGGTAGATCTTCAAATGGGTCAGTGCATTTCTTCTCCAGAAGAAAACAATTTTTAGCTTACATAATATATTTTAAAATAAAACTTTCTTTAGACGCTTTAGGCATTTTTTGGGATGGGAAAAATAATGTTTCTGATATCGATGATACATTTGTTTGTTGTTGTCACTCTGTTAATGAACAGCTAATTGTAATGTTGCTGTTTATATTTTACTGTATTAGTCTATAAATGCAATACAAGAATTTTTAAATTAAAAATTATGTATTTATTTTTTAGTTTTAAATTTTAATTTCTGTCAGAAATCCCATGGCTGCTTTTATTTAAACAAAAAAATTTCACAATGTGTTAAAGTATAAAAGTAAATGTGACGCTGTGTTTAATTCATATAGTGTTTTCGTTTGTCAACATCTTCTTCTAAAACCAAAATTATATTTCAATCTTTTTCTATGGGGTAATACCAACTATTTTTAAATCCATTATAATACTAATTTTTCTTATTTATAAAATTCATTGGTATATTTTACCTGCTTATTTAAAGCACCTCTGAAGCTTGATGTCTAAATTTCTGGGTCCATAATGAAATTTTCTCAATTTGCTAACTGCTGCTAACCGTATACTGCTCGCCAACTTAACCTGTGACGGGGCAAGTGTGCGAACTCTGCAAAGGTTCCTAAAAATTATGTAAAAAATTCATAAATCACAGTAGCGTCAAAACAAAAATAAGACTTTATTGATGTATTTTCCTAGCAATAAAAGAGAGTTTGTGTACTTCTTTTGCAACCTTTAAAAAGCAGCTGCTTTATCCAGTACAGAAATAATAAACTCACATCCTTGAAATTTTACGCAGTAGTTTCCGATTCGGAAGTTACAAAATTTCCACACTAAATCTGAATGTTCAGCAGAATTTAAAGTGAGTTCAATGGAAATGAGTTAAGGTGTCTAAGAATAGCTGTTCATGCGAGAGAAGGAGGTAATGTTGAGAATAAAATGGGAAGCACCAAAAAGTTTTACAAGTGACTACAGATGAAAACAATCGGGAAAAAACCAGAAAATTTAAGAAAAAAAAGGGAGAAAAAAAAACTTTTTTTTTCGAAGACGTTTATTTCCACTTCGAAAAATTTAAAAAATGAATTTTTTTAACATTTCAGGACGTTTTAATTGAAACGTTCGACAAAAAGTAATCAGCAATTTCTCATACTTAAATTTTGATGCAATTTCCCCTCCCACCCCTCTTTGTATGTTAAAATAATGTCTAACTTTGATAATGCAAGTTAGTGTATGATAATAGAATTTGCATATAGATCAAAAAACATTCAATACTTTTCACCAAAAAATAAATAAATAAACCAATATCCTTAGTGAAGAAATTAATTTCCTTCTTCATAAAACGAACAAGCATAACTTTAATCACAGAATTATGTTTCAGCTAACTATGCGAACCAAATGTACAGGCTGCGGCAAAAAAACAGGCAAGAAATTTGCAATGTAACTTTATTAAAAATAAATTAACAAAACACAAAAATAATACTATCAGAAGACCTTTAGCAATGAATAAATTAATTGGTTTCAACCTGGCTGCCTTTTGAAGTAATACAGAGGTGCAACAGATTGAAAATTTTCATTCAGGGGCCGCAAGTCATTTAATCAATCCTATTCCCTGTAAAGCAATTGATTTAGAGAGTCCAAACTTTTGTGCAGTTTAAGGTAGACCTTTGACTCCAAAACAGGTCATACAGTGTAACAAATGTGATTGAGGTCTATCGAGTAGAGCATCCACTCTACTAATGAAAATCACTTCTAAATGACTGATCTACTAAAGATGAAAATGTCAAAAACACTGCGCCTTGCACCAATCTTTTCTATTTGACCGTATAAACTCTCATTGAAATGTCCAATCTACATTGCTGTGCTGAATTACTCATAGGTCCACAGAAGTACAACAACTTCTAAAATGTACTTCTGTAGAACTTTTTAAATTATTTTTTGGCCCTCATCCGCAAAAAACCAGAAATTTTTTGTCGCTTGTGCTGATTCAATTACAGACAAAGTCTGACTTCGGATTTTGGTGATGCTTAACATTTTCTAAGGTGCTTGGAGTGTCGGACATCGACTATAATTTCTAAGCCATTTAAAGCGGAATACTGCATCAAATACTGTTTTTCAAGGCACAAGCAAACGAACTGTCATTCTGCTTGGTTTAACAACTTTTAAATAGCAGGTCTTTTGCTTAAAATTGTAAGAAAACGGAAAAACAATGCATAAACTACGATATATATTGTAAATTATTTTCTAATAAAGTGAGAGGCAAAAATAAATAAAGACAACAATTAAAATGAAATTGCTTTACTTTCATTCGCTAATGCAAACTTAGTCCGAGTTTTTTTTTTTTTTTTTTTTTTGTCGCACCCTCTATACTGCCGTGCTAAGCACCAAAGTAGAATCTGCAGTTGAGGTCAAGCAGGGAGATTGTGTTTTAAATTTTGGTTCTTCCATATATTTGATTCGGATGTCTTTGTTTTTTTTTCAAATTTATTAAAAAATAGCTCCTGACTCAAATATCCAAAAACATTTTATTTATTAAGTGAAATATGAAATAGAGAAAAACCTGGTTACAAAAACTCAGTTTTGTTCAAAAGTGTAGGTATGACTTCTTTTACTACTGTGCTTAGCACGACCGTATGAATGAACTACAACTCTAGTTTAAGTCCTGGTTCAGCTTTAGAAATTATTATGCAGTTTTGATTTGGGGTTTCTGTTAGAAAGGAAAAGAAAAATCAACTTAATTTTGATTCGGACTTAGACTGGATTGGAAAAAATCAAAACTCAATAGCTTTCATTATCAGAAAGTAAAGTTACATTGTAAGAAAGAGAAATAATACTTGTTTTTCTTTTAAACAATATCAATTATGTTTGAAAGTCAAAAATTACAATTATTATTTTAAGTTTCACAGGCGATATAATATAGAAAATGTAATTGTTATGATTAGACACATATTACTCAATATTATTGGTTGAACAACGACTTGACTTATTTCTGGAGTTTGACCAAGAAAGTTCTCAGTTATATAAAAAAAAAAGTTTTGTTTCTTTTTCTAATTAAACTTACTTTTATGTGTAATTCTGTCAAGCACGAAAAAAAGATGTGTGAATTGTATATATTTTTTTAATGCTCAACTTTTTATATGTTCCAAGAAACACAGAGGTATTAGGAAACCCTATTTCCATTCGTAAAAAAATCTATTTTTTTTTTTTTTTTTTTCTATTTTTTTCCAATTTTTTCCAAAAAAAAAAAAAAAAAAAACGTGTGAAAAACCGGTTTTTTCCACCATTTCAAAATTTCCGGAAACTTTACATCTCTACAAGTGACCGAAAATTTAGGATCCTCTATTTTACAAATAGTGCTATATTAATAAAAGCATTCAAAATCCAAAACTTATCAAAATATGACTGTTAACTGTTGGCAATTTCTGAGACTGACAGAAATTACAGTTCAACAAATTGTTCAGCAAATGTAGTTCAACAAATTTAAAAACAAATATGATTTTGCTTAAAACAAATATGTTTGACTAACTTCTTTTAAAATGTATTTTTATTTCAAACTAATAGTTTTTCCGATCCACACACGTCTTCCTTTGGCTCTAGTTAGTTCAACAATGATTTTAAATGGGGAGAACCACTTTGATCCGAAGCAACCCAGACGTCAGAATAACATTGGTCCAAAGAAGAAAAAAAACAACTAAAAAGGGGTAATAATACTGTGAAAGGAAGTGATTAATTTAAGGTAAGTCTAGACGGGTAAAAAAGTTTTCCACAGCTAGAAAATATGAATGGTTACAAAATTATTGAGAAAAGATGAGAAAAATTTCAAAATGTGGGCCAAAGTATCCCGGGTTTACAGTAACTCCGAGTTACAAAATTGTTTAGGGAAAAGCCTCCAAGCCGCTCTTCATTAAGCATCATTAAAGATTCACTACAATCGTGTTTCGGAATTCCAATATCGAAATGTAAATGAATCCAATCTTTCTTTCACGTTACCATACATGAAAAAAATCTTATTGTCAAAGCTTCAATTTCAAAAAATTTCTGGAGAAGAGCCTCAAAATCTCCCTTTTTCGCCCTATACCACCAAAGATCGTCGAAAACTGCGTAATTAAAATAATGTTTTCGGGAGAAAGCTCTGTGGCGGATCTTCAATTTTTCCTTGAGAGAGCAAAAACTTGATACTGCTGCTTTTATCCCCCCCCTTTTTTTGACGTTTTAAATTTTTATTCTTTGTTCTCAAATCACTCGTAACATTCAATTAAAATCTTTTGATCGCATTTTTTATTAAAAATAAAAGTAATAAGAAACAT
The DNA here is from genome assembly GCF_026930045.1 of Uloborus diversus. NCBI lineage: Eukaryota > Metazoa > Arthropoda > Arachnida > Araneae > Uloboridae > Uloborus > Uloborus diversus. The sequence goes on along the minus strand of NC_072738.1, from coordinate 152,202,046 downwards.
GCATCAGTTTTTAAACTTTTTAAAAAGATTTCAGTTAGTCCCTTCCCTTTCTTTTGTAATTCATTAGTCATCTACTTCTCTCGTTCCTCCCAAGAGGATCGTTTGGATCCACCACTGTACCTGTGCACGAGAAAATGTGCTTAGATATCTTCGGAAATAAAGTAAAATAGGAAATTGAAGCTCAAATTTGATAGAAAATAATTTCGCGACAACACCTCCTTAACTTAGTAAAAAGAAGTAAAAATGTATATGTTACATAGTAAAAGCTACTATGCATTCTATTCAAATATCAACCCGCACTGAACTTGAAAATGAAGCTTGAAACATGATACCAGAAATAAACATAGGTAAATGCAAAAAAAAAATATACGTATATATATTTGAGAACTTACTTCGTTCGACCAGCTGCCCATGTGCTTAAGATGCGTCTCAAACACGAATTCACTACAAACAAATCTTACTCGTTTTTTATTCTAGCTTCACTGCTCTGATGATTATCATCCAAGTAATGCATCTAAAAATAAATTAACAATTTTCAAGCAGCCATGTGTTTATTGATTTAAAACAAAATGTGATAAAATTATTTGATTGAACTGAACTTGTTAATGGGAAATTACAGTAAGGGAAACTGAGGCTTGTATTTAACGACGGCTCATAAAAAATGGCTCGTATTTCATTTTCATGGAACGCAGTTTTTGGGTCAGAAAAAACGTCTTCTGTGCCCCTTATTTCCGCACAGGGAGCTCAAATACATTTGAAGACATACCAATCAAAATCACACATGTCCTTTCTTAACGACTTTTTCGAATTCATGAAAAACTTATTTCTAAATAACCTCTTATGGAAAATCGTATTTATATATTTATATCGATTGGTTTAATCTCAATCATATTCTTTAGAAAAAGCTTTCGAAGGAGAACCAATAAACCTGTAGTTATTTTTTTAAAATTAGGACAAGTCCTCATTTGGTTGGATATAGTAGACATGTTTCCCTTTGATTAAAAACGTAATGGACATGTTCCTTGTTGAATTTTGTAAATTTGTAATTTGACGTTTGTTTAAAATGAATTTAATGTCACTTATTTAAAAAAAATAATAACTAAAAAATAATAGTAACATTGAAAAAGTATGACAAATTTTTAAAATAATTTTATTTAAAAAAAAACATGGAGTGAAAGCGAGCCTCCTTGCTGACCACTGCTGGCATTCAAGTACATAAAAGTGAAATTAATGCTCTTCATAATGCAGTTTATACTTTTTAAAATTACTCTGTAATTTGTTATTATTTACTTAATTTAGTTATTTTTGGAAGACAAGAGGTGTGGAAATGCACCCCCTTGCACCACTCTACTGTCGCTCGTAGACACATTAACATTGAATCAATAATTTTGGTTATGCGTTTTGTAGTTTTTAAAACCATTTTGTAGCCATAGTTTTCTCAAACCTTAGCAGGCAGCATTTTAAAGGCTCGCTGATCCTTATTACAGCATTACGAAGTTTCGAGGTCGGATTTGCCCCAACTATAGTTTCTAAAATTTTATTTTTAAAGGTCAGTACGTAATAGAGTGCATTTCATTCCTACATTGTCGGCACCAGTGATTGGAAAAACTACTTTTTTTTTGTAGCGAACTACAACTACTTGATTGCAAATGTAGTTAACTACAACTACATTACATAAAGTACAGCGCCAGCTCAGTCATTCCATCCGAAGACTGCAGTTTCGTGCTTATTAGCACTCATCAACCCGGAATATGAAGTGACTGATCTGGTGGTGGAAAACCTCTTAATGGAGCCAAGAGAGCCATAAAAACTGGTAGCTAATATAAAATTAGCACTGGACAGACGAGTGACCGAAGCAATGGATCGGTTCAGCTCGAAGATTGCAGTCAATGCATGGTGTCTTCAGTAAGTTACCATTCCACACGAGAACTGCAGTTAACTGCAGTCCTCAGATGGAATGACTGAGCTGGCGGTGTATTTTATGTATTTCTGCTTTAGCTCGGGCTATAGGGCAGTAACTTACTGAAAATACCATGCCTTGCCTGCAATCTTCGAGCTGAACCGAACCATTGCTTCGGTCACTCGTCTGGCCAGTGCTAATTTTATAATAGCTACCAGTTTGTATGGCTCTCTTGGCTAACTTAAGAGGTTTTCCACCACCAGATCAGTCACTTCATATTCCGGGTTGATGAGTGCTAATAAGCATGAAACTGCAGTCCTCGGATGGAGTGACTGAGCTGGCGCAGTATTTTATGTATTTCTGTCTCAGCCCTGGCTATTTGGCAGTAATTTACTGAAAATACAACTACTATTTTAAATATATAGCAACTGTAAACTACTTCGCTATTTTTTAAAAAATAAATAAATGAAAAGCACACACATAAAAACCGCTTGAAGATGGAACGAAAAAATTCAGATAGTGGTTTTGATTAATAATTGGCTCACTTGAACATGGAATATTCCTAGGAATTATTCACCCTTTACTGAGCCAATTAGTCATTCCACTCATTTTTTTTTACAATTTTTACGAATAGGGTAACATTCCCAGTAATTGGCACGGCACCAGTGATTGGACACCACTTCCAACAAAAATGTCCTAAAAAAGACTCGTATATAATTTTTTTTTTAAATAGAAGGCTATATACCAACTGAATGTACATTAATCCTTATATATTATTTCTGTAGCCTGTTTTTGGTTTCTACGCCAGATTTTCCTCAATTCTTGATCGATTTCTTTGATTTACACCTTATTTTAAAGCTTGTGGTGCTGGCTACTGACGAAAAATAGACCCACGGTCTAATTTTTTTTTTTTTTCAGCCGAAAAACCTTTTTTAAAGAACCAGAATGAGATTTTCCTTTAAACTTATAACTTTAACTTGCACTATAACCGACCGAGCTGAATAGCTTGATCGGCAGAGCGTTCTCTTCGTAACCAGGAGAATGCGTGTTCGGGCCCACGTCCAGACAATCTGCATCAAATAAATTAGAGAAATATCGTGCATTACATGCACACTTAATTAAGTGAATAACAAATCTGAGGGAATAGAATAAATGAGTAGGAAACGCACTTTGCTGTTAAGAAAACTTGATGTGGTTTTATGCTAAAGTACTTCTGAATTGTACGGTTTTTTTTTTTTTTTTTTTTTAAAGCTTTGGCTCTGGTAAGAAAATTAAAGCATAATGTAAGTGAAAATATAAGTAACAGGTTTAAGACTTTAGACTACAATAGAATTGTTTTTTGTTCAGAAAACAATAATAAATCGTATATTGAAATATATATTCGTCTAATGACTTTTTGACTCTTTGTACAAATAAAAAAATCACTACCTCAATTTGAAGGATAAAATATATATTTTTTTCTTTCTTTTTTTTTTTTTTTTGCAAAAAAAAAAAAAATAGCTTATCACATTTCTACTACATTCGAAAAGCTACGCTTAAAAAAGAGCATAGTTCATTTTTTTTTTGTATTTTAACCGTGCTGTTAAATGAACACGTGCTGCCATCTAAGTTATAACGGTTCAAGCAGCCTGCGGTAACAAATTGTAAAAATTTTCAAAAATAAAAACATTTCTCTTCAATATCTTACCTTATATATTATTCCCCTCTAATTTTAAAACTTATCAGGCTGGCTAACGACAAAAAATAGACTTACGGTCGAAAAATCAAGTTTTCGAAAACGCTCCTTGCTGTTTCCAATTCTTGATGCAGTCTGTAGTTCTTATGCCTTTTTTTTAAAGCAAAGTTCTAATGCAGTTTTCCAATTTTTTACGTCGCTTTCGGCAAAAAAAAAAAAAAAAAAAAAGCCTGTGTGTGTGTGTGTTTATATTTTAATAAAGCTTAAAAGCACTGGACTTAGTTGTTCGGTTAAATTGATAAGATTTTTTCGGTAGAGCGTTCGGCTATAAACTATCTGAACTTCGGGCAAGCTTGGGCTGTCCGACATAATATCAAATTTATATTAGTATTACGCATTACATGTACTCATAACATACACACGTAATAACATAAATGCAGTGGGAATGCTACTTGGTGTTTCGACTCCTTTATGCAGGCTACAGTTATCATTCGGATAAGTTGACTGTTAATCGAAGGGTGTTCTTCCTTTTTTTTAAGCTTTGACTACATCCAGATCGCTCAGCATAATGTAAGCATAAAAAAGTATTAGATTTACCTAAAGGAAATCTTTTTTGTGCAGAAAAACATTTTCATTGTATGCTGAAATGTAGATGTTTATAATAGCAGTTTTCAACCTTTTGTACAAATGAAAAAAAAATACTACGCCAAATTAAAACTACGAGTTTCACCCAGTAAACATTTAATTTTTCATTCGCGCAAATACAATATAAAGCATTAAAATTATTATCAACTTCACCAGCAAGAAATCATTTTCTACTCCTCTGCTTTCTGCTGAAAAAAAAAACATTTTGTCTACGTTCGAAAAATTACACTTAAAAAACACTCTGTTCAACTGGTTTTGGTTTTGAATTTTAAGTGTTCGAATAAAGGAGAAACATGTGCGGGCATTTAAGTCGTAACGGTTAAAGCAACCTTCTATGTGAAATAGTTCAATATTCAAAGATAAAAACACTTATTTTCAATATAATTTATTACTTCTCTAGAATGTTTATTTCAATCGATACGTGAGATATTCGTCATTCTTTAATCTAATTCCATGCATTACGAATAATTTTAAATCGTATCATGCTGGTTAATGACAAAATATAGAAGCATGATCTTAGTATTATTATTTTTTCTGGCAAAAAGCTTTTTTGCTGTTTTTTACTACGCATTCCTTCAATGAATAGCTTTCGAAAAGGAGGGCGCAATTGCTAGGTTTGTTGGGGTGTCGGGCTGTTAATCAGAATGGCTCCAATTTGAATCCGTGCCAATAAATATCTCTTTAATGTTTCTTTTTTTCCTGTCAGATGATTACATGGGCAGCACTGTATTTGCCACAACCTGTTTTTTTCACATGCACAATTATTGCTTTTTCACGAGTCACTACTCAGCCACTTTTAATGATATTTATGTTTGCATTGAAAATATGTACGACCAAAAGGTGAGCGATGATCAAATTATCACAACGTTGTATTTAACGAGGTTTTGTTACTGATGTCTTTAAATTACATATCTTCTCTTCTGCGCTTACTTTTTTTTCGGTTCTTCTTCATAATGTTCTTTCTTTGAAATTTTTAAAGAGCGAAATGCCTTATGAAACGATTCGAAGCACAGTGCGGAGTTCCGCACGGGTCGACTAGTTTTAAAGATTATAACTTCAATTCATGTTACTAAATGGCAGCAGTACGTAGGAAAGAGAAACAATTGTGGCTTGTGTCAAATCAGCCATTTTTGTTGCAAAAGCTTCGTCTCTGGCTTAAGGGAAGCATGCACATAAATCCATTAAAATCTGACTTAAAATATATATTTTAAATTTTCGTTGTCAAAAGTTTTGTTTAGTTGAAAGGTGTTACTTTAATTGTGTAGAAGTATATTTTCGTCCCTATTTAAAATTTTAAAATAATGATGAGTGCCATTTACTGGTGCTTCAATTTTGCTAGTCCCCAGTAATTGGCATGTGTGCCAAGTACTGGGGAAATAGCGTCATTTCCGAGATAAAACTGAGTGAGGTGTCATTATCTTCAGTTTTTTGCGTAGATTACGAATATGATAAAGCGGAAATTGAAATCGGTAGCTTTTTTACAGTAATTGTCAAAAAAAAAAGCATCAAAATCATCAATTTTTGAAGTTGCGGCTTTTGGTCAACTGGAGTGACTTTCACCAGAAAAAAATCCAAACGAAAGTTAGTCAGTAATTAATTTTATACTGGGGGGCTCCGTCCTCTGCTCGATTCGCTCGCTGACCCCCGTTCTCCACCTTCGGTATCTCAATGCCGCCTGCAGCGGGTGGTTTTTCAAGAGAAAGAAAACCGACATGTTGCATTTGATAAATAAAAAAGAGGAAAACTTATGCAAAAAAGTATGCTATATGAGTTTTTAACTATACTTGGGGCAAACCTAACTTGGTAGCATTCGTAAAATCAAAACTGTAAACCGAAGGACGAAACAGCATTTATTTCAATATATTTTCCATGGAACATTCGAAATTTATGTTTTTATTTCTCTAAAATACTTTTCCAACATGAAGAAGAGTGATTTAGCATTAATTTATATAAAACTAGTGGTACCCGCACGGCTTTGCCCCTAATAGAAAAATTAAAAGGTCTTTTGTTTCGCCTGTGTGGCGAATTTTTTCTCCTATTGGCTTGTACCCATGTTACGGTTCCACGTTATGATAATTTCGTATCTCGCCAATTGGCTTGTGCCCATGTTAACGTTCCTCGCTATGATAATTTCGTAATTTACTCGTCCATCTTATGATAATTTTGTTTTTAAAATTGGAATAGAAAAAGAACAACATCGAATTTTCGAAAAATCGCTTCGAGGTGCACACCCCCATGCTATAAACTAATTCTGTGCCAAGTTTCATGAAAATCGGCCGAACGGTCTAGGCGCTATGCACGTCACAGAGATACTGACAGACAGAGATCCGGACAGAGAAAGATCTTGACAGACAGAGATCCTGACAGACAGAGATCCTGACAGACAGAGATCCCGACAGAGAGACTTTCTGCTTTATTATTAGTAAAGATTACCTACTTTACATTAACATTACTCATGTTTCTTATGATGATAAAAATTTGTATGTAATTTAAAAGTAAAAAATAAAGTGATTTTCCAGTTCTATTAACATGTGCCAATTACTGGATCACAAGGTGTCATACACTGGGGTATCAGGTGCCAATTACTGGCGATTTTGGTAACTTTTTATATGCATATTTTTATAAAAGTATCGATTCAAATATTTTTGATTTAGTGAACCAAATAGATGCACAGATGTGCACTCTTTGTTACAAAAATATTTGCAAGAGAGTATTTTTTTCTAAGTACTGAAAATAGAGGTAAGTTTAAGGACAAACTCTTATAGTGCCAATTACTGGGGTCTTTACCCTATTCGCTGCAGGAAAGAATTTAAAAAGTCGAAGGAATCCAACCTACAAAATTTTAATCCTTTCCTGACAGAGAATATTTCAACGAAGAAGTGACTGCTTGAAAATATAAATAGATGCAGTCATATTTGATTAAAATTTTACTTAAACATACATGTATCGTAGCCTCAGAGCAACAGTAAAATATATCATCCCAGAAATAACACTAAGATATCTTACAATTGCTCTGAGGCGACGATATGTATACATAAAATTGATTTAGATGGTGAAAAACATCTTTTGAAGAAAAGAGAGAAACTTCAATTTTCATTGCAGGAGTTAATTTTATAGGAACTTATATTTTGTAAGAACTGGCTAGTTGATTTTGAGCTTCAAACTAGGGTTCCGGACCTGGACGCCATCTCCTTTCTTACGCGACTGATAAAATGAAATAAAAGCCTTTTTCAATTTTACCGAGAATGACCTCTATAATTTACAGTATTTAGTAATCGACTTTTATTTTGTTGATATATCAACACTCAATCAGTAAAAAAGAAAAAAAAAATAAAGAAATAGGAAAAATAGTACAAACGGTACTAGTATTTATAATCAAATATTAATAAATATCCGAAATATGAAATATAACTAAGAATGCTTACTTTACTTCAATGTGAAATTTTAAACTACATTAGACTCGCGCTACAACGTGATTCTATTTACGCGAAATGGCTAACTAGCGAGCTTTTCTCGAGTAACGAATTTCGGATATAACGCAAATTCTTCACCCAGTAACGCGAATATTTTAGGAAGGGAATCGCAAGGCGTAAATATCATCTTTTTTATTGGGTACTAACTATTAGTTTTGTGAATGAATTTTCCTTTTAGCACCACTGAAAACAAAAGTACCCCTCACTGTACTAGTCGCAACATTGCTTTGTTAATTTACAAATCGCCACTCCACATCTTTTTCATGCAAAATATAAAGTTGATGAAACATAACGCATAATCTGACTGTTTTTCTAAAGTTTTTAATGGAAGGAAAAATAGAAAGTTTCTGACAACTAAAGAAATTTAAACATTTTCGATATGCGTCGAAGGATTAAAGGAGCGTCGAATATAATTACCGTATCTACTGGTACAGTACTATTGTAGTGTTGCATTTCATTATTGCTACATACTATTCGTATCGTACTGTTTCATTTTATACCATTCTCTCCCATTGATTTGTTGCTCCCTTACAGTATTTTTTATTTAAAACACAGCTTTTTATTTAAATACAGTAATATTTCAGTTCGCTAAATGTTTAAATTCGATAATAGGCAGTTGAGAATTGGGTTAAAATATTTTGAAGGATGTTTTTAAATAATTGGTATGTTCATAAAAAAATGGTATAGATACCCTTTTCCACAACGCAGATTTCACCCTCCGCGAGAAGTCTTGGAACGTATCCCTCGCGTAAGTTGAGATTCGACTGCGTCTGAGGATGTCATTGATATCGAAAGCTTTTTGCTTAGCTGGCAACGTCTGCATGAAACGGAAAATTTTCCGTTATCACACATTTCTATAACACTGTAATATTTGTTGTTAGCCGGCCAAAAAAAAGGCAGTTCGATATCATACTCTTCCATAACATTTACAGTAGCTTCCTTATTAGGAGGATAATGGCACAATAATCTCATTAACATCTAAAATGTTCATCCACGGGACATTCTCAGCCGACAGAAAACACAAACGTGGTACTACTTGGCAGTTATCGCTTATTCTTTTCTTTCTAAGCCATGCTCTACTCAAGACAAATATTGGGGAAATATGAAAATTTCGATGCGACACAAACTAATGGCGTCAAACAGAACGTATGGCGTCAAAATATGTCTCATGTCAGATCGTATTTCTCAGTCTTACGAATCTGATTAATGCAAGTTTTACTCGCGTAAGACTTGCAACAATCAAATTTTTTAAACCTCTTTTTTTTTTTTTAACTTTATAAGTAGTTTTTAGAAATCGCTACAAAATTACTTTTTTTTGTAGCGAACTCTACAACTCGCTTGTACTCTACTTGTACTCTACATTTTTGAAAGTGGTGCGCTACACTACAAACTACTAAAAAATGTAGCTACTACAGTAGCGTCGCTACTTGTAGCGCGCTACTTCTAACAACTAGTCGGCACCCATAAACATAAACGTGACAGCATTTTTTGGTTACCTTCAAGTTTACAGACATAAATATAAGTTCCGAGATCATTGAGAAAACTAATTAAAATTCCTTAAGGTAAAGTAAAACTGAAATGTATGCTGAAATTTGATCATATTTTTTGTGAAGACGAAATTTTAATTCCATTGTAAGGAAGTAAAAGGAGCATGCCCTTAGGCCGTCTGAAAGAATTTCTATGAAAATCCGACTTTTGTAGCGCTGCCATCTATGATCGCAAAAACCAGCTAGAAAGACACTCCTGGATATTTAGGGTTCATAAGGTAAAAGTGGTTTTCAAAGATATTTAAAAAACTATTGCCCTGATTTTCCAGGTGCAGTAGCATCAATGCAATGAATATTTTCCTCTTCGTGAAAAATTGAAATCTTAGGGGGGTGGGGAACGGGGTTTGGGGCGGATTGTTATAAAACCTTAAAGTATGTCTCTAAACCGAGGAATCCATCTTTAAGTGCTGCCATCTACACTTCTAAAAAGGTACCAATGATGAACCCTCTTTGAAATCTTTTTGGGTTTTAAATGCAAACTTTTTTTTTTTCTTTTTATTTTAATATGATTAAGAACTGTGTTATTTTTGGAAACTGCGGTAAAATAAAAGTCGTAACCGGGTATCGGGAACAAGATTAAAATTGAAAAGTGGAATAAAAGTTTGAAAAGTAATGTATTCAACAAAGAAACTGCATTTAGCAACGTTGCCATCTATCGATGCCTAAAGTAACTACAAGAAAACCTACATTTCCAGCTGGTTTTGTGTCTTTACAGGCGAACGCATTTTTTTTGGAGCAATCACGATTACTTCTTGTTCTCACTTGACTGTTTTGAATTCCTACGATTTTATTTTTCCCCCGCCTCCCTATCGAGCACCACCGTTGAACGGCTCCTCTCGAAGCTGCTCCTCTAGCGAAAACAGTCTTGATGTTGCGTCCATATCCTACACACACACACCTGCACACACACATACCCACACACTCATGCCTGCACACAGACACAAACACACACGCCTGCATACACACACACTCGTGATTGTGAAAAACATAATTTGAATCCCGGATGTCAAAATTCAAATTATTTTATTTTATTTTATATTTTTTGAAATTTTTGCAACTCGTCCTTTAATACGATGTGTGGTACAGTGGCGTACCGAAGGGGGGGGGGGCGGAGGGGGCAGTCCGCCCCAGGCCCCGCTTTGACACAGGCCCCCAAATTTCAATTTTTGGATTTCACCAATATTGTCGCATATCTTGGTTTGAATGCTTAAACAAGTTGGCTTAAAAAATCATAATTTTTTTAAAGACCAAATATTTGTTCAGGGATACAATCAATACCTCTTCGGGATCAATGGAGGGTTTATGATACCCAGGCCCCGCTTTGACATAGGCCCCAAAATTTTAATTCGTTTTCTTTTTCGCCAGACGTGCCTTATGTCATGGTTTAGATAAATAAAAAGTTGACTTTTTATCTACAATGAATATTTTCTCAGTGACTCTTGCCTAAACAAAGAGAGGGCAAATTATGTCCAACATTCCCCGCTTTGACATAAGCCCCGAAATTGTATCTTATTTTTTCCAGTAGATCTGTCATATACATCATGATTAGAAATATTAATCAGTTACGTATATATGCGAGTATATATCATAAATTTTGTTAAACATGACTTCTTTTCATAGTGACCCGTCCTAGTGCACAAAGGCACATGAGCGCTTGGGCCACGAATTTAATGGGGGCCCCAAATTTTTAAATTAACTAAGCCTATAAAAATCATTTGCTTTTATTTTGTTAAGTGCTTTCAGCAAAGTTTTATGCATTTTTTTTTCAAACAATTTATAAAAAAAAAACTAATGCATAACAGATGCACGTTTATAATTTTTGATCATTACAGTATACAGCTAAAATATCTGTTTTATGTTTTGTTTTGTGTATTAAGACTACGATGGTTTAGTCTTAATTCTTACACTATTTTTGAAACCAAATTCAAACATATAACCAAAAAAATCCATTCCTAATTGAGAAGTTGTCTATCCTTAGGGGCGTTGGTAAAATCAGTCAGATAAATTTTTCTTTTTACCAGCTGCACTTCTGTGGTTTTAAGTTTCGTCTCCTGCCCGACGCGGTAACTTCTAAGAACAAATCGGACCCCTTCTGACTCAAGCAAAGGGGACTTCCTTTTTGCTATGCCCCTTTCGACAGCGTAAAACTGTTTAATTGGTCAATCCTTCGGGACTTTTGACCTTGACTGCATAATACCTCTTCCCATCCATTCTATACTCGATTGCAAGCTTACTTGACTATGGAGAAATGAGCTACGGCCAAGCAAAAGAAATAGTTCCTAGCCCTTTGTCCGATAATCGGGGGAAATTACGCTCTTCGCTTTAGAAATCGGATTAGTTAGTTAAACCCACGCATGCGCAAAATTTTTTTGTCTTAATTTCTATCGAACATTAAATATTTTTAATTCTACCAGCGAAGCCGCGCGGAGCGTTTTCTCCACTTCAATCAAACGCGCCAGGCAAGTATAGGGTCACACCAGAGTTTTTTTGTCTGAAGAACATATTTCATTTTTATTTAGGTAAGCATGTTTTAAAAATATTTTTCTCTGAGATTAGGTGATGTTATCAGGTAAATAGTTCCCTGGTGTGTCTTACTCAAAGGAATAGTAAAGGTTTTTTTTTTCTGTAAAAGCCAATTTTTATCCAAAAATTAATTAAATCTGGAATGCCTAAATGTTTCTGTTCACTGTACTTGGATGTTCAGATGCAATAAATTTTAAAGATACAATATAATTTTAAGACCTTTTTCCGTTTTTGATATTTTCTTACAAAGCACAATTTTATTAAAAATATAGTATTTACTAAATTTTACTTAAAACCATATGTTTTACTGTGGTATTTACAATAGTGTCCGAAATCAAACCAACACTACTGAAATATGTAAAAATGTACCACTTAAAATAATTACTGTAATATATGGTACGTACACATAGTTTGAGAAACTTCAGTTTTAATACCAGGTAGGCCCCCATTTCGATTAGCGCCCCAGGCCCCCATCTGTCTTGGTACGCCACTGGTGTGGTATGCAAAAAAATACGGAATAGGAAACCGCAGAACACAATTTAAAATACTATGTCACCTAAGAATGCATATTTTGCAGTGCTGACATCTATAAAAAGGTTATAAAAAGAAGCTAAAAACATACTGTATAATATCTTGGGATTTATAAGGTAAAAGTGTTTAAACACTAGAATTAAGGCGGTCTTTGTATACCTAGAAATACGGTGAGGATCATTTTGACCTTTACTAAAGAAACTGGCATAGTTTCCTACATAATGTCATATTTTTAAAATGTAGTTAAAAAACTAGTTTACGAAATTTACTCTTTGTTTTAGATTAGAGGTTAGAGAATTTTTAAATCTACACAATAAATTATTTAAAAAATACTTTAAAAATGAGATTGAAATAAATGGCGTTGTTTAGGTTTTATTTAGGATTTTTTTTAGGATTATATTGTTGGAATTATTTCTCAATAGAGATAATTTCCCTAACTATTAGTTAGGGGACCTGGGGCCAGTGTAAAAAAATAAATTTTGTATTTTTTTTATTTGTTTTTATTTTTACCTCAAAGTTTCAATATCTTAACCCTGCATCTGATTTCGAACACTTTTGCAATTGGAAGTATACAACGGGAATCACGGTTGCGGAAATAAAGATCTTGCAGGTTAAAACGGAACACCCTGTATATTATCACAAAGCATAATCATTTAGGAAAAGTCAAGAAAGGATTAAGATATTGCAGTGAACTCGTATGTGAAAACTCCTTAATGTAAACACCTCGATACTCTGAACGCATTGACGAACCTGGCGAAACTCCATAGACTTAACATAGGCTGACTCTGTGTTCTGAACACCCCAGTATTATGAACACCTGAATTGCAATAATTTAAACATTGAGACGGTGAAAGTCATTTCTTTTTCATCATGAACCAACTGCACTCTCATTCAGATATCTTTCGCACGTTTCCAGTAGTGAATGAAATGGATTTTCAAATATTCCTTATCGATTAGCAACCCCAGTGCGGAAAAATCGTATTATTCAGCGGCATCAAAACATTTCCACAAATGTTTTCAGTACGATCCCATTGCTGTGTCATTCTAAAATTTTCACCACGTGTAGATTACATTAAATTTTTTTTTTCAGATTTTTAAAAAATCTACTTTTTAAAATATTCAAGGTCAAATAATGATTTGCGTGACCTTGAAATATTAACATCACATAACTTAGCCAAGTGACATATCATGTGAAAGTCTATTAAAAGATCTTTAAAATGACACCTAATGCAACATCAGCCATCAGCTCCTGTAGAAGCTGAGAAAAGAGATATTTTGTAACTACGGAAAACTTTTTCTCATTTTTTGAATACTTTGGGAGGTCTCACACAAAAAACTAACGGTTAAAAAATTCTGAAAAAAACTTTTTTTTAGTCATCACGCGGGTAGAGTCAAACCTGTAATATTTTGTAGAAAGCGATGATGGTCAGGTTCAGGGGTTCGTTGATTCGGCATGAAATCACTCTTTAATGCCTCAAAAACCTTACAAAAATTCAACCAATCGATACATTAAAACTTTAAATTATTTTGATATTTCAATCGCGTTATTTTGTTTTGCCACTGGCAATTTTTTTCTCCTCGCGCGTTGGGTAAAAGCAACTTGGCGTCCAAAGTAACTCAAAAGTTAAAGCACACTATAAAATTCGCCAAAATCACGGGACGCGGGAGCGTCCCGCCCCGCCAAGGGAAACCAAACGTCAGCAGCGAACAGAAGCAAATCCACCGCCAAAGACGAAAGAAAATGAAAACGATCAAGAACAAGATTACACGACAGAACAAGTTGGGATTTTTTGAGTTTTTCACCCCGCTGTATTTCTGCCCCATGAAGACCCGCGGAGTTGGTTTATAGAACACTCAATGTCTGTGGCCCGTGACGCCGTAAACCAAAATACAATCCCCTGGACCATCAATGGGCGGATGTATTAAAGTTATAAAATCGCTGTTCAAAAAAGTTTTCGCTTTCTTTGACAGGGCTACAGCCCAGACGAAAAAAGGAATCAAGCTGAAATTTCGCACACACATTCCTTGTGCCCTGCTGATGTGCCTTTTGTACCGTTTGACCCTCCTCCCTTCCCCCCCTCGTTTTTACCTCCCAAATTGTACCTTCCCGGGGTTCTATCACAGCCCCCCCGGGGGGCTACGGTAATGATTTTTTGTATACATTTTTTGGGGGGGGCCATTGAGTATATATACAAAAATTCAACCCCCAGGGACATCGTGGGCCGGAGTAATTGAAGTTTAAAAATCACTAATTTTCCCTAAATTCTTATGTACTTACTCTCAGCTCACAGGGTTTTATTTATCTCGGACTGCAATTGCAAGGTTAGAACAGATCTAACAGTTATTCCAAAGTTGTCTTAGGAAATGAAATTTATCAAGACTAAAACATATCCAACAGTTGCAACTAGACGTTGAATCGCGGATATCACAAATTTGCCACAGCGACAGCGCATGCGCGCAGAATTAGCTCATTGGGCTTTCTGTTTTCAGATTCTATGTTGTTTGTTTATACTTAAGCAAGAAACAAATAATTAAATGAGATTAGAATGCTGTCCTCCCCCCCCCCCAAGTTTAGCCCATACGAAATTTCCTTCCCCCTGTTTTTCAGTTTTGATATATTTATGGAAGGAAGAAATTTTAAATGTCGGCGCGAAATTGGGGTTAAACCATTACAATATTTTACGTGACAAATTATATGAAACTGTACCCATATGAATACGGCACATATAACTTTTTAATTGAAAGCGAAAAATAGCACTTTTTTATTGGTTTGTTAGTTTTCTAAATTAATGGATTTTTCACAAACAACACATAATGAATTGAAAATACATGACATACGTGATTTGCAGTAATTTGTTAGCTGAAAAAAATTTTGCAATTAATTTAAGCAAGATTTTTAATGAGCTTAGTCCGCGCGCAACATGCGCATTCGCTATGGCAAATTTGGGATATCCGCGATTTGACATCGAGTAAAATTGTATAGATCTTCTGACACATTCGAATTTGAAATATTTAATGGCTTAGTTTTTTTTTTTTTTTTGCTTGGTGATAACATGCGTTATTTCGTTTTTAAAATGAACTTTTAAACAAAACTAGGTATTAAACAAGACAAAGACTTCTATCAAGAAAAAGATAAATCACCAAACAATTAAAATTGTCCCATAAAACGTAAAATAATCCACGATTTAAAAAACATGTAATTAAACAAAACGTGAAAAGCTAGATTAAAATAGCCCTCAAGCTGTAAAACATTTAAAGAAACCTTCATGAAAATGTCGAATAATCTGCCAAATAAAGAAACTGTAATAAAATTTATTGCGAAGCTGTAAAATACTCGAAAACAATATAATTTAAAATATAGTATTTTATTATTCAAGATGTTTTCTTTGCAACAGAGAGGATACAAGGATTGCAATAAAATTTAAACCGCCCAATTCTCGCAAAATGAACATAGAATATTAATAGTCAGAAAATAACTTGACATAAAATTAGGCTAGCCATTATTGTTCCTTAAAAACACATAACAGCGTTGTTTCAATTGAAAATTTTCTGACTCTAAGTTCTCAATTCTAAAAATACAGACAAAGTAATAATATCAATGCAAAAAGATGTGATATCTCATCAAAAACAACCCTGTTGTAAAAATTTCTCCGCCAAGAAAACCTTTAACTTTTCCGCACAAAAAAGAAAACCTGCATCCTAAACCCAAAATCCCTCAGCCACAAAAAGTTATGATATCTAGTTTGCCCGCCAAGTATCTGCCAAAGTATCATCATCCCTCTTCTCCTTTTTCATCACAGCTACTTCCATTAGAACCTCCTCCCACCTTCAACTCCTCAGAAATATGGATAGATCTTTTAAATAATTTATCTTGTTTGGCGGGAAGCTTTTCAAAGTGAAGTGGTTGCTTGGTGAGCAAAAAGCTTCCCGCCAAACAAGATAAATTATTTAAAAGATCTATCCATATTTCAGAGGAGTTGAAGGTGAGAGGAGGTTCTAATGGAGGTAGCTGTGATGAAAAAGGAGAAGAGGGATGATGATACTTTGGCAGATACTTGGCGGGCAAACTAGATATCATAACTTTTTATGGCTGAGGGTTTTTGGGTTTAGGATGCAGGTTTTCTTTCTTGTGCGGAAAAGTTAAAGGTTTTCTTGGCGGGGAAATTTTTACAACAGGGTTGTTTTTGATGAGATAAATAATTAGGCCCACAATAACCATTAAAAGTTCAGGAAAGTTATCATAATGGGTAACATTACGTATTGGCAATAAAGAGTTTTATTTTATGTGCTTCGAACACTGATATAAGTTGTACAGAACAATACACAATAAGAAGTTTTGTGAAAAATAAAGTCTGCTTTCAAGAAGCAATAACGTCAAAATTAAAACCTACAGCCATATTTATTTTTTTTATTACAATCAGATTTTTGTTGCAATAATTGTTTCAACAATAATTATGCCGCTCGCCTTGTCTAGTTTACAGAGGAGTCGGACTGCGACGGAGAGGTCCTGGGTTCGAATCCCGGTTCGGGCATGGATGTACTTTCTCTCTCCCATCCTTGTCCTTTCTTTGTGTGAAATTGTTGTTATGCTGTGAGTGGTTGCCTACCCTTTAACGGGTCCCTATGGTATGTGTGTACTGTGGAAGTCGGGTTTCATACCTACGGTACAGTTGGAAAAGTGAAGCAGTGCACTCCAAACTGCCAGCCTAACTGGCACAAGGCAACAACAAAAACAATAGTTATCTAGAACTGTTTCTGGAATTACGTCAGTCTTTCGCGAACTTAAAATTAAGCCTACAAAAACTCTGAAAAAGAAAAGTCTAAAAAATATGAATAGGGAAAGGGGAAATTTGGGTAAAATTATAGAGTGAAAACAGAGCTGAAATTCTTGAACGCGAAAACGTTCAAATTGTCAGAAATGAATTTAAGTTATTTCACTCTCTTTTTAGTATTGCAATAAATAGACACAAAGAAAATTGAGAGGAACAGACGCAGAGTTAAAGATGGTTCCTTATTAAATATCAATGAATATTAAGGTTGTCCTCATTTTTCAATTTCGTTTTCCTTAATGTATCAGTTCATCTTTTGCAACTGGCATATAACTAATACCAGAAAAACATTGAATCATTCCTATAATTTTTACTGGTGCCACAGAATCGGCACATTTGGTCACTTTTGAGAAAAATTGGTTTTACTTTGAATTGAACAGAAAAAATAAAGTAAGATTTTACGTACTATAATAAAGTCAAATATGCTTCACTTGCCAAATCGATTACAGTTGACTCCTAGTACAACGCGATCCGACTTACGCGAAATGGCTATAACGCGAGTTTTTCAGGAGCAACGAGTTTTAAAGCTAAAGCAAATCTCTTGCTCTCAACACGAAAATATTTAAAAATGAATCGCGATGCTAAGTTTCGGCTTTGTTATTGAAAAACATTAATTTGTGAATGTACTCTCATCCTTTCAGCATCACTGACTGCGCAAGTTCTCACACACCGCACTGTAAACATAGCTTTATTTGTGTGTATTCATCACTACTCCCTCATATTTTTCTCTTATTTATTCTAAATATATGAAAGGTATGTATAATAAAGGAAATGAATATGTGGCACCCATGCACGCTGTTTCATCTAAAGTGAGAGTCTGCGACAATTTAAGAAAAGGTAAACATTCTTGTTAGGCTTGAACAATTATAAAGTGGGACGAAGGTAGCATGACAATTAGGTATGGGGGTGGGGAGTGAATATTACATACGTATTATTAAAAGTCAAGATAAAAAGGCAATCCGTTTAAGTCCAGAACTTAGTTTTAATATGAAGTGTTTAAGTAAAATGCAAACACTATGAAATTGGAAGCTGCTCCTGTGTTGTAGATTATAGAGACTCTGAAATAGGTGTGTTGGCATGCATTTAAATGTTATAAAAGTAAATGCGAAGCTACTGCATTTAAAAATATGTTAGAACGACGATCAGATTGCGCAACATAAATCATCATCTTCAAGTTTTAAGTTATGAATGTAACTTATTGTATCTACTCTGTAATACTCTTACAAGGCAGTGTTTTATTGTTCTTACATACTGTACGTACCGTACTGTTTTGATGCCTCTCCCTCCCATTGATCATTAATTTTGTGAATCATTACAGTATTTTACGTTAAACAATGCAGCTTTTCGAAAAATACAGTAAAAATTCAACTCTTTATGTAAGAAAAGGTAATATATAGTTAAAAAATGGTCTAAAACAGTTTAAAAGGTGTTTAAAAATGTCTAAAATGATTGGGAATGTTAATAAAAAAATCATATAGATAACACTTTCCCACAACGTGAAATTTCAAGTTACGCCAGTCTTGGAACGCAAACCCTCGCGTAAGTCGAGGTCCGACTGTAACTCCATAAAACAATAAAAAAATTTTGAGAAAAAAAATAGAACCGACTTCAAAATTGCTCTAAAAAGTGAAAAATAATTTTATTCTTTAAACACCATCGATAATACTTTTAAACATAATTTTTGAAGTTGGCGCAAAAACGATCGATAAAATCATTCACAGCCATAACTCAACTACAAGTATAAATTTGACCAGGTCCAGTTTCTTCATTACCACATGCATTACGCATTGATGACAGCATATTTGAGAAACGATATAAATGTTTCGTTCCTAACTTTGGATGATTTTTTGATAAAAATATGAACGAAGCATGGTTACAATAGATTTTACTTTTTGTTTTTGCGCCAACTTCAAAAATTATGTTTAAAAGTATTATCGATGGTGTTTAAAGAATAAAATTATTTTTCACTTTTTAGAGCAATTTTGAAGTCGGTTCTATTTTTTTTCTCAAATTTTTTTTATTTCATTCTTTTTAGTGTAAATGTACATATTTCAGTAAAAGTAAGAAGTTACCTAGTAAGAAGTTCGGCTCTATATCACTTTATTACATTAGAAAAGCCTTTATTCAAAATTATCATTACAATTACTATTAATGTTACTGTTATATGGGATCAAAATTTTATAACAATGAGTTTCATATTGTCGCGTAGATGAAGATAGCGAAGACAATGTGAAAGCCAAATGAAGCGAATACTCGTTAGTCTCAACTCGAGATCTTTATTCAGAACCACGAATGAACGTTACATCTCCTTATATACAACTTGAGAAAGTGCTGGAACTTTCCAGATTTGGAAAGATACAGAAATTAATAGAACATTCGAGAAAATACGGGAAACAGTAGAAAGGAAATTTTAGTAAAATTCACTTTGTCCTAGTCGGGATTTGAACCCGGGTCGCTCGTGCAGGAGGCGAGAATTCTACCACTGAGCCACCGTTATCCACGGATGAAAAGTGCGAATTTCGCTTCAATATCATTTTAATCATTTAATAGGGAAATTGCATAAAATTTACTGTCTTTTGCCTATAACTTTTTTTCTAAGGAACAAATATGGTCAAACAAAGTAATGGGACCTAAGTTGAGCCATTCCCTATCCATTAAAAAAAGAATCATCAAAATCGGTTCACTAGGTGAGACGCTATGAGTGGACAAACAAAAAAAAAAAAAAAAAAAACATACATACGGTATGAACTGATAACCGCCTCCTTTTTGAAGTCGGTTAAAAAGTCGAGAAAAGTGATGAAGAAGATAGTGTTACCTATATGAGTGAATGGGCAATCCCTTCGTGTTACATTTTCTGCCATCGCAGGATCAGAAATGTACTGAACCAAAAGTTTAATATAAATTCACAATCTAAGCATTGATTAAGCACCATTAAAGCGGAAATGGGGATTTTTTTTAAAACGTAGTGTTAATCGATTTGGCAACTGAGGCATCCATATATCAAATATGCACTAGAACATAGTTTTAAATAACTCACCATGCGCACATGTTTCACGGTACTATTTGCTCGTGACATCAGCAGTTCCGACTTTCAGTTTTGCGTTATCAAATAGTTCCCAATGAAGCGGTTGCATGTGATTTATTAAAGGTAACGCAAATCAGTCAACTTGGCAATCGGTTGCATCTAATTGAGAGAAAATAAAATCACATTCTGCTAAACAAATACAAGCAGTACGGCAGTTGGGGAGCGGGGAGACGTCGTCCTCAAAATATTTGTCTTTTTTTTTAGAATAAAAAAATGCAAATTACCTAAATTGGTTTCAAATCACTTTTTATTGTGTTGATTCCCCCCCCCCGTCTATGAATGTAAAATATCCGGAAATTTTAAAGCCGTGTGAAAAATAGAGTTTTCCCGGAGTTTTATCTGAGAAAACGGGAAGCAATGAAAAATTTGATTTTTTACCTATTAAAATGTAATTTGATAGTTATATTTTCAAACCCAATTAAAAAGGTGCTAAGAATTGTAAAATATATTGAGCCTAGATTGCTTTTCCTTCCGAGAAATGTATATGCAAATTTTACTATTAAAAAAGCATTTCTACTTTCTAACTGTCAGTAGATTTCTAAAACCAAAACTTCAAAAATTTTCCAATCTGATCAAATTATTTTTCGGCATTTAGTTTTGAGCAGGGTTTAACTTTTTGAAATTGCTAAATAAATTTTTTGATAGGTTTTTTTTTTCATAAATAGTGAGATTTTAAAACATTTTTTTTTCTTTCTATATAGAATGTCATTACATAAATGTGTGCTGCACACATCCATACATAATATACAGGGTGTTCCCGTTTAACCTGCAAATACCTTTATTTTCACAACTGATATTCTTAGAGGCATAATTCCAATTGCAAAAATGGTCAAAATCAAGTTCAGAGTTCAGACTAAAACTTGAAGCAAATAAAATAAAATTTAAAAAAAAAAAAAAAAAAAAAAAAAAAAAAAAAAAAAAAAAAAACCGAAGTGAGTAAAAAAAAAAAACGAAATTTAACTCTTTAGGCGGGCTCTAGGTCCCCTAACTGACATTAAGGAAATAATCTCCGTTGAAAAATATTACTAACACAGAAAACTTGACATTTGTACGACCAAAACTCAAGGAGATATTCGAGTTTAAAGTTTTAAGAGACTATGCAAAAGATAAGATTGGAAATTATCGTCCTTTCAGAAGAATGACAAATTGTCATAGTAATAAAACAAAATACCTATATTTTTCATTGCTATACGAAAATGAATTCAAATATCATGCCATGATAAGCAAAAACACTCAACAAAAGCTCGTACAAATTGAAAAACCGCACTCTGTGCACACATATAGTTTTTAATCTTTGTTAGCCGCTATATTCCCCCAAAAAGATGTTATTGACGGCGAGAGTAAAGTGTCACAAAACGTTAAGTTGCATATCTCGGTGAATATTGATCGTACTTATGTCACACTTTTTGAGTTAGAATTATTTTTCAATTCAGGTTATTTTACTTAATATAAATTAGGGGACTTAGGGCCAGTATCAAGTTACATTGTGTATTTTTTGAGACATTTTATTTTTTGCTTCAAACTATCAACAACAACCTGTCTATTCTTCAAACTTTTAACAACAAAGTGTCTTCAATCCCTGTATATGTATGCAAACATTAAGGAAAAATACAGTAAAATGTTTACTTAAACATTTTTCCACTATTTAATATAGATATAATTCTGTCCTGTGTCCATTTATAGTTTTATTCAGAAAAGTAGCATATAACAATTTGATTTACAGGGAAATAAAATTTTCTTACACCTTGCATTGTTGAAGTTAGTCATCATTTGTCCCCTCCCCCCACAACTTTTCCCACAATTTCCGGTTTTATTCCATACGCTCTCCTCAAATATTTTCCCAAATACCGCACAAGGTACGATTTCTTATATCATCGCATGCTGTTCCTAAATTACTTTCGATATGCTGACGATATAGCAGCAGCTATTTGTAACTCATTTGGCGAAAATAATCTTTTAGACATTAGAAGCTACTGTTCGTTTTCCTAAGCCGAGACTTTGCGCCAATTTGCGCATGCGTCAGGTCTGCTGTGATTTTATCAAAATAGGGAGGGAAACCCGGAAGTAAAAGGAGCAAAATAACGTGCTCAAAGACTGCAAGTGCGCACGGTAATGCCCATCCTCAACCTATCGCCCCGTTTTGAAAACGAATCTGTCCTGAGTGCTAGTCTTCCCTTTCGAGAACGGACAGTATGTGTGGTGGTATCATTGTGTCAGACTCTGAGCTAATAAATTGTGTTAGCATTTTGTTCAAATAAAAACGGGAAAAATCTATCATTTCAAGTAGTCTTCTGTACCATACAGACACCAGATATGTAAACTGATTTTAAAGCCTGAACCTGAAGCGCGCATTATTTACATCGTCTTGTCGCTAACCAGAGTGGTTTCATTTTTTTCAACAAGCTTGAGCCATTATCAATTCTTTTAAACATGCTGTTGGAATTAACAAGCAGTTTATTGCAAAATGTATCCGCAAGAACCGAAGCAGTAAAAAAGATAGGGTAAATACGCAGTGGGTAGGTAAATAAATTTTGGGAAAATACTCAAAAACTGGGTATTTCGGAAAATAAAAAGGTAAAAGGTGAATGAATAATAAATTTTTCATCTAAATACGAAATAAAAAGTGCAAAATTGATACAGTTTATACTACTTTTTATAGAAAATTTTCATGAAATTATCAAAAAATAAATTTTGAATTGCCTCACTTGCAGTCTAAAAAAATGTTGGTGGTTCAATTCTACTTGCAGCTTTTAAATTCAATGATGCAAGGAAATAGTCTGAAACAATTCAACCAACTTGATGGTTTACCTTTTGTTTATGAAGGACAGGGGCATTTGAAATTAGACAGAGTTCAGTTGAAGACATTACATCATTATAAGATTGTGAGAAATTAAGAGAGAATGAGTTTACTAGTATGGTGGAAAAGTTTGTGAAGAACTAGTGTTAAAGTAGCTTTGCACTTAAGGTTTCTCCTGAACATAGCAAAACGGCCGTTTTATACGTTTGAAAAGTCGCTTTCAAATTCGTGGTCTCTAATCATAGTTTGCTCTTTAGCTCCGAGCTTGATTTTTGTTGAGCCAAAGACTTCAGCTAAATTCAAAACCATTATATCCGCTGTTCTAATTAATTGAGAAAACTGGAAAAAACTTAATCTGACGCAGGAAAAAAAACTCTTTTGAATGACATAGAATGTTAAAGAGTGTGGGAAATTCTTTATCCCTTCAAAAGGCAATTAATGTGAAATTTTAAATTTAATTTAAAAAGACAAAAAAACTGGTTTACACTTCCGGCGCTCGAAGTAATTTTGTACAAAATTTCAAAACTATAAGATGGTATGGGGTTTCCTGTACGTGCCCCCCCCTTACAGATATCCTTTGGCAACTTCTTTGACGTTGTTTTTTTATATATATAGAAAGAGATATAGAAAAAGCTATTCAACCTTTTACTATTGAAATTTCTTACTATGCTATAAAAATAAAATGATGTTGTCACAGCGGCCTAGGAAATCATTGAAACGGTAAAACGTAGCTAAATTTTATAATCTAGGTTTAACATTCCAAGCAAACACTGAAATAGATCAAATGGTTTTAGCTTGCGATAGATTAATATACTGGAATTCTACTGTCACACAAAATTGTAAAATAGTATTTTTAATAGAGTAGGACACGCTATGCTAAGAAATTGAAGCTGGTATCCTAAGATGCTTAGCTTCTCTCAAAATCTTGGCAGACATTTTGATTCAAAACATTGCATTACTGAATCTCAATTGGTAGTTAATTTAAACTTGCACATTGTTGCAAGTTTATGAAACGCGTTTTTAGAAACGCCCGCCATCTGAAATCACCCAAAAAAATAACAATGTTGCTCAACATTTATGATTTTCCTTATTTCTTTACCAGTTTGTTCCCGCCACTAGGTCATATCAAAAGCATTGGAAAAACTTTTTCAGGCTCATATTTTTTTACGCGCCATTTTAAGTTTGCTTTGTAGCCCGTTTTTGATCAAAAGCAAGTTTTATGTAAATGCATATTATTCAGTTAATTTCAAAACAATCAAGACTAAAAAAATCCGACATTATCAAAATTATGCAAAAGATAGGTAATTTTGTGTAAGAAACCAGAAGGAGAGAGAAAGTAATGGAAAAAAAAAACAAGTATAAATTGAAAATTTGCATACATAATGCACATAATAGACATAATGTAGGACTGCTTGTTGGAGAAATTTTAAGCTTGATAAGCTTGTCCTTTCTTTGCCTACTTTCAAAGTAAAAGTGAAAGAAAAAAAACATGAAAGAAGGCTTAATGCATCTTAAAAATATAGCGAAAAAAGTCAAAATAAACTAATTGAATAAATAATCGAAAATTAAAAATTGGGAATAGGGTATTGAGATGGGGAAAAATGTCAGTCGGTTATAATTTTTGAGTGAATAGTCCAATTCGAACAAATATTTTTTTGTTCGAATGATCTCGGCGAGGACACTTCATTCCCATATTTTTCTTTTTTTTTTCATTAAACAATATTTCGTCTGTTCAATTTTTAACAGTTCGGAAAACTTCACATTAGCGTCTACGGGGAAATTCAAGGCAAATTATATATCTCGAACTTAAAGGCGAATTTGATTCAAATAAACTTTGGAGGAAAATATTTTTGAAGAAGAGTGTGTAAAATAAATATTATTTTGATTAACGATTTTTTGTTCAATTTTGAACAGCTCAAATCCCTTAACATTAGCGCCTACAAAGCAGCTAAAAAAGAATACACATACCGAACTTAAAGTCGGATTTACTTCAAAAAACTTTTGTTAGAAATAGCTCTTGATGACCAACTCCCTACTCCAACTCTTAGAATTTTAGGGCAGTCGACTCCAAATCCAATTTCTGTTTCTGAATGGGATCGTTTCCTAAATTTTAAAAGTATTTTTTTCTGAAAAAGCGTGCTTTAAAACATAGGATCTGACCATTTTTAAATAATTTGTTTCCGTTTAATATTTAAAAAAAATAGTTAAATCGGTGCGCTTTCATTGTTTATGCTTCTGCCGATGACATCACAAATGATGAAATGCCATTCAGTGTTGCCATTCACAGAGCAAAATATTTAATTTGCATTTTTACTCACGTGTATTGGCAACGATATGGTTTATAGCAGGCGTAGAGTGCAATATTTCATTCGCTTCCTGATTATCATAACTTGGAAACACAGTAGAAAGATGCGCCAAAAAGCATCATTTGTTACGTCATCAAGATCACGCCTTATTTGAAAAATCGGACAGTTAAAACATTAATTAAAAAATAACTGTTGGGAGTATTAAAAAAAACTTTTCTGGGTCCATGTTTTTTTTTTTTTTTTTTTTTGCCCATTCTATTAATTTCAGTGACTAAAAATAGTACTTTTGACTGACGGAAACGACCCCCATTCCGATTCCACGGTTTCTACTTCGTAGCTTTGGCAAAACTTGAGTTACGGAGGGAAATGACTCAAACTCTTGGAAATTTAAAGTCTTCGACTCCGACTCTGCAAACATTGGCAGAGTTGCGGACTTGAAAGAGAAAACGTCGATTCCGACTCGGAGTCTTTGAATTAAAATCCCTTGCCTCCCTACGCTAGCTCCTTTAACACCAAAATCAAAACTCCGAATCCGCAGCCCTGGTTTTAACTTTGGAATAATTATTGTTGATATGGTTTGTTTTTATTGTCATGCTACAGTTGTATTCAGTGTTTGGTGGATAAATTCGGATTTATTTAAGCTTCTACATAAAAACTCAGACGATTTTTTTTATTTATTTTATTATTTTGTTTTATATTGAAAATTATTTTGTTGTTTTTATTTATTTTGAAAGTACATTTATTCATTTTTTTCAATCGTTTTTTGGCAACAGGGGAAAAACAAGCGATTACATAATGTATTTATTTTAGTGAGCTTATTTTTCATTAATTTTTTCTCCCTTTCGAAAGCGATTAAAGATTTTTTAATGGAAAAAAAATATATTACCTGCTTTGTTTAAAAAGTGATACTACTTTGTTGTTCGTTTATTTTTTACGCATCATTTTTTGTCAGATGAGTAAAGGATATTTTATTTTTAGAAATATGTTTAAAATAATAAACAGTTACGTTTGAAATAATTTGCAGTTTTAGCTAATTTTGAGAATATTGATTAGATACGATACTAAAAAGTCGATATTGGTATACGAGAAAGTAGGATCGTTTGGTTCTGGATAGAACTAAAAAATGGCAAAAATCGTTTTTTGGAAAAATTTAAAGTAAAATTTCTCAAAAGGGAATGCGTGAAATCTTTGAAATTATAAGACTACAACTTCTCATGATATAAACCAGTGACAACAATTTGGTGACCGAGAGTCAACCGATACCAGAGTATACACAAAATTTAACATTAATTCATGGAAAAAAAAAAAAACTCACTTTTCTAATACGTCCTGCTATCCCCACTAACAGCAACAGAAGTTTTTGTCTGTTAAAAATTAAACACCTGCAAGAGAAATATGCATGAAATAAATAAATAAATGAAAGAAAATGAAAATAAGATGGTCAAAAGACTATTTTCAGTAAGTTACCGCCCTATAGCCAGGGCTAAGGCAGAAATACATAAAATACACTGCCAGCTCAATCATTCCATCCGAGGACTGCAGCTTCGTGCTTATTAACACTCATCAGCCCGGAACAGAAAGTAACTGAGCTGAAGGTGGAAAACTTCTTAAGGGAGCCAATAGCGCCAAACAAACTGGTAGCTAATGTAAAATTAGCACTGACCAGGCGAGTGACCGAACCAGTGCGTCCCTTTTAAGATATTTCACTTTCAATTCTGTCAATTTGAGGTATTTCCCTTTCCATTTTATCAAAATACCATTTCTGCTATTTTTGAAAAATGTACAAACAAAAAGACAAACGTTTCAAGCTTAAAATTTCTACAACAATTATTTCATCATTCTATGTTATGTCTATATAAGAAAAAAACTAGAGCGAGTTTCTTCCTTTGAATAGTTTTGCAGCTTTGAAACTCTTATTTTATGTCAATTTTTTTATTTTATAGCTGTGAGTTTTTTCCACTACTTTTTCACCTCTTAAGTAATTGTGTAAAAAACATATGTAGGCAATCATACTAATGATGTTGGATTTTATTTTGTCTTGATTGCTTAAAAATTAACTGATTTAGATGCATTCACGTAAAACTTCCTTTTAGTCAAAACACGGCTACCAAGCAAACTTAAAATGATGGCATGTAAAAAAAGGATGAGCCTAAAAAATTTTATTTCAATACTTTTGTACCAGACTAGTAGTGGGAAATAATTGGTATAAAAATTAGGAAAAAAAAATGTTGAGCAACGCAGCCTGGGGGATTTCTAGCGGATTGGCCCATTTCTAGTATCCCCATCCTGAAAGTTCCAGGAAAATTGAAGGTGTCAATTATCAGGCCCCAATTTATTTCACCCAACTAAAAATAAAAATAAAAATAAAAACATCCTCAAAAGCTTTTACCAATTAATTACTAACTCAAAAGGTAAAGAAACAGATGATGTGATAAAAAAAAATACCGTAATAAGGGGTGACTTTGCCCACTCGATCCGTACAAAAATGGATCTTTACTTGAAAATATATTAAAACTAACATAATTCATTCATAAATGTCTGCATTATTATTTATTTCAAACAATCTTAATGAAATGCCACACACATATAAAGGGAAACTAAGGCACCGACGATGTGTTTCACGCACAAATGCTGTGCTAGACAAGGCAATTTGTGATGTTGTTGAGCTGAGGTTCTCTATTTGGCAAATTTGTCTACAGTTGAACCCGCTTAATGGAAATGCAATTTTGCCACGAAAAAATATTCTAATAAGCGAGATATTTCATTAATT
Organism: Uloborus diversus; assembly: GCF_026930045.1. Lineage (NCBI taxonomy): Eukaryota > Metazoa > Arthropoda > Arachnida > Araneae > Uloboridae > Uloborus > Uloborus diversus. Next base: position 152,173,965 of record NC_072738.1, on the reverse strand, counting down.
GGGATCAAAATAACATATTACATTGGATTTGTACATTGAAAAGGTATTATATTAAGCGGGGTCTTCTTTTAACCGATATTCTAATAAGAGGGCTCGACTGTATTTTGCTAAAATTCACCGAAATCGTTGGTTATTCTCCGAATAACTTTGGGAAATCTCAAATTAAAAACATTAAACAACCTGGAGGTAAAACGTGTCTATAAATGCCAGATAAAAAAGAAATAATAAAACAAATTTTAGAGTGCGCTGATTTGGACATGCCGCTGTCATCAATGGATATACGACTGATTACTTGTCTCGAGCTGGCAGAGAGTGTGTGTGAAGTTCAAGAATAATCTTCCAATGGTAGATTAGTTTACGACATTTTTGAATCGTCCTAAAAAAGAGATCTCACAAAGTAGACGTGAAAATATGTATAGATCAAGACCCGAGCGGAGGTCCTGAATCCACCTGAAAACACCCTGCATTAAGAGGAAACAGATATCACTGATGACCCGGGTTCCAAATTAATGATATTTCGACGTGGAATGAAGTACCCGGAAAGCAGTATGAATAGCTCCGAAGAAACAATCTCGCTAATCTTTGCTAATACTATTTGCTGATGAACTACTACCTTACTTTGTTGTGTATAATACAGAATGTTTTTACATGCAATATAATCCAGTTTTTTACTTTTTCTGCGGATTTTCCTGTACATTTCAATGTTTATATTCATTTCCTGCATTCCTTTGTTCAAGAAATATTTTTAATTCATAGAAAATGTGGTTTTACTGACCCCTGATAAAGTTGATTTTGCCAGACAAAATATTTAAATGTATTTTCCTATGCAAAGTTTCAGTGCGGAGAGAGTCACCCCTTTTAGCAGGTTGACTTGGCAGTTTTTCATTTCTTAAATATATATCAAGTGAGTCAAAAATGAAATGCACCTGCGATCTTGCTCCTCCCCCCCCCGAAACTGCAAAATTTTCATTATTCAAATATTCTTACAGCAAGTACAAAAAAATGTACACTTAACTTGAAAACTGCGCAATATCACCCCGGTTTACGGTACATGTAACATATTTTTTAACCGACTTCAAAACGAACTGATGTGTGCATCACATGACTTCCTTTTGCTCCAATTTAATATCATTCCCTCATTACTGGCAATTTTAATACAATTCAATAGTTTACTCTCTAAATACCACCAACCAGTGGCCAGATTGAAACCAGTTAGAAAAAAAAAGCCAAATTGGTCGCCAAGTTGGCAACAAAACTTGGCGACCAAAATGCCAATATATCGCCAAGTGCCCGTCAAATTATAACACAACTTGAGTATCCATTGAAATTAACAATGATTGCCCCCCAAAAAGGGGCAAAAGACCCCTTTAGAAACACCCGAATGCAGTTAAAATGGGAGGTGCACAACTAGATCCCACTAGGAGTATTCGTACCAAATTTCAACTTTCTAGGACATGCCTTTCTTGAGTTATGCTACATACATACGCGCATACATACGTACATACTGAAGTCACGAGAAAATTCGTTGTAATTAACTCGGGAATCGCCATTACGGATATTTCGCGTGTCTATACGTTCTTAGGCACATATCCACGTCTGGTCGAGTCGAAAAAAAAAAAAATAAACTCAACATTCATTTACGGGTGAGTAAAATGGAATTTCATAAAGGTCGATTTTTGAGTGAAAATTTTTTCTTGAATACAATCCTTCCTTTTTTGTAAAAAGGAAGTAAAAACGTGTTATCTGTATTACTTTCGTAAATTTTCATTCAGTCCCATTTAAGATTTTCACTTTCAATTTTGCCAAAATGCGATTTTTGAAAATTTTGAAAGATTGTTCAAACAAATGGACTAACTAACTCTTCAAGCTTAAAATTTCTGCAACAAGTACATAGTCCTATATTATATCCATACAACAACAAAAAAAAAAAAAAAAACTAGAGGTGAGTCTCTCTTCGTTTTAATAGTTTTGCAGCTATAAAACTCTTATTTTATGCAAATTTTCAATTTATATAGCTGAAATTTTTTTCCATTAATTTTTCATCCCTTAGGTAATTGTGTAATAAAATATCTAGAAAATCATACTGATGTTGGAGTTTATTTTGTCTCGATTGCTTTAAATTTAACTGATTTAGATGCATTTTTTTGAAAAAAAAAACCAACTACAAAGCAAACTTAAAATGGCACGTAAAAGAAAGTATGAGCCTAAAAAAAATTCTTTCAATAATTTTTAAGTAAACTAGTAGTGGGTTATAATTGTTAAAACAATTAGGAAAATCAAATGTTGGGCAACGCAGCCTGAGTGATTTCTAGTGGATTGACCCATTACCAGTCATTAAAGTTTCAGGAAAATTAAGGTGTCGACTATTAGGTTCCCATTCACTTCGTCCAGCTTAAAAAAACACCCTTAATTTTTTTTACCAATTAATTACCATTTCAAAAGAAAAAGAAACTGGTGTTGAGATTTAAAAAATGTATGTATAACTTATTTTTTGCCTAAATGCTAAGGACCGCTTAAATGCACGCTCATCAGTTATAGAATTTATTAAGGATTACTTTGGATAAAATGAAAAAAGTACTTTGCAACAGTTTTAATATGATACATAAAATTATGTAGAGTTACTGTAAAATGCATCAACATTTGAATCTTACCTGTATCAGCAATTTTGTTGAAGATTTTCTCAAATTACCAGGATTTTCATGTAAGATAATTGTTTTCAATTACTTTCAAATGCAGCACTTCCTGAAAAAATGACAAATAAAATTATGCATACTAATTACAACACTTCAACGGGGTGGTACTTGTTTTTCAACAATGAAATTTATTGTCATCTTACCCTCTTATTTTGTTCATTTGTGTGATAAAATAACTGAGTTCAAATATTAGCACATGTGAACATTATTTAGAGTTAGCTCAATGGCAGTGAAGTTTCTAATTTATGCGTATTTTTTCCGATAAGTAGAATATACTTAGCGTCTCATTCCTTTATAAGTATACCTTAAAACTATTTTATGTTCACATGTGGGTCATTCTCCAGAATGTGTAACTTTTGAAAATTTCAAAACCTTTTGTTTTCCTTTTTTTCCATTTTTACATGGAAGTGTTACTTACTAGAAGTTACCATAAACAATGGCCCAGCTAATTACAATTATTTTACTCATAAGTAAAATGCATTGTTCATGGAAGTAAAAAAAATACTTATGTCTGAAAACAGAGGCCAATTTAATATCAAACATGTAAGTTTGTTAATTGTACAAACAATGGTTTATTCTGATGATTAGTGTGAATCTAATACTGATTTTTCTTAATTAAAGTACGGCTTAAATTTTAGTAATCCTTTTAATTCAAATTTGTGTTGAAAAATAGCATAGTACTAATATATATCCAAATTAGTAAATTTGAGAATATACTGGTAATTTATAATTTTGGTGCACTGTCTAAAATTAAGAAAATTCCCCTGCATCATTTATTCTCACCTCAGAAACAATGACATTGATAAGATCTGTCACGGAGATGAGATTCACGGAGGTGAAGAATTTTCCCATTAATATGAGCTTAAAGGATGTATTTTGCAAGAAAAGACGTTTTCTCTTTGTTGCTACAATCTGCACATGTTAAGCATATAGAAACATTCACCCTTCATTTTTTACATTCATTTACAGCCCTGAAATCAAGTTCACGGAGGTGAGAAGTCACATTAACCGCACTTGGTTTTTTAAACAAAATCTTCTTCTCTTTCAAAAAAAATCTTACAACTTCTTTACTGCTGAAACTCAACAAGGGGCTCCCTTGTATCATGGGAAATAAAATGTGATACCATTACTGCCACGTGTTAATGAGAAATGGCATTTTGTGTTTGAGTAACGGAGGTGAGAATTTGTGTGACGTTATTCCTTATCCTACTAAAACGAACTAAAACACAAAATTAAATGTTAAATGTACTTAAGCAATTAGTATTTGAGACACTTGTGAAAGAAATAATAAAGAAATAAATATAGACTTTTAATTAAATTAAACAAGTTATTAAGCACAGTCACACCAGGTGTGTGACATGCCACGGAGGTGAGAGTTCACATACTGTGATCCAAAAATATATTAACATAAAAATTGTTATGAAAGTATTGTTGGCAGGATTTAATATATATACTAGCTGCGTGCCCGGCGTTGCACGGGCTACCTAAAAAATGTAAGAGCAGTCCAGTTGATGCTTTTGTAGTACACTGACACTAGTTTCTAACGCGTTAAGGAATAAATAAATGCGCGTAAAGAAGGGTTTAACTAAGGTTAGGTAACTAAAAATAAACTGCATGTAAATCACTCATTTACTTTACGACGTGCACGGTCCTCCTCGAAAAGGAAAGTTATGTCATGTGACGCGTATTTAACAATCAGGCTTGAACAAAAAAAAAAAAAAAAAAAAAAAAAACAGCAAAATTTTGCTGCAGATTACGGCAAAATAATCGAAAAGTAAACAACTTAAACACCCTGATTACAGGAAAAGCCTTAAAACAAAAGCCTAATTTTATTTCTTTATATTCGAGAAAAAGAAATGGCAACAGATCTTTCATCTCAAAGATTTTCTTCATGCTGTAAATTTTAATAAAAGCGTTCATCCGGAAAGTTGAGTTGAAGCACTGAATAATAATTTGAATGCAGGAAAGCCTTCGAAAAATATGGATTTGATTTTGAAATCTAAGAGTCATAATTAATAATTTTTAATTGATATCTCCGCTAATTATTATCGGAGGATTATGTTAAATAGCCAAACATGAAGACGGGAGGATGACGAATCCATCGATACCTGGTTCGATGGTCAGTTCACTGTCGTTCGGGAGAAGAAGCTTGGACATAGATAGATAGATAGATACTCAGATTTTATATGTATAAGATTTTTGATGAAATTAAAAAACATTGTTAAATGAATTTTTCCTTAAAGTTTTTACTGTAAAAGGCGTGTGACAGAAAAGTTACACTTTTTTAAAAATGACCCATATAAGGTACTAGACGATATCACTGCACAGCCTAAAATACTTAAAAGCCCTCGTTAGTTCTAATTGACCCATTGTATGATAATATGCGATATTTTAGCTCCATAACGAACCATTTATTTTCAAACTTAGTTTGTTATTAGAGCTTTGATTTAGACTTTTGAAACTAAAATGACCATAAAATCTACAACATCTATGACCAACTTGTATCTTTCTTATTGGGGTGTCAGTTGCAGAATTGAATGTTGATGAGTTACTACCTTTACATACATCTCCTGGATATAGTTTATCCTAGCAGTTTGAATTGAAGCTCTAACTGTGACTAGTATGAACCCCCGTGAGAGACAAGCAGAGTGCTTCAATAAAACGTGAACAGTTATTCCAAGAAAAGCACAGTTTAAAGAAAATCAAAACTCATCTACGCAGCAAACTAAGAAGTCGGCTTTTCTTTCTAAACTGAACAATCTTTTGATGTTCCATTACGATGTCTTAACCATTGTAGAAAGAAGGATTTTTTTTTTCAGATAGTACAAAGGATGAAGGGTAGGTGTGACTGAATGATGAAAGCTGACAATAAAAGGGAACACAAGAAAAGGTTCGTGAAAGGTAATAAAAGACAAATGAACGAAAGCAGAAAGAGAAAATTCTAGAGCTAGAAGCAAAGTTTGGTCAGAAGGTGCTTATGTCATAACAAAAACCACAAAAGGTTCAGGACGCAGTAGTGATTAATGTTTTACAAGTTAGGGACCAAGTTGCTGCCATAGAATGAAGCCAAAGAGCTCAAAAATATTCAGATACAATGGATAAGTTTCATTCTAATATGCCACTTATTTAGAAGGGATGAAGTGACAGCGGGTTTTAGTTACTGGGGAAAGAACTCAACAGTTAGTAACAATTGTCTAGGTTTCATCAGGAACATGAGAGGCGTAGGCAGCAGTTGTTGGAAGCTATTGAAAACTGGAGAGCATATCAAACAATATCCATGAAATGTGCTTTATCACAAGTCTTGTGCAACTAAACTAGTTCAGTTAAACTTACAGCCAAAAGTTTTCCAATTCTAAATTTTAGTCCTTCTAGCAGGTTTCCTTGAAGTTGATGCTGCACTGTGGGCGTAATGAGAAGGTTACGAAGGCGCTAAAAACAAACAATTAAAGCTTTAAATGTGGAGTAACACAAAATCAAGCTAAGGATTTTACACTAGCCAGGAGTACAGTGGTTTCACCATGCAAGATTAAAGAACATATTATGAAATGCATCTACCTTCCGTTACGAATTATAGTGAATCACTGCATAGACGTCTATGTCTGATACGCCGTAAAAGTTATGTTTTTTTTCTAAATTGGTGAAAAGTCAATGAAATGAACTTATTTTTTAATATCAGCTAATTTATATAAACTATAGAAATAAATTCCTAATTCATACTATTTAATATTGTTTCATCAGAGTAATCAACTTCAGGTCACTTGAGCTATCCTCTAAATAACAGAATTTTGATTTGAAATTTCATCTTTAGTGTTTTTTTCTTTTAATCAAAAGGAGCAAATTAAAAGGGTAAGACCTACAGAAATGAGAACTTTTTTTAAACATTTAATTATGCACCACTCTTTTCTATATAAAGTATCTTCAATGAAGTATCACAAATAGAAATCCATGTTTGAAATATTTTTTTTAAATAAGTGACTAGTATATTAACACATAACATGTGTTATTTTGTAATTTAACTTTTTGAAGTTGTTTGTTTGAAAATATTTAATAAAAACTTCAGATTTTTCAATTCTATTTTTTTGCAAAACACGTTTTTTGAAAAAAAAAACTTAGGTTTCAGTTTGTGATAAAAAGTATATTTTATACTTTGAAACCTGTGAGAAATTTTCCCTGTTATATCTCGAGTTGAATACAGAATCACATTGATAATTTCTGTAAAGAACAGTTTTAGGAAACGATTAGTTACTATTTTATTTTGAAAGTTTAATTTCTGCCTTTAACGTTGTCAAGATAAGATGCAAAGTTACAAAAGAGAATAGCACTTGATAATCAAACAGAAAACAAAAAATATTTATGTCACAAATTGTAGTTACATAAAAGGATATATTTCTTGCACTATTCTAAAAAGACACCAGAGTTACGCATAATCTCAATTCAAATCAAAATGATATACAGGATGCATTAATTAACCTGCAGTTTTTAAACGAAATAACTTCGCAGAGAATCATTACTTAGCGCTGCTGACTAATGCAGTGGCGGAGAGTATGAAAGGAAACTGCTTCACGTTGCCTGCAATATACCAGGCAGCCCGATTATCACATCCAGAGAATGCAGTATCGTTCTTATTAGAACTCATCAGTCAGGAATAGTGAAAACCGAGCTGGAGGCATATGTTATCTCATTGAAGCTGAGAGTGTTCTGAGATGAGTGAGCCGAGATGACGTCGGCCACCAGCTCGGTTAATCTCTGTTCCGGACTGATGAGTTCTAATAAGAACGAAACTGCAAACTCAGGATATTGTCACAACGCTCGTTAGAACATTTACATATAGACGAAATCATTAGCTTTAAAACTCATAAAATAAAACGACTCATTCATCTGGATTGTTCCACTTGCGGTCGAGAGAAGATTAGTTCGTAACCTTGATACTTGGACACCAAGCCCATGTAATTAACGTGTCGTAAGTCACGTCGACTTCTTTGTAATCGATTAAGGAATGTTTGTATTATGCACGAGGTTCAACTCGCCCCTTTACCCAGCCATGTAAGCAGGGAAAAGTTGAAAGTTCAGGAAATCTCATCTCGCGTGTCCAGAAGGAACAAGGGTCACTAGTTCTAATAGGAATATAAAAGCTTCACGCAATCAGATCAGATATACAGAGATCCAACGGAGAGTATTACCGCAGAGGGTAGATTCCGAGGACTGACAGAATGAGTGGTGAGTTCTCCATCAGCCATCCCCTTTTACCCCCCCCCCCCCACCTTTGATTCGGAATACTGAGAGTCCCTTATGCACGTTCTGTCATTTGCCTTGTCTTATGTAATAAACGATTGCATTTACAAACCATGGCCTGTTTAATGCCGTCATTTCGACGCCTAAAATCTTATCCACTACTTACATATACAGACAGAGGCGTGACAATATGATAACCGGGCTGCCTAGTATATTTCGTGTCGTTCTGCTTTAGCCTTCGCTTAGGGGCGGTAACTTATTGCTTAATGTTTCACGTTGGTTTCACGCCATTACATAGATGTTTCCCAAAGTGCGATATTCAACCGAAGACCGTGTATTCAGTGTTATTTTTTTCTGCCTTCTACAGTGTTCGACACCTTTAATAGTGTGCTTGGAACCAGGATCGTTGCTTAGCAATATCCGAACAACCATCATGATGCATTGCAGCCACTGTATTCACCGGATATGAATCCGTGAGACTTCATTCTTTGGGTTCACATGACAGACCTAGTGTATCAGAAGAAGTCGAGCGACCTCAATAGCCTCAAGAAATCCCTAACTGACTCATTTGCAAGGTTAAAACAAAAACATCTGAACGAGTTACTGATGTCTTTGTAACTAGGTTACGCCACTGTATCGCCTCTGAAGGTTCTCCTTTTGAAAACATTCTAAATTAATTTCCTTTCAATGTTCAATTCAATAAAAAAAATAGTGCTATCCACAACGATTCTTGGGTTATTTCAGTTTAAAGTTGTAGGTTAATTAAAAGATACCCTGTAATTACCTTTTCTCGCATATCAACTGATAAAAAATAATGAACATAAAACCAAAACGAAAGCAGTGTTCTGCCATTGATGGACTTTGATTTTTTTTAGTTCATTCTAAGAAAAAATCTGAGAAGTGAATCACAGAAAAAAAAAGTTTTTTAGTGCTAAATATGATTTTTTTATGCTTAATTAAGTAGAACCTCTTTAAACGTCCTCTACATTTAAAGAACGAAAATTTGAGGACTTGTGAAGACTGAGGAGAGTTAGTCCAGGTGGGATTAGAATCAACAGCCAAAGATGTTTTTTAGTACATCGTAATGAAGGGTGTAAAATATAGAGTGTGGTAAGATACATTATTTTTTAAATACTCTGTAAAACCCATTTTGTGAATCCGAAAGTTTCGGTTTTTCAAAATAATGTAGGTGCATACCAAAAGTTTCATTGTAAGGATAATTGATCAGTAAAGGTATATACTACTTTGACTTGCAAAACACATCAAAAACATTAAATTTGACTAAAAAACTATTAAAAGTACGGTACAATATATATATGAATACTTTTGTTAATAAAAATACTTCAAACGGATAATGACATGAAATATTATTCCATGTATTTGGACTTATCGAATTACAAATACAGCAGCTGAGGTAAGAGTAAACTTGATGAGTGTTGCATGAATTCTGTTTGATGTGGGAAGTCTGTTTGGTGTAAGATAATAATTGCATATATAGTTTTCTTGCACTATATTTTATAGTGATCAATATTTTTTCGAGTTACTTTATTGCTACAAAATTTTAAAATAGTGATAGCAGATAAAATGTGTTATATAAAAACAGCAATAATTTATTACTTTGTCTTCCTCATGTAAATACTAATTTCCAAATTTTCCACTTTTAGAAGCTTATTTTATCCTCACAGCGCACACTTAAACTTATGACCTATCACCAATTCTATATGGCCCGTGCTGTTTTGGTTTTGATATCATCTGCAGAAGGAGTAAGTAAAAGTTATCATATTTTAGCCCAAATAAGAAAAAGGTGGACGATGCAGATAAGTTTATGCATTAGTTTTTTTTTTTTTTTTTTTTTTTTTCATGTCAATTTCTGTAATAATATTCTTTTTTTTCAGGAGAGGTCTAACACTCTCTCTATTTCAGAAAGAACCCAAGCGCCGTCGCATAGGTTCTTTCTGCTGTAAATTTGACTTGTAACAGTTGACATCACCTGTTTCGTGACTCGATGTTTTGTTTGATCTAAAGCCGCTATATAGATAGGCCGACGCATCAGCTTATGTTTAATCATTTTGGATTGGATTTTTTATTGCTGCACTGGTAGGGTTATCACAACAAAGTTTGGAGTTTTGCCAAATTTGCCAAAAATAATATTTTATTTAATAAACAATTCACATGCCGCTAATAATTGTTCGCAATGAACAACCACCAAACATGATAACTCGCCAAAAAAAAAAAAAACACTCAAACACGCGCTCGAATCCAAAATGGCTAATCTTAAGCTGATGCGTCGGCTCGTATATATAGGGGCCTTAGTTTGATACAAAATTTACATAACACTGAGTGGCTAGTTTTCGGTGAAAATTCGGTGTTATTTTGATGTTTATTGCATTAAATAGTTCTTAAGCCATGTTGGATAGTTCAGGTGATTAACCTAATCCCAAGCGCAGGCGTGGAGTTGTGCGCTAAGAAAAATACAAACGGAGTATTATTCGGAATGCCAAATTCAAAGAACTGCAGTATGTCTCGTAGAAAAGAAAAGAAGTTCCTAGTTAAGCCCTGCTGAATGATGTAAATTGTAAGTGCAGTTTGAAATGTTATTTGAAACTTACGGATGAAATAAAATGAGAACATTGTGAAACATTTTACTCTCTGGAAAATAAAAACACCCAAGGTACGTACTTCCAAGCTTTAGTAGAGATTATGCCTATGAAACGTAGACGCAAAAACTGCAGGCGAATAATCAGCAAACTCAAGAAACCCTGACGTGCTTACTGATCCCTTGACAAACAAAAAATCCCATTCATACAAGTATAACTTGAAAGTAAATTGGTGTTCTTACTCAAGTTTGTAGAGGTGTTTTCTTGAAAGTGTTTGGAATTTCTGACAATAGAACCAAAAGAATAAATAATTGTTCTGTCCTTCACACAAGCTCTATAGATAAGGGGAGAAAATCTAGAAGTGAAAAAAGATTAGAAGACAAAAAAAAAAAAAAAAAAAAAAAAAAAAAAGACGATCAAAAAAAAAAAAAAAAAAAAACTTGATGCATCTATGACACTATCATCCAATAGCCAACAACTGACAAGGAGTTGTCAGAAGACTTTTCAGAAGCTGAATAGGTGAATAAGGCCAGATCTTTGTATATAGACTTGCTGTAGCATGTAGTCGAGTGGTATTTTTCGTTTTAGGCATAGTATAACACTCTTTTTTACATACTTAAGTGTGTCTGTTACTTACCTTTGATACCAAAACAGGTAAACATTAACGGTTTTACTTAATTTCAATAATACATTTTGAAAAATCTATTTGGATACACTCATTTATTGCGGAAACCACCTAAGTGCAATTTTTTCAAAAAAAAAGTAACTCAAAAACTTACAGGGAAAAAAATAGGAAAAAAGTCTATCCCAATAGCATGTTTTTGATTTGATAAAAAAATATTTGAAGGAGACTAGATCTATGCTTAAGCTGCAAAACACTTTTTCTCTAATTTTCTGAAAGTTGAAGTACGTAGTTTCTGAAATAAACGATTCGCATAAGGAACAAAAATTTATGAACTACTGCTGTTTTTCGTACTATAGATATAATCTGCTATCACTCTTTTAAAATTTTTAGCAATAAAGTAACTCGAAAAGATATTGATCACCATAAAATAATCCGAGAAAATCATATTTACAACAATTCTCATACACTTCACACGAAGCAAAATTTATACAACACTCATCGAGTTCACTCTTATCAAATTGCAAATACATCAGATGAAGTAATTCCAAATACAAGAAGTAGTGCTTCATATCATTATTATTCATTTAAAGAACATTTCTTTTAGTTAGTTTTAGATTAAAATTTAATGTTTTCTGTGTATTCTATAAGTCAAAGTAGTAAATACATTTACTTATTGATAATCCTAACTTCCAGTTTTGATGTTTGTATTTATTTCGTACACACCTAAATTCTCATGCTATGGCTTCTTTTACATGTGTTGGCTTTCATTTAATGGGAAATGCAGTTCAATAAACATTATTTTTGAAAGAAGTTTCATTTTTTGACTGAAAAAATAAAATGTATTTTTAACGATTGCCTGTGAGTGGACAACCGAGACTTTTTTACCAGATGTTTTAACAAACTTAGAGGTGCCTGCGCATAAAATTTGGTTGAAATCGAAGGGCTCCTCTTGTGAGTTAATTTCCATCAAAGTTACTCCGTTTTCGAGTCAAAGCATTAAAAGCAAACCTTCGCAGGAAAAATGTAAATGAGTTATACAATTAAATTCTTTTTATTTTCAAGTTTACATCATATTAAAAAATATATAAAAAAAATAATGCTCCGTGATAATTTGTTAAAGAGTTATAGCCAATCACACCCGTCTTTGTGTCAAACGAATTAGTGGCAGAAAAATCTTGGCACATATTTAAAGGCTTGTAACCTTTGCAGCCCCTTCATAAAATCCCAATAAAACTTATATTTTCACAATCAGCATCAAAAAGTCTACAAGTAGGGGAGACTAGGGTTAGTTGTACCAGGGCTAACAAGGAGAGGTTACGGTCTCGGAAATTCAGATCGGGATGAGATTTGGCAGATTAGTAGTATCCCTTAAGGGTACTCTCAGGGTAAAGTAATAAAGCGCACTAGCCATAAAATTCCGAGAAAACAGCCTTTAAAGATTTACGCGCAACTTATTAACTAGTAGAGATTGTCCGTAACCAAGCGCCCGGCGGTCATGTGGGCAGCGCGCTGGGCTTCCATGCTGTCGATCCGGGTTCAAATCCACTGCGAGTGTTTTTTTTTTTTTTTGTTCATTTATAAAGTAACTGTTACAGCTTTGTACAATTTGAATTGAAGATAATGCGAAATTTTTAAACACGTAAAGCACTTGAATAGAGAAAATGGAGATAAATTTAATCGATACAAGTTAAAATTTGAATTACAACGGCTACAAAATTACTGTGGAGCTTAATTTATAGATGATTTTTAACAATATAGTTGTTATTTATATACATACACCAGAATGATATTTATCATAAAAACATGGAAAACAAAAACTGTTTTGATATCTCGCACAATTTATAAAGGAAGATTGCTTACAGGATCAACTTTTTTGTGAAAGAGTCGTTGGAAAACATACTTCATTTACATTCAGGAAAATTTCTCTTTTGTCAGAATGTTTAGAAGTATACCAGGTATATCGAATCATTTTATCAAAAATTGGCGATGACAGTTGATGGACAATTGATTGTATTTTTATGCAGTCTTCACGGGCATTTATTTCTCTATTATTTTCAACGAGAAACGCGCAATTATGTATATTTTTTACTAAATTCTTTACCTGTCTATAAAAATAGACGTCGCAAGGTTGAACAAGTGGAGTACATTTTGGTGGAATCCCTTTAACTGAAAAGTTGGAGATTTTTCATCATCCTGGAAAATTTGGTCGTATAGTTCAGGTTTTGTTTGTCCTCCCGAAGAGTCGATAATCAATAGAAATTCTTCCTTTCCCACATAAAACTTCAAGCAAACGGTTTAAAAATTCGATGTATAGTCTTGTCGTTACCTTTCCTGATTTCGAAGATGTTAATCTGACATTTTTATATTTTTGTTAGTATTTATCAATTGTTTTTTGAATTCGGGGGCCAAAAATACCAGTTGCTTTTTGTAAAAAAACAAATACAAAGGGCAGAACTTTTCCAGACAGGGTAAAAGAATATTGAGCTGTATATGAATGCATTGCTCTATTCATGTCGTGCCTTTTGACGAAAATAGTTTTACTTCCCTTTCGAGCCAAAGTCCTGTTGTACGCCGACTGATACTGACATCCTGGAAAAAGGAAATGGGAATTAAAATATTTTGTCAAAATCAGGCGCGGATCCAGAGAGAGGGTTGTGGGGGGGGGGGGGTCATGACCCATCTTTTAAATGACCAAATAAAGAATAAAATTGCATTTTTGGGACATATTTTGAAAAAAAATTTCCCATTTCGCACAAAAATTACCCTTTTACCCCTCCCTTTCCGAAAATGACCTCCTCCTAAACCAGAAGCTGGATCCGCCCTTGGTCTGAAGATTGTAAAATAAGTTTTTAATTACTTACCAGTTTGGTCAGCATTGATAACATAATCGTTTTTGAAATTCGGTATCAACTTTAACGTCTGGATTACAAAAGTGTCTGCAGAAGCCAAAGTTTCTTCGATCGTCGCAGTTTCTCTTTTTGAAACAAATTTTGTGACTTTTCGCTGACGAATGGCATGCTTCCTTTTGAAATTTTTTTACCCAACTGTCAGATGTTTTAAATTCAAAATCTGTAAACTGTCGTGCTGCTGCTAAAGCCCACTGTTGCAAGTTCCGAGTAGTAACTTGTTGATAATTCTCTCGAGCTTCTAGAAAACGATCATATGTCCAAGAATTGATTACATCGTATTGATCTAATAGATTTCCTCCATTTTTTATTTCTTTCTCCCATTGCGATAAATATTCATTTTTTTTAACCTTTTTTTTGTAAGGTTTGTAGATTCCATGAGGGGTGAGCCGTTGCTATGTTCACAACTTTAATTTTGTAATCCAAAGGAAGATGCTCTACCTCTCTTCTTTTTTTCTCTTTTGGTTCGTATTCAGCTGATGAGCTTTGAATTTCGACTTGCTCAAAAGGTTCCTCCTCACAGTTTTCATTTTCATGAGCAAGTTCGTCATCAGTTACAAATATTTTTTTAACCAGCATATCCATAGTACGTTCATAAATTTCATCGCCCATTAACACTGCTTCATGAGAAATTGAACTTGATGATTCTGCTGCAATCAAATGGTTTTCAGTAAGCAAGCTCTCGTAATAAACGACCGCATCTTTTAATCTCTGCTTCAACAATTCCTTGTGCAATGAATTTTGATCCATTTTGCCAACAGATTTTATTTGTTTCAGGATTACTTCAATAACCGACCATTTCGATTCACAATATTTTAAAAACTGAAATCCTTTTTCACGGTATAGAATGTTCCAGTCTAATATACAGTACAGACGATAAATAAATTTAATGATGAAAACAAATATGAACATTGCAAACAATAATAGATGGAAAATAAAGAGTTGAATATTCAATGAAAAATACAGCAGACGATAAATTTACAAATAACAGAATCAAGGAGCAAAACCATTGCTCGTTAAGTACGGTTAGGTTTTTTTAAAACTTGACTACCTGCTTATATGCAATACAACAACATTCTTACTCATCCACAAAGAAACTGATTATGTTTTTATTGCAAAAATCATTTACTTCGTCAAAGTTTATAATATCTAAAAATGTGTAATCACTTGTTTGTGAGAATAGTAAATAGAGTTTTGCAAACTGCAAAAAGCGGTAATAGTCACTTTATAAATGAACAAAAATGAAAAAACTCGCAGTGGATTTGAACCCGGATTGACCGCATGGAACCCCAGCGCGCTGCCCACATGACCACCGGGCGCTTGTTTACGAACAATCTCTACTAGTTAATAAGTTGCGCGTAAATCTTTAAAGGCTGTTTTCTCGGAATTTTATGGCTAGTGCGCTTTATTACTTTACCCTGAGAGTACCCTTAAGGGATACTACTAATATGCCAAATCTCATCCCGATCTGAATTTCCGAGACCGTAACCTCTCCTTGTAAGTTGTGCCATCGAACCACCTAACTGAGGAGAAAGGTTTCAATGCTTGTCCGGTCATGTGAGTGAGTAGGTTGATGCTCTCAGTGTCTTGTGTAAGTTTGGAAGTTTCGAGTTGGACAGTTTTCAAAATAAAAATCTTTGATGGTTTTTTTCCACTGCAAAAGTAAATTTAGTGACCTACAATGGAATTTTCATTGCCACTAAGGCTACTGAGGTATGAAAACTTTTCCCAAGATCATTTAAATACTTATAATTTGAGCTGTCAGTCTATTGTCACGATCAACAAATGAAATGCATAATTTAGTAACTGTCGAATGAAGTTCAAAATGGCGTAGAACGGGGCTAGTTTTGAAAAAGTCAAGGGGGCACGTTGTGACACGTCAGAGATGAGAGCGTTGATAACCAAATTGTTAGTGAAAATCATAAATATGAAACTGTTAACATACCTAATACTTCAGCAATACATTTAGTCAATAATAGTAAGAAAACAGAATAGTGCTCAGAAAGAAAAAATATCATTGAATTCGATGAGTCTATAACAGTTGACATTAGCATTGTATCAGCGTTACGTTTTGCAGAAAAACAGGAAATCGAAAGTCTAAGCACTCCCCTCGTCAATGTTTAAAGTCTGACATTCAAACAACTGCACCTAAAGAGAAAATTCTAGCTGAACAAATAGCAAGAGAATACAACAAACAATTTGAAGAAAAAATAAAACGGAAAACTATCTGGAAATACCAAAAAGGGCACAAAAAGGCACCAACGTTATTAAAAAAAATGGACGAAGCTAGATTCGGAAAGCTCTGAAGATGATAAAAATTAATTATGTCTAGTTTGCTTGAAGCAATACAACGTTTCTAAAACCAGTAGAGGACTGGGTGCAATGCATGCGATGTAAAAGATGGTCTCAAGTCAAATGTACCAAAGAATAAATCTTTTATTTGTATAAGCAGCGCATCTGATGTTGAAAGAAGCAATGATAATGAGTGATTATAAAAATAGGTACGCCTGTAGGATATGAACTCGCATGTCGTACCGAATCAAATATCAATGTGACCAAAAATTTATGTTGGCCTACGTTTTATTTCTTTCCCGATAAACAGTTTTTTAATGTGTGTCTGAAAAATAGTTCACAAGTGATGCTCGAACTATTTTGTTTTTATTTCGTTTACAGTGTTATTGAAACCATGAATGTGTTCTTTTTTGTGTTAAGAGCGTTATACTTTGAACTATTTTTTTTCATTATTACTTTAAATAGCTCATTTAATTACATTTCTGATATAATTTGTACACGTAATAACCAATTTGCATGCGTTTTTTATGTGTCACAATGCCCCCCAAACATGTCACAGCTAGCCCCGCTATGGGACAGGTTGAGACAATTTTAGAGACAAAGCAAATTCCATTTTATGTTATGAAAAACGTTTAGAATGCTAATAATTGTTTTGCAAATATATTGCTCAAGATTTACTCTAACAATATGATGCGCTAAATGTTTCACATAAGTTCAAATCTTATGGTGGCATCAAAAATGCTAAAATGTCACTACTAGTCCAAGTCTCCCTTACACCAAGATTGAATAAAATCTGAGATGGTGGGTGTCATGGCCTAGAAGATTTGACATGGATTGCCCTGCTTATTAATTATCAATACTGTGTATTGTAAAGTGGAGGCTTGTTTTATTTTATTATTTGTAATGTTAGGCAATGCCTATTTTGTAATGTAAACTTGATCTGGTAAAAACTGCTGAAAACTTGTAACTTTAATTTACATAATTACTACTGCTCTGTATTGTTTCAAAGAGTCACAATATCTTGCGCATACTTTCAAACAACCAATTCTGAAATTTTGGTTCGATTCGTTGAGCGAATAAGCCACTATACTGCGTTCACGGAAAAGATAGACTAGATGTAAGCAAATAAATCCGCCATTTGGCGACTTCGATCCCGTGTTTGTCTTGCACAAGAACAACTTAATGCCAAACAGACGGTGTATGTGTGAATAGTGTTAGTTTACACTTGATTCTAGAGATAATCACCATAAGTGACCATAGAGGCAAACTTTCTTGCAACCTGTTTCTTTACTTCCGATTAATCTTTTCCGTGAACGCGGTATACAGTTTCATACAAAAATGAAGTCTTTTTGAACCACCCTGTATGGTTAGTGAAAATTCTCGAAAAAATTGCCTCTCTTCATTTGGTCACACCAAAAGATTATTTCCTGATTAAAGAGAGTAAATATCGTTGCAAAAAATTGAAAATAAGTGCACAAGTTTCATGAATAAAGCATTACCTCAAGTAGGAGAATAAGCATTCTTCTTCTATAATCAAGGTGTTGAATGTCAGGCCTCAATCCATTTTCACGTAATTATCTTGAGTTATTTCGCATTTATCTAAAATAGGGTCTCCATTGGGTACCAAAACAGCACTTGAAAAGTCCCTCTATAAAAACATTAATACCATTTACAATTAAATGCAACACAAGGAGTTAAAATGCAGAGAAATAAATAAATGTAAGCGAATTTCTCGAAGTGTGGGGTAAAACGCGAGCAAAGTTCAACTCATAAGTTAAAAGACTTTCAATAAAAAGTATTTTAAATCATGCATAGTATGATTTAGTTCATATTTTTTCATGTGGACATGATGATACAGATTACCATCTCTTGTGCCAAAACAGATGCTCCTATTATTTGTACTATAACTTATCTACAAATGTTTTTCGCTACGCTAACACCATTTTGCTTTTGGGTCATTTTACAAAAAAGGCGCATTTTTACGTCCGGGGTGGTTAGTATCAAAAATATTTATTTTTAAACACTTTCTTATGAGATTTAAAAAAGTATTTCAGTTTTTGAAAATGATCAATACAAATTAATAATGTCATAATAATTTTTAAATGTTTTTTTTCATTGAACCTAGGGATACTTGTATCCCTCCCTTTCCCAATCTTCCCCATGCGCTTTTTCATTTATTTACTCGATACAATATATATATATATATATATATATATATATATATATATATATATATATATATATATACATACATATATATATAAAAGTTTTAATAGTGAAATTTGAATAATTTGATGTTTTTTAATAGGTTAAAATAATTATGTTATAAAATTTAAAAATATATATATTGCATTCATAATCTTTTGAATCACTGTCTCAGTATTTCTTGTATCCTCCATTCAGGATTTAATTAAGTCATAGAATTTCCTATACACGGCAGTACTGGCAGCTCATTACAGAGGTTTAGAATAACAAGTTAGCCCTTTTCAACTCTGGGTCTTCATAGTGAAGCTAAACAACTTAGTGTGAAATAATTTCAGCATTATTTTCTTCGAAGTCAAATAGATCCTTACTTGTGTGTATCCTCCATTTTTGATTAAAAAAGGAAAGAATTGTTAGTGTTCAAAAAAATTCTATAGTTAAAATTGAATCACTTTTTTTTAGTAAATTCTAAACAACATGTTGCGTTAGCTCTAAATCAACACAATGTGCATAGCAAAACATAAGTATTTGTATCCTCCGTTTCTGTATCCTCCATTACAGTACAGATGTAAAGGAGGATATAAAAAATCAAAAATGGAGCATACAACTTTCTTTAAAAATCCATTTTAAGAAGGATGTGTGCATTTTAATCAGTTCAACTCGTGTTCCTCATACAAGATGCAATGTTTATTTAAATGAAAAGTTTAAAAATAACATTTAAAATATATATTTACTATCCTCGTTACCCTCCGTTCATATCCAAAATTTTAACTACAAAAGAAAGTTACAAAATAGCCAATAAAGAATGTGATTAACTATGTGAGAGTAAAAAGGTGCCTAAAAGGAACAATATAAATTAACTTTTAAAAAAAATGAAGATTTTTTTTTTCACGAATTCCAACTTCAAAAACCTTCGTTTTTTGTATAATGACCCTTTTATGTGATTTGCATATACTAGTTTTTCACGATAAAAAGGATGAGCGTGTCATGTCAAAACACGTCAAAAACGTTAATCAACTACAAACTAGTTACATTTCGTTTTTCTGTCGGGTAGATTTTGTTATCTAGTAGCAATACTTGGAATAATTGTTTATCTCTCTACAGAATATGTTAAGATATACATAGTATTCAGATGTACCAATTTTGAAAAAAAAAAAACGCTTTCACATGTTTTGGAGCTGTAAGGGACTTTTTCGCCGATAGCATGGAGGTTTTTGGAATGTAGGTAATCTGGGTAAAACTAACGTTTTTCTACATTAGCGTTAAGCTATATGTATGTATATTCATGGCTTGTGCATTCAAAACAGCAGCGCATTTTTCTACTTTTAATTTTTAATTTGACATTTTTTATCATCTCATCATGCGATCAGAGTAAAAAAACCTAAAATCCTACAATTTTGCCTTAGAATATTCAAAAGTTGTTCACATTATCATAAGATTTGCTGCCTATCAAAAATGGTTATTGAACCTTTTACGAAAGAATAAACTTAAAAAGAAAAATAATAAAATAAACATATAAGAACAAGACAATGGTTCCCTGAGCAGCAAATATTCTCGCTAAACACTAGTTTAAAATTAACCTAGAAAGTAGGCATCAATTAATAACACAGTGTGGCACGATTTTTCTAACATGAATACTATCACGTGTATTGAATTACTTACTTAATTCTGACCAAAACTCCCAAATGATATGGGTGTCTAACACGTCATGTTTCTTAGTTATAGCCTTTACAACATTTTGAAGCACCCTCGCTTATAATACGATGAAAAGGATTTAATTTCACATATATTTCAATAATTAGAAGTATAAAGCTATAAGTAAATACTAGCTGCGTTGCCGGGCTTTGCCCGGTCAACCTTGAAAATAAAAATTGTGTCAAGTGACGTATATTCAACAATCAGGCTTAAATAAATAAATTAAAAAAAAAAAAAACATCATGTAGAATTTTCCTCTTAAACAATGACGACAGATATTAAAATATACTTTTAAGAAAATAAATCGAGAAAGATGGTTTTAAAAGGCGTAACTATGAGAAAACAAATTAAAATAAGTTTAAGGAATTAAAATATCTAATTCAAGACCAAAAGTTATTTTTTGCATCATTTTCCTTCCTTAGATTAGATTCAAAAATTTCAGTTTTTAGCCATTAATGGGAATTACGAGGGCCATCCGGAAAGTAGTACCTGTTTCCGCCGCATGAGGCGCTGACGACGCGAGTAGCCGCCGGTCATGGTCAGAGGTCAAACCGCTTCAGTGGATTGTCTGCCTGCTCTGTTGCAAGTTCCGTGACGCTAACAATGCCTGTGTTGTTTGTGTGACCGTTCATAATGTTTAAAAAAATTGAGAGCGCCGCCAGTTGTGGAGTGAATGCTGTGATAAAATTTCTCAACGCAAGAAACATTCGGACTTGTCTATTGTCTGATGGCTTCATTTTCCTCAATGACAATGCCAGATCTCATGCAGCGGGGATAACACAGCAACTTCTGCAGCAATTCAATTGGGAAATATTCTACCATCCACCGTATAGCCCGGACTTGGCCCTTTCAGATTTTCATCTCTTTACAAAACTTGGAGTTTTTGGCGGGAAAAAGATTTGACAGCGATGAAGAACTTAAAGAAGGCGTGACTACGTGTTTCAATCGGTTGGCGACGAGGAATATGACGCTAGAATACAAAAACTCGTCGCACGTTATGACAAATGCTTAAATTTGCTTGGAGATTATGTGGAGAAGTAGTTTAAGGTATGCTCTTTTCAATAAAAATGTTTACATTTGTTAATATTTACTTCTGTGTATGTATTTCACAAACGGGAACTACATTCCGGATGGCCCTCGTAAATTGTCATTACTTGAAAATGGTACGTGTTACAAGAATTTAGTTTATATATTTATGTTTAGCAGGCCCAACTCGACGTAAACGAGCTATTTTTCTCAATGGTATAAAAAAAGTAAAATTTTGTCACGCAATGAATCGTCTGTATTTCATTTAAATTTGAAACCAATGCAAATTACTCTAAGAAAAAAAGATTTATCATATTCTTTGGGTCCAAACACGCAAATTGTTATAATGAAAAAGCTACAGTTGAATTTCGGTTTTTAAAGCTCGGGCTCTTTTTCCTGGTACTGGTATTATTAAAATAAATCACTTAAGGGGGTCCGGGACACAAAAATCGTCAAATTTTGCAATTTTTTTTATCATGTAAAAAATTACTCCGTGTTTTTCTGCTTAAGAGGAGGTTTGAATCTTGTTTCTATCTTAAATAGAACGAAAGATATAATTATTTTTGTTTCATGCACCTAACTAATGTGTACTTAACTTTAAAACTTTAAACGCGTTTTTCTCCATGATGCAATTTTTCCCGATTTCTTGCATTCAAACTCTTATAAGTCAGGAACCCATAAAGATAAAGTAATGAAACTTGGAGAATATCTTTTTCAAACAGTTTACTTTAAATTTTATTCGGAGAATTTAAAAAAAATGTTTACTGCAAAAAATATGATTTTTTAAAAGAAAAGTATTTTTGAATTTTTCGAAATTTTTTTTCAAATATTTTTTATTTTTTATTGAATCAATATTTTTAAAATCGCCGAATAAAAATTAAAGCTTAGATATTTGTGCGTAGTTCATTGAAAAAAAATTGAAAATTGTTTAAGAATATTTTGAGTTATAGCAATTTAAATCAACCCCATTTTTTATAAAAAGACTAATTAAATTTAAATAAAAAATTTTCTTTTTTTTCATATTTATGTTATCATTTTGCTTATTAAATAAATAGTGAATCAGTGCAAAAAATTTCAAAACTCTAAAGTATATAATAAAAAATGTTTCCCGGACCCCCTTAAAAGAATTCGTCTTTTCTAGTGAAAATCAAGGTCGTTGAGTAGGAAGCAGACTCCTGGATTTTGGAGCGTCCGACTAAAACTCCGAATTTATTTATTTATTTTTTACAATTCCTTCCCCCTCTTGGGAAAGGAGGAAACCTCTAAACAGAGATGGAAATATTAATTCCCTTTTATGAAATTTCCGCGTTGTATGTTGTTGTAAACATACATGTTTGATACATACAACGTTAGAAATTCCATTTGGAAATCGAATTTTCCAATAGTTACGATTTTAATAGTAAGATTACTTACAAGTCCCATTTTTACTTACCTTTACAAAGAAGGAAGTATTGTATTCGCAAAAAATTATTCACTCAAAAATCGGCCTTAATTTCCATTTTGCTCACCCCCGAATGAATGTTGAGTTTTTTTTCTTTTTTCTCGACACGACCACACGTCTATAAAGGCCTAAGAACGTATAGACACTCGAAATATCCATTTTGACCATCCCGGAGGTAATTACAACTGTTTTCTCGTGACGTCCATATGTACGTATGTATGTCACATAACTCAAGAACGGTATGTCCTAGAGAGTTGAAATTTGGTACGTAGACTCCTGATGGAATCTAGTTGTGCACCTCCCTTTTTGGTTGCATTCGAATGTTCCAAAACGGTGTTTTACACCTTTTTGGGGGGAAATTATTGTTAATTTCAATGAAAACTCCAGTGTGTAATATTTTGGCAAACACTTGGCGATATATTGCCAACCTTTTGGTCGTCAAGTTTTGTCACCAACTTGGCGACAAATTCAGCGACAACTTTTTTTTTTTTTTTTTCAAATCTGGTGTCATTTTGGCCATTATTGGCAATATTTAGAGAGTTGACCATTGAATCAGATTAAATATTGTGAAAACTTAATCTGTATAAACGTTTTCTTTTTTTTTCTTTTTTTTTTTGCTCCGGTTCGCAACAAACTTGGGGTTAAAATATTTTAAGAGTTTCTTTGCTTAATCCAAGGCACTACTATCATTAAATTGATGTAAAAGAAAGTCCTGTGATGCACGCATCAGATCGTTTTAAAAATTGAAAGGGATTAGTCATAGACTAATAATAAGAGTAGACCGAGCTTTTTCAATCTTGCTGATGAAGAAAATTGGTTCATAGATGTATCACGTGACTAGTGGAAGGGCTTGGCGAAGACTTTGGCAGCATGGTTGCCAGATGGCAGCATTATCTATAGTTTGACACTCGACATGTATTTCAAGACAATGTGTTTTCATTAAAAAAAAAGTTTTCCAAGCGCAGAGATTGAACTGTTTTTTTTTAGTTATGCATTATTTTGACATTAGTAATAGTTTTTGGTCACAGTTTTCAGTAACTTTTATTTCATTCGGAACTGCTACGTCAGAGTTGGCGTAAACGTAATGGCGTAAACGTTTTGCGATAACGCAAAATGTACTAATCGGTATCTTAAATTGAAATTGTAGGCAAAAATCTTACCGTTTGCCGATTCTTTTTGAGGGCTTGCATCTTTAATTGCTTAGAGTGTTATTGAAATTAAATAAAGAAAATGCACAATACTATCTAAACGAAAAACTCACTACATTAACAAAATATTTACAACTTAGAATAACTAATTTACAAATCGGACTCCATAAAAGATTATTCTTCCGAGTTCCATCAATTCTATTTATTTTATTTCTGGCGAGCGTTGATCGTCTGCTACGATCAACGCTCGCCGCTGTTGCTAGGATATCCACCAGTCACATGGTTTGGTTTATGAGCAGCAAAAGAGTTGCCATAGCTCGGTCTACTCTTATTATTAGTCTATGGGATTAGTTGCTCCTCTTGAATGTTTAACAATTAGGTGTTGATCAAGTCGCTTTTAATTTTTGAATACTGTAATTTGAGAGAGGAAGTTTTTTTTACTAAGTCGAAAATTCTTTCCTGAGAGGGTGCGGTCTACCCCGAGTGACAACCATCTAGTGAGTCACACGCCGAGTGAATTTCAAAGTTTATAAAAATATATAATTACTTTAAGAAAATTTTTCCCAATAAATCTTAAATTATATTTAATCTATCAAACTTCAACGAAAACAGGGCATTATATTGCTGGGAAAGGACAGGTACATGTACGTTTGGAGCAAATTTTACACAAAATGGGACGGTATACAGCTTTGAACAGTAGATTGCTCCATACCAATATTTCTTCTCGGCACAATTTTTAATTTTATTGGCTGCTTTAGAAATAATCTTAATATGGAGATTTTAAGATTTAACTGCAGTTATTGACTGTTGCATCCAAGAAATCATGCATACACTCATTTTATTTCACAGTTTTTGGTGAGAACCAATCTTATGAATATAGTCTTTAGATTGAAGAACCATATATCTTTTATCAGATTTTTTGGATTCGCGCTTTCGTGCCAAAACATATTTGAATTTACCGATAACCCTCAGCAGTATCCTCCCGAGCTACGGGCCAAGACTTGCTCAAGGGATATATTCCTTTTACCATTTTATAACTGAGATCGAAGTAAAAAAATATATTATTTTAATTTGAAAGTGATTACTTGGAAAACGTTAGGCAGCAAAACCGTTTGCTGGTAGTTGCTTTTAGTTAAAGAAAGTTAAGAAAACTAGCAAACTAGGTGACGGCTTAGATGAACTAGTACAGAAAGTTCAATAAACAGTCAAGCCAGTTGGTAGCCTATGACAGTTATTTTCTCATTAGTAAGCCTTTATACATGTAATCGAACCAATTGGTAGTCAGTTTTTAAAACAACGCAAACAGAGTCTTTGCACATTTAAGAAAGAAAAAAGCCTGGGGCGCAGTCGGCGTGTTTTCTAATGAATCCAACTCCTTTTCCTCAAAATCAGTCCGACTCCGACTCCATAGCCCTGGTGAAAAGTACATGAAAGGGAAGATTATTAACTTTAATTTCTTCACTTTCACTTCAACTGTGTCTTGTAGTACGGTACTTGATCAAAACTTGCACCACAATTTAGTTTTTGGTTTTGAAGTATCCTATTCAAAAGTGTATGTTCACCTAATTAGTATTTAATATTCGTAAAAATTTTATGCTTTTATTAAAAACTTGTACACTCCTCCTGTAAAT
This sequence comes from Uloborus diversus, assembly GCF_026930045.1. Taxonomy (NCBI): domain Eukaryota; kingdom Metazoa; phylum Arthropoda; class Arachnida; order Araneae; family Uloboridae; genus Uloborus; species Uloborus diversus. The sequence goes on along the minus strand of NC_072738.1, from coordinate 152,148,477 downwards.
CAGATCAGACATTCAATTCATGGTTCCCAATTTTAAAAAACTGAATCTATCACGTTCTAAAGAGCCATTTTTCTTAAAGCTAAATGGGAACCCGATAATTGACGTCCTCAGTTTTTTCAAAAATTTCAGGATGTGTTACAAGTAGGGGAAAGTGGAGCAAAGTGAAATGGTTTAACAATCTCAGTTTGTAGTACCACCTATCTATCAACATTTAAACTATCAAATGCAGTTTGTTTCAGTCAAACAATAAATTGTTTTAAAGATCTAAGTACATAATTATGCAAGTCCGTTTTAGATTTTTCTACACATCCAAAGTATTTATTTTTATGCGCATGAGTGTGTACCCCTATCTTCTGCGGACTGGCCATGTCTACCTGGTAAATACTGGTATCGTTGGATATAGAACATCCAGGCGTAGCCATTCCAACCTGTATCGCCCATATAAACCTTAAGTAGTCGGACATCTAGACTTGAGGATAGCTTAAGGGGATAAAGGGATTGCCTGACATCCCTGGACGTTCAGTATATTTTGGGGTGAAAAGCATTAAAAAACGTCAATTGCACCCGCCGCAGGCGGCACTTAACCACCGCAGGAGGCGAACGGGGCCTGGCGAATGAAAACAGTAGGGGTGGAGATCTCCTAGAAATATAATATTTTGTGGTTTATCGGAAAGTTTCGTTACTATAAAATGATATAGTTTTCGAAATTAACGTTTTAAATACAAATTGGGCTGCTCTGAGATTAAGTGCAGTAATTATTTAGTAAATATTAGCCATATTTTGATGCTAAAATTTAATACAAATTGTAAGCTGTACACAGGGCAAAATGGATGAGGCAAAGTTAAATAGTTCATTGCTTTTACTTATTCGTTCATTAATAAAATTGCTTGTGTACAGTAGACCCTCGAATCACGCGGGTTTATTTTACGCGGTTTCGATTATACGCGGTTTAAAATTTGACACCATTAATTTTACTATACGCGGATGAGTTTTGGTTTTACTTGGATGCGGAAATGCTAACATAACATTTTCCTCTCTTTCAAAATCCAAACTCCTAAAAATTGCAGATTGCGCGTAAACAACTGCATTTTGGCATGCTAGTAATCGAGCTTGAGCAACTGGAAATATTTTATGCTATTGGTTCCAGAGCTCTTTCCAGAAGTAAAGGCATTAAACTCGAACAGTTCAGACCTCACTGGAAGACGAGCTTTTAGGAGTGACAAAGGAGGCCAAAACCAACAAGGATACCGACGGCGGTTCACGCACAACCACAAACGTTCACATTGAAAATTTTGAGTCATTCCTAGACAATGAAAAGGATTTTTCTGATTTGTTAATGAAGGAAAATTCTGTCATGAAAATGACTCGAGCGATCATGGATGTGTTAATGCTGTGCAGATAATTAGAGAAAAATTCTTAATGACTGCCAAAAGACTATCATAGCCAGCTCCTCTTTAAAGAGAACACGAAATTAGTTTGTCTTCTTTATGCGTGTTTAATGTTGATAAGTTTATTATGTGCATAAATGTCTATATTTACACAATAAGGGGGTCCGGGACACATTTTGAATTTTTTTTCATTATATACTTCAGAGTTTTGAAATTTTTTGCACTGATTCACCATTTATTTAATAAGCAAAATCATGACATAAATATGAAAAAAAAATTATTTAAATTTAATTAGTTTTTTTTAATGGGTTTGCTTTAAATTGCTATAATTCAAAATATTCTTGATCAATTTTCAATTTTTTTAAAATAAATTACGCACAAATATTTAAGCTTTAATTTTTATTCGGCGATTTTAAAAATATTGATTCAATAAAAAAAATAAAAGTATTTGAAGAAAAATTTCGAAAAATTCGAAAATACTTTTTTTTTAAATCATAATTTTTGCAGTAAGCGTTTTTTTTTTTCAAATTCGTCGAATAAAATTGAAGTAAACTGTTCGAAAAAGATATGCTCCAAATTTCATTACTTTATCGGTTCCTGACTTATAAGAGTTTGAATGCAAAAAATTGCATCATAGAGAAAAACATGTTTGAAGTTTTAAAGTTAAATACACATTAGTTAAGTGCAAGCAACAAAAATAATTGTATCTTTCGTTCTATTTAAGATAGAAACAAGATTCAAACGTCCTCTTAAGCAGAAAAACACGCAGTAATTTTTCACATGATAAAAAAAAATGCAAAATTTGACGATTTTTGTGTAACGGACCCCCTTAAATTTAGAGAGAAGTAGTCAACACTACAATGAAGTATTTCGTTATCGACGGAAGCAAACCCCTATTTAAACACTAATATTGGGTTTCAATTTACGCGGTTTCGATTAACGCGGTATTTCCATGGAACGAACCCCCATGTAAAACGAGGTCTACTGTATTCTACTCATTAATTTATTCATTTACATTACTTTATTAGCTAACTCACTTGTTTACTCATTAATTTACTTATTTTCTTATTAATTCACTATTTCATTCACTCATGTTTTTGTCGTACATCAATTTATCTATTAAATTATTTCTTCGTTTACTGTTTCACTCTTTATTCATGTATTCGTTAATTCGTTTATTTACACATTCATTTCACGAAATATTTTTTAATAATTAATAAAATATATTTCACTGGAAAAATATTTGATTTTTCACTTTGTCCCACGTATTTTTGAAGTGAAAGTACCTTTTTTTGAAGGTACAAATTTTCTGCAAAAAATGAAAAATAATGTTTTAATGCAAGTTTTATAAGATTTTTTTTTCCATAAGAACTGTAATGTTCAGAAGTTTTCCATATTTGACCATGCATCTACAATGATAAAAAAAATGTGGAGTTCATTTCTTCTAAAATCTGATAAGTTTGTCCTTGAGTAGAGATCAATGTTAATGTCGCGAATATAAGGTTTTTGGATACGAACGTTTTACTTCTTGAGCAACAAATGGAAATTTTTTTCATGACTATTATTTACGAGCCAGTTTTTATAAGAGTCAGGCAGGTTAGATACATGCCATTTTTGATTTCGCTAAGATTTTTACAGTGGATTTTTCAAATGAATTTAAAAGACATATTTTTCCTTTTCTTCCAAAAAAAAAAAAAGTGACCCACAAAAATTCTGAAAGTAGGTCCCGACTTGGGGTTTTTTCCAAAATCGACACTTTTTAATACTCAATCATCTCTGCGCATCAGTAAAAGTAATCTTTGGGATTACAACATGATATTAAGTGCCTCAAATCAAATATATCGTAAATTTTTTTTGCTGACCTTCAGTGAACCCTGGCAGGGGTGACTAAACTGTGCAGGAGAAAGGGAAAATGTAACATGTTTCAGGCATCCTGGTTCCATACACTGGTTAATAATATATATAAATTATTAAATCCCCTCATTAGTTGCATGACTGACCTCCTGCGCTGCCAAAAAAGGGCGGTTTTGTATTGAAAAATGCTAAACAGTGCAGCTTTCATGAGCCTTTATCTCAGTGCACTAAGGATCAATCTGGAACTGGATACCTGCATTTCAAGTTAGAGTATGTATATTTTCACAAACAAGTAACAGAACTATGGGCAAATTCTTTTCAAGAACGCAATACGTATTTAAAAACAGTAAAATGAACTACTCCGTTTTAAGTTCAGTCAACATATCCGGGTTTAAACTTTCCCCCAGGGACTTTCAGGTACTATTCAAAAAACTAATATGATCAAAAGCTTACACACGTGACAGAACAATTCGCAATGGTTCTGCAGGTTCAAAAACGCTCTTCAAGATGAGGAAATTGCATACGAGTTAACGACGCATCCAGTTAGTTGTACTCAAGTTATATGCTATGTCATCCTTTTTTTTTCTGTCTTACTGGTCAGTTAGGCAACTATACCTTTGTTTTATAAAGTCATAATATTGCTTTTATCATCTTTACTAGTAATAAAGCTGAAAGTCTCTCTGTGACGCGCATAGCGCCTAGATTGTTCGGCCGATTTTCATGAAATTTGGCACAAAATTAGTTTGTAGCATGGGAGAGTGCACCTCGAAGCGATTTTTCGAAAATTCGATGTGGTTCTTTTTTTATTCCAATTTTAAGAACAAAACTATCATAAGATGGACGAGTAAATAAAGAAATTATCATAACGTGGAACTGTAACATGTGTACAAGCCAATTGGCGAGAAAATTCACCATACATTTGTAAATATACAGGCGAACCAAAAGACCTTTTAATTTTTCTATTACGGGCAAAGCCGTGCGGGTACCACTAGTAAGTAATAAAATATGACTTTAAAATGGGGTCGTTTCCAAAATTTTAAAAGTATTTTTCTTCTGGAAGAGCATGCTTAAAAACATAGGATCTAACCATTCTTTAAATAATTTGTTTCTGTTTAATATTTTAAAAAAATGACTTAAATCTGTGCGCTTTCATTGTTTACGCTTCTGTCCGATGACATCAAAATAAGGAAACGCCATTCAGTGTTGCCATTCACACAGCAAAATATTTAATTCGCATCTTTCTTCACATGTATTTGCAACGGTATGGTTGATAGCAAGCGTAGAGCACAATTTTAGTTCGCTTCTTCATTGTAATAACGTGGAAACGCGGTAAAAAATGCGCCAAAGGGCATCATTTGTGACGTCATCAAGACCACGCTTTGTCTGAAAAATCGGACATTTTAAAAATATTAATTAAAAAATAACTGTTGGGAAAATGAAAGTTTTTTCTGGGTTCATGTTTTTTTTTTTTTTTTTTTTGCTTATTCTATCAGTTTCAGTGACCAAAAGTACTACTTTTGACTGAAGAAAACAACCCCACTGTTTGCTATCATAGTAGTTTAGTGCAGAAAAAATAATTTTTGTCAACATAATGTACAGCCCAAAACGGTGGAAAAGTGATTATAAAACGAAAGAAATCTATCTTAATTAAATTACTTTAAAATACGCCTAAAACAACCCTTCAAAAAAGTGTTACAAATATCTTACGTTTTTACATCAATAACTTTTTTGAGCAATAACGATTGTTTATTGCTTTCATTTGACTGTTTTGGCGTGCTATCATTTTTTTTCCCACCAGCACCCTCTGTCAGCACCACCGTCGACCGGCTCCTCACGATGCTGCTCCTCTAGCGAAAACAGTCTCCAGGTTGCGTGCATATCCTACACACACGTTCATACACACACACACAAACACATACCCACATGTACACCTACACACATACACACACACAAACACATACACACACGCATACATACACGGACGCATACATACAGACACCTACACACACATACACGCACCCACATACACACAATCACCCACATATTCATGCATGCACACAGACACATATGCCTACGTACACAAACCCCGCCCCCACGCACACAAACACTCATACACACAACTACCCACACAATCATGCCTGCACACAGACACAAACACACATGCCTACGCACACAGACACAAACACACATGCCTACACACACATACCCCCTACACACAAACACACATATCCCCCACACAGAAGCACACACGCCTACATACAAACACATGATTGCAAAAAACGTAATTTGAATTCAAGATTTTTTTTTTCACTTTGCTTCCAGTTAGAATATTATAAAGAATGCAAGTAAGCATAATCACTCTACTTGCAAATCTATAACTCTTTTATGGTACTGAAAGTCCCTGGGGGAAAGTTTAAACCCGGATATTTTGACTGAACTTAAAACTGATAGTTCCTTTTACTGTTTTTAAATACGTATTATGTTCTTGAAAAGAATTTGCCCATAGTTCTGTCACTTGATTGTGAAAATATACATATTCTAGTTTGAAATGCAGGTATCCGATTCTACACTGACCCTCAGTGCACTGAGATAAAGGCTCATGAAAACTGCACTTTTTAGCATTTTTCCGATAGAAAATCCGCCATTTTTCTGCAACGCAGAGGGTGAGCCAAGTAACCAATGAGGGTATTGAATAATTTATGCATATTATTACACAAATTACATACAAAAACCATGGTAAAGCCTCAGTGCATGGAACCAGGAGGCCTCAAACATGACACATTTTCATTTTCACAAGAAATACACCGCCAGGTCAGTCAATTCCAGCCGAGGACTGCAGTTTCGTGCTTATTAGCACTCATCCGCTCGGCTTAGGAAGTGACTGAGCTGGAGGTAGAAAACCTCTTAAGGCTCTCTCCAGCTCAGTCACTCCTATGCCGGACTGATGAGTGCTAGCAAGCACGAAACTGCCGTCCTCGCTGGAATTCACTGAGTTGGCTTCTTGTTTTACTGCCTTATACCTGGCTATTTGGCGGTAACTTACTGAATACATTTTCATTTTCTTTGGCCCAGTTTAGCCACCCCTGCCGGCGTCCATTGAAGGTCAGCCACAAAATGTACGATATATTTCAATTTAGGTACTAAATGTCATATGGTCAACAAAAAATTTTTTTTGGCGGATGCTCAATACACAGAAATAATCGAATTAAAAAAAACTTCGATTTGGAAAAACCTCTACGTTGGGCTCAACTTCACGAATTTTTACAGGTCCCCAAAAATGTTTTTCGAAAAGAAAAAATACATGTTTTCTAAAATCTTTAAAAAAACCTTCATAAAAATTTGAGCAAAATCAAAAGTAGTGTGTATCCGAACAATCCATTTCTGCCCGGATCTTTAAAAAACTGGCTCGTAACTAGCAAATCGCCCGCCAAGGTATGGCGGGTGAAAATTACTTCTACATTTGAACGAAGCTCTTGCCTGCTTGGTGATATTTTGAAAGTCGAAATGCTTACCCTAACTCCACTGGATTAACCCTAAACTTCTTGAAATAGCGTTCATTGTTGACCACTTTTTATTCCTCCATTCCCCTGAAATGACACAGTCTTACCAAGTAAAACAGTTAAATGACCGGATCCAGTTCAGCCTTGTCAAAAAAAAAAGCATTTCCCTGCATGTTAATCATTACCAAAACGTATTATCTAATTATCATGCTACGGCGCGAATTTTGATGTTGGTAACGTCAGAGCGTAACTCAAATCAGTGAATTGGCTATTATATATATGAGGATACTAGGTGCAGGTGAGTATCAATAATTTTTTGGGTCACTCGTGAGTTTAAAGACAAAGTTGATTTGAAAAGGATATTGATGGTCTCAATAAGCAAAACGGTCTCAAAGTTGATGGTTAGAAAAAAAAAGAGCTGATGTGTGCATCACATGACTTCCTTTTACTCCAATTTAATGTCATTTCCCCATTCTTGGCAATTTTAATGTGATTCAATAGTTTACTCTCTAAATATCACCAACAGTGGCCAAATCGAAACCAGATTTTTAAAAAAGAAATTTTAAAAAACCGCCAAATATGTCACCAAGTTGGCGACAAAACTTGGCGACCAAAAGACTGGCTATATATCGCCAAGTGTCCGCCAAATTATAACACCACTTGAAATTACATCGAAATTAAAATGATTTCATTCCAAAAAGGGATGAAAGACCCCCTTAGGAGCATCCGAATGCAACCAAAAGAGTAGGTGCACAACTAGACCCCACTAGGAGTCTACGCACCAAATTTAAACTTTCTAGAACATACCATTTTTGAGTTATGCGAGAGACACACACATACGCACAGACGTACATTCAGACGTCACGAGAAAACTCGTTGTAGTTAACTCGGGGATCGTCAAAATGGATATTTCGGAGGTCTATACGTTTCTAGGCGTTTCTAATATATCCACGTGTGATCGAGTCGAAAAAACCCCAGCATTCTTTTGGGGGTAAGCCAAATAGAAATTTTTTGAGTGAAAATTTTTTCGCGAATACAATACTTCCTTTTTCGTAAAAGGAAGTAAAAAAGGGTAAAGTTTCAACTTCAATTGAGGCATTGAGAAGCAAATGGATGTAAGTGGACATTTTCACGTTTTGAATAAAACGCGTTTAAAGATGACATCCTAGGTAGGCTTCTATTGGATTTCTTTTCTAAATCATGGTGTATAGCAGCAACTACCAGGGCTACTAGTACCCTCTCTTGCCCCAAGACAGAGAAGAGGTTCATCTACCACGTGTACTGGTTATCTCCAAATTTTAAATTTTGCCACTTATATCTCTTTGCTTCTCCCTACCTCAATCATTCTTTTCGGAAAGAGTAAATAAATTTGAAACACAGCCTGCAGGGATACTACATAGTGCAATTTTGGATGCAGGTTGGAAATCCGTGGAATTTTTCAGTTTAACTGTCTCAAAGTTAACAACGCAAAAAGAAAAGGTCAATTCGTCGATAAACCATGAGTCAGTAACTTTCAACAACAACTGTAATTGTAGTCCATTTTTAATCATGTTGATTGATTAAAGGGTTTCGAATTTGCAGATTTTGAAATGGAAGTAGTTTCAAGATTAATTACTCTGTAAGCCGTAACTGAAAAATTTGGAGACACAAATGCAATTATATTCTAAGAGATAAATGAAGCATTGAATTCGACTTAATCACCTGCAAATTACAAATACAATACAAATACAAAAGTGACGACCAGCAACAAGCTCTGGGCCCAGCTAGGCTGGTTCTAGTCAATTAGTCCCCAATGAAGATCAATGGCCCACTCAAAGCTATCCACCACCTTGCTCATTACCGCCTCTTCCGGTAAGCTGTTCCAAGGTTCCACTACCCTGCTAAAATAATAATTTTTTATAATATCCATGTTAGCCTGAGATTTAAATGGCTTAAAACAATAACCCCTTGTCCTGCTTTCCCCGCAAAAATTTAATCCATTTACATCTTTCATTTTGATAAATTTAAATAACTGAATCATGTCTCCTCTGACTCTCCTTTGCTACAGGCTATACATGTTAAGCCTATTAAGTCTGGTATCATAATCTAAATCTGAGAGTCCCCTTACTAATTTAGTTACCCTTCTTTTGAATCCTTTCCAATACAAAAATATCTTTCTTCAGATAAGGCGACCAAAACTGAGCAGCGTACTCCAAATGAAGTCTTACTAAACTCCTATATAAAGGCAGAAGAACCTTCTTAGATTTGTTTGAAATAGATCTATTGATAAACCCAAGCATTCTGTTGGCTTTGTTACTAGCAATACTGCACTGTTGACTAAACTTGAAGTCCTGATTTATTAAGATACCCAGATCCATAACATTTTCTGCCTGATTTAAGACTGAACCCTGTAAACGATATCTCATACGCTTATTTCCATGACCTAAGTGCAGCACTTGACATTTCCCTACATTAACTGCCATACCCCAAATGTTTTAAATACAGGCTTATTTTTATCCCCATGCGGTTGATAATTTTGACTGTATAACGATCAGAAACCAATGCTATATTTTTTAAAGAGGATTGTAGTTGGGGTACGGCTAGGGTAAATAATTCCAGCAGAAGTTAGCACATACAGAGTACTAAGTAATTAAACTTTTAAAACTAAGTAAGTATACCAAAGTTCTAAAGTAAAAATATAAATTTGACGTTAAGAAAAAGCACAATTTTGCAAAACCTTGTAAACTTGTGCTTTGAGGTCACAAGGAGCAATACCAAAATACGGGAACACATGGATGTGAAGACATTTAGCAGTTTTCCTATAGCTATAATGCACTCAGACAATTAATCTCACTTCCTTTCTATTTTTTTCTTGATAAAAATAAGTTGAATGTTATGTTTCAGCATTATTAGAAATGAATTTTCAAATAGTAGCTAACTATTCTAAAATGAACTATTGTCAACCACCATCTTTTACTAGTTATTTCAAAATTTCCAAATTTGGGACAACTTAACGGTGCAAAGTTGACTAC